>NW_028270188.1:14669822-14986186 GCF_037043375.1 Chiloscyllium plagiosum
TCATATTGCAGACTACAGATAATAGCCATTTAAACTGGAAATAATAGCCAAGTATTTAAAGATGTTCATAGTTTATCTCGAAGGCAGAGCACATAAACTCGACATCCTACAGTTGAGGCAAGTACCTTGCATTTTTTAACAACGTTATTACTTTTACTGGGTAATTCAGTAAAGTGAACCAGATTTCAATAAATGCATACCGATCTGAAAGCTGGCATTTAATGTTCAAAATTTGGGCATGGTTTAGATCTTGTGTAGTCGGTAGTATCCCTGCCTATGAGGCAGAGCTGTGGATTCTCTTCCAATTCCTGAACTTGTCTGGGAGTGTCCCTAGCTCTCGACCAGATTGTCTGGATTCAGGTGCAGCATGTCAGAACAGGCTGATGAACGAACACACAGGAGAATAATGTTGCAACCTTTGGGGCTATTGTGGAGTGGTGGTAGTGTCCCTACCTCTGGCCCACTAAGTTCTAATCCTACTAGAGGTGTTGGATAATATGTCTGAACGCGATGATTAAAATGATTTTAAAATTGTGGTTTGATCGAGATGGAAGAGGTGTCAGTATTGAATTTCAGAATTTAAGCGCCGGATGACTGAAAGCATAGACCCTGGCTGGGAGGCTCATTTGCATCTTCTAGAGGTTTATAAATTCATGAAGTGCTTGGATAGGGGATGAGTAGTCAAGATCTTTACCCCATGCTTGGAAGTCCAAAATTAGAAGGCATAGGTTTAATCTGAGAGAGGAAATATTTGAAAGTGACGTCGGACAACTTTTTCACTCAGAAAGTGGAGCGTGTACCTAATGAACTGCCAGAAGAAGTTTTCGAGGTTGCTATAATTACAACATTTAAAAGGCACCCAGATGGGTATATTAATAGGAAGGATTTAGAATGATATGCTCCAATTGATGACAAATAGATTAGATTCCCTACAGTGTAGCACATTTCCACATCAACTCTCTGAAGGATTACCCACCCAGAACCATCTCACCACATTTCCCCCCTGACTAATGCACCTGACATTATGTGCAACTTAGCATGGCCAATTCACATAACCGGCACAACTTTGGACTGTGGGAGGAAACCCACTCACACACAGCAGACTCAGCTGAGCCAGCAATCAAACCCACGTTCCTGGTACTGTGATGCAGTAGTGCTAACCACTGAGCCTCTACAATACCCCAAGTAGGGCACGATTATTTTCAGAAATCAGGTTGGCATGGACGAGTTAGTTAAAAGCGTTTGCTTCGGTGCTGTACAACTCTTAAGATTCATCAGGCCATTTGATCTAGGTCCCTGTGCAACCTTCATTGTCCACTATATAGCCAAACTTGGTTTCATCCACAATCTTTCTAAACACGCCTTCTATAATTCTCATCTGAATCAGTTGCATAAATGTCAAAGAAAAATGGATTGAGCACAAATCCCTGTGGAACACCACTGTGCACAGTGTCACAAAGCTGGTACCTTTTCTCTAAAAGCTTCCTTTTCTCAAAGATACTGCGTCCTTGATTTTTTTTTCAGAGGGGGCGTAAGTAGTTCCCGGCTCCAAGGTGACTGGTTTGGTACAGAGATTAAACGGTTTTGTGATTAAAAGTATATTAAAAGGGGAGTGGTCAGCTTTCGAGTTAAGCAGTTCAGTTCTGAATCAGTTTGGAGTTCAGATGTGTGGACAGTCTCTCTCTCTCTCTCTCTCTCTATTTATCTATCTCTCTCTCTCTCTATCTCTCTCTCTCTCCTTCTGCTCTTCTAACTTCAACCTGAAAGCATTTGTTCCATTTAACTGTGCTTAAGGGAGGGTTGCTTATTGGAATGTTTGTGTACTTCCAGAACAGCTAATTAAGTCTAGTTTGAATAGATTGAGTTCTGTAGGGTTTCTTTATTCTGTTCTTTGTGTTTCATTGCATAGTTTTGTGTGAATAAGTTTTGTCTATTTGAAAACCTAATAATTTTCACTGCGCACTTACTCAAACAAATTTCAAAGTTATGGTCAGCGCTGCCTGGCTAAGAATATTTTGAGTGGTCTGGCCTAGTCCATAACAACAGGCCTCCAGTCTGAAAAACAACCCTCCTCGATAATGCTGTCTCCTGCTATTAGGTAAACTCACAGACACATACACTGACACATACTCATGCACACATACACACACACACAGAGACACACACAAACGCACAGATGCACATACACAGATACACACACGTTCAGATACACACACAGAGGCAGACATGTGCATGCGCATACCGCACACACACACACACACACATCTTAGCGGCTTTAGGATATAAGTCGATAAGTTATGATTAAAGATGGGCTCAAGGCTTGTTGTGAGAGGGTAGTAGAACTGGCTTGAAAAACATGGCAGCCGTGATCAATATTTCAGTAAACTGGATGGGCCAAATGGCCTTTTTTCTTCTCTAATGTTGTACGGTCTATGGTACGTGCATTTGTCTGTGCTAATGTGTGTATTTGTATCTGCATGTGTGTCTGTGTGTTCGTGTTCTTGTGTGTCTGTGTTTTTGTGAGGTTGAGTGTGACTGTTTGTGCACGTCTGTGTGTGCGTGTTTGAGTTTGTCTGTTGTGCATGTCTGTTTGTGTGTCTGCATATGTTTGTGCTCATCATTATTTTTAGAAATGGAAATATCAATGTACATTTTTGTAATTTTTATACTGTTTGTCATTCATCTTTTCATCAAAACTTGAGGAACATTGTTTTCGTCATGAATTTATTATTTTAACAGACGAAAGAAATCTACATGACTTCTTCCTATTACGACCCAGACCCAATGTGAGGCCTATATCATAGGCCATATCATCAAACTGGTTACACCGATAATTTGCTGTGACCAATGGAGAAGTGACAGTATAAAAGAAAACAGTTACTCAACAACCCATGGAACTCTGGATTCGTGAGCCTGACATCAGTGGTGGGTGAGTCATTGGAGGGGATTCAGAGGGATAGCCAATTGCATGCATTTTCAAAGGCAAGGATTGATTGGGGATAGTCACCATGGCTTTTTGCATGAGAGTTCGTGTCACAATAACTTGAATGAGTGTGTTAAAGAAGTGACAAGGCAGATTGATGAAGGCAATGTGGTAGATGCTTTCCATATGGACGGGAGCATGTTCTTCGATAAGATTCTGCATATTAGGCAAATTAGTAAGGTTAGGTCACATGGGAACCAGCGCACCCAAGCCAATTGAATACAAAATTAGATTGAAGGGATGCGACAGAGGTTGGTAGAGGGTTGGATTTCAGACTGGAGGTCTGTGAACAGTAGTGTGCCTCAAGGATCAGTGCTGAACCCACTGCTTTTCGTCATTTATATAAATGAAGTGGATGTGACCATAGGTGGTAAGGGTAGCAAGTTTGCAGATTACACCAAAATTGTTGGTGTTGTGGGTAATGAAGAAAATGATCTCAGAGTGCAATGAGACTTCGATCAGATGGCAATGGGCTGACGAGTGGCAGATGGTGTTTAATTCAGATAAATGTGGAGTGCTGCATTTTGGAAAGCAAATCCGGGTACTTAATGGAAATTTCTTGGATGATGTTGCTGAGCAACGAGAGAGAGAGAGATTTGCAGGTGCAACGCTTCATCAAAGTGAACAGGATAGTGAACAAGGTGTTTGGCATGTTTGACTTCATTGGTCAGAGCATTGAATTCCAGAGTTGGGATGTCATGTTACAGCTGTACAGGATGTCAGTGAGGCCACAGTTTGGAATACTGTGTGCAGTTCTGGTCTCCCTGCTTTACGAAGGTTGCTGTGAAACTTGAAAGGGTTCAGAAAAGCTTTATAAGGATGTTGCCAGGTTTGGAGAGTTTGAGCTATAACCAGAGGCTGAATAGGCTAAATCAGTTTTACCTGTAGAATCACGGGCTTAGGGCTGATCTTATAGAGTTTTATAAAATAATAAGTGGGATGGATTTTGGAAATAGACCAGATCTATTTCCCAGAATTGGGGATTCCCAAAATAGAGGGTATAGGTTTAATGTGCGAGGGCAAATAATTTAGATGTAACTTAGAGGCAATATTTTCATACAGAGGGAGGTGTACATATGGAATTATCTGCCAGAGAAAGTGGTGAAGTCTGGCATCTTGGTATCAGAACAAGGAGGTTTTGAGGAATATGAGCCAAATGCTGGCAAATCAGACTCGATCAGATTGGGATGTCTGGTCAGCACAGACAAATTTGCATGCTATATGACTCTTATAAGAGGAATGAGGAGACATTCTAAACAGGCATTTCAAGTGGGAATTCTCTTCCCCATAAGTTTGAGATGCCCCTTTGTTTGCATTGATTCAAAGCTGAGTTAGTTAAATATTTGACAGAGAAGTGAGTCATGGATAATGGGATACAGACAGGAAAGTGGGGCTGTGACCATGACCTGATCATCCACAATCTTAGTGCCTGGTAAAGAAGGCTCTGAGTGTCTAATTACCCATTCCTGCTCCGCAGTCCCATTTTCTGTGTTCCATTAAGTCCCTCAAACCTGCTAGACAGGAACAGTTGGAGGCTACCTACTGCTATACCCTGGTGCACAGAAACAGAGGGGACCATTCAGCCCCTCAAAACAGTCACACACAATATGGGCTGGTTTGGAAAATCCAGACTGGGTATGAAAGACGTCGCTCATCTCTATCTACAGAGCTTCCCCTCTCTGCAACTAGTGCTTCATTTGTTGGTCATGTTTTAAACCCAGTTTCACTGTGAATACAGTCCCCCCCCCCCCCCCCCCCCATACCTCAACCAGAGGTGGTCCAGATAATCTGGCAACATTCAATAACAGAGCTTCCAGGAAAATAGCACCCTCTACTTTGCAATAATAGAATGTGAGCACGCCACAAACAGGGGTATGTCAAACATCCACACGCCCCCTTCCCACCACCACGCAACATATCTTCACCCTCAATAAGATCATAAGGTCTAACATCCTCTTTCATGTCCAATTCTTCACAGCCCTCAACTCTGACTGATCAAAAAGCACTCCCACACACTGCCCTCACACTGTGATCTACTGATATGAGCAAAATACGTGAACACAAGGGCTCAGGGAAGAGTGACCGTCCCTGTCATCAAGGCAGTATTTAACTGAAGTTACTCTCAAGAAGCCTGAGCAAGATTGCACTTAATGGCAATGAATTGTAAGCTTCCCTGGTTAGAGTGATTTAAAGCATAAAGCACAATGATTGTGGGTTGTGTACAAAAATCGACGCAGTCTTGGACATGTCTGCAAAAGATCCTCAAGGTAGCTTCCTCAGCAAAAACATCTTCAGCTGCTTCATAAATGTCTTGCCCACATCATAAGATTAGAAGTGGGGGTGTTCACTGAAGATCACACACGAGGATCACAACCAGCAGAGCACTGCAGCAATGGATACGCCCGCGGCTGTGACGTCGTCTCTGCGAACGCCCCAGGGGACTTATCTGTGGAGTAGAGCCTGGTCTCGGAGTTCAAAGCCTGCGAGAGAAGATTGATTAAGTATTCTATCTATGGCCTAACCAATGGTATGTTTAACTCATATTATGTCGCCTCGATGAATAAACATTAAGCCTACAGTCCCGTGTGATTTCTTAACTGGCTATTACACTGTCCAGTCACATTCAGGTACGTGTGGAGAAACACCCTCTGACCTCCCTAGTGTTCTGCTATTCATTGAGTACTCCCCTGTCTGGTTCCTTCTTCCAAAGTGCATCACCTCATATTTATCAGGGTTCTATTCCATCTGCCATTGATCTGACCATCTGACCACTCTACCTGTATCTTCCTGTAACATAAGGCCTTCTTCCTCACTACCAACCACCTGTCCAATCTTTGTGTCAAACACAAAATTCCTTATTACGCTCGGCCCCCACCCCCCACCATCCCCTGCATATTCACATTTACATAATTTATGAATACCACAAATAATTATATACACTGCCTTGTTCGCTGTGGTACACTACCAGACACAGGTCTATCTCTACCACATTTCCAGTAAGTTGGGACCACACAGCTGTTCTCCAGTCCTCGAGTACCTCCCTTGTGTGGTCAGATTCGACTTAAACATTTAGGTCAGGACATTTCCTCTCTCGTCTCCAACAGCATCCTGCGATACAACTCATCTGGACTTTACATCATCCAAATCCATCAATCACAACTTGCATCTTATATCAATCTGTTCGAGAGCTTCCCAGCCCATGTTCTTGAATTCTGTGCCTGTATCTTTCTTCTCCCAACTAAAACAGGTGCGAAGCTCTCATGTCACAGTCTATCAATGTTCCCCAGTTTCATATACTGATTACTCCCTTGGTTTCGAAATGGGTCCTAATTTTTCCTTGGTTATTCTGTTCAGCTTGATGTTTGTGTAGAACATCTTGGTTCCCCCTAACTTTGCCTGCTGTAATGCTCCATGCTCCTGTATGAGTCAGTCTGCTGTGGGTGAATTTTCTAAGATCCCCTGACATCACCTTTCATTGTTTGAAACAGTACAGAACACAGGTATAATCTCATCCACACTGCATGCAGTCTGTGCAGAATGCCTTTATTTCGATATTCCAATTTCCGTTAAATGAAGGCCAAATTCACTTTTACCTTTCCATTACCAAAGATCGCCCCTGACCCACGTTGATTCAATTTTATTCACTATTCACTTTGTGAACTCTTAAACATCCACATGAATTTTTAACTATATCACATCCAATAGATCTCAATTTTCTCCCCCGACAATGAACATCTTCAAAACATTTCAAAAAAAGTTTGTTAACATTGATTATTCGTGTGAGATCCAAGATGGCGGTGATCCAGTCGGTCTACCCTGCTGAGCTCTGCACCAGAACCCAGTCAAAGTGATGCATTCACCCTCTCTTTATTCCCTATTGTGGTAAAATCGGTCCTTTTTGATCCCCAGTATTGCTCTATGCCATTTTAAGTGAGTAAGGAAAATGACTAAGGGAAAAGGACCACGAGGATCACAACCAGCAGGGCACTGCAGCGATGGATACGCCCGCGGCTGTGACGTCGGTCTCTGCGAACGCCCCAGGGGACTTCTTTGTGGAGTAGAGCCTGGTCTCGGAGTTCAGAGCCTCGAGAGAAGATTGATTCAGCGATGGATCAGACCAGAACCAGTCTGGAATTGCTCTCAGCCAAGCTGCAGAAGCAGGACCAGGAGACGAGGCGTCTCGGGCCACGCATCATCGAGGTGGAACAGCGGACCGCGGCTTCGGAAACCATGGCAGAATCCTCGGCGGGCCGGGTCCAAGCCCTGGACTGGTAGGTTACGGCCTTAATAGAGTAGGTCGAGGACCACGAAAATCAGGGCCGTCAGAAGAACATCAGCCTGGTCGGGCTGCCGGAACGAGAAGAAGAAGGTGAGCTCGACAGCTTCTTGGAGCAATGTCTCATACAATTTTTGAAGCTGGAAGTCAGGGGCAGACTGGGTGCGGGTCGAGTGGGCCCGGATCAGACCAGCACCCCACCCAGTTCAAGTGCAAGTCCAGCACGATAAACAAAAAAAAGTGCCGTACGCTTCTCGAGCTCTGGGGAAGGATCCATAGGCTCTGATCTACTAAGGATCTCGAATTATGTTTTTCGAAGACCTTTCTACGGCTGTGACCCGCAACGGGCAGGTCTTTGATAAGATAAAAAGGAGGCTGAGGGATGTGAATATTCTGGTAGGGTATCCGGCAATATTATGTTTTAGCCATGGAGGGTCGGTATTTAAGTTTGACTCACCGGAAAACGCAAAGGACTTCCTGTACACCTTAAAAAAGTCTGTCTGGTTCAAATAATATGGAAAATGATGTTCTCTTTGATTTCTCTGGGGTTTGCCTGGTTTACCTCGCTTTCTTTTTTAGTATGTGGATGTTCCATTTTTTCCCTTTTCTCTCTTCTCCTTTCTTCCTCCATTCCCATTATCCTTGGTTTCTCTATCATTTGCTTTTCGTTTCTCTCACTGAGCTCTGAATGGGAAAGGGTTTGGGGGATGGTGAGGGTGGTAACATTTTGTTTCTCCAGGTCAGCCTCGGGTCAAAGTATGGATGGGACGGATTGAACACCCACTTTTAATTTTCTTGTTGTAAGATGCGTGCAACTTTTTTAAACTTTGTTTTGCCTGAGTTTGCGGAGCAGCTTCAGCTAGGAGGAGCCATGGAAGATTAGTGGGTAATATGAACACTGTCTGCAGGAAGGGGGAAAGTCTCCACTTATTTGTGTTTTCTGTTGGTTCATTGTCGAAATAGTTTTGATTTGGATGTTATTGTAGTTATATTTTCAAGTTTGTATGAACTGTTTACTGCTTTCACTTGATGCGCTATAAATGGGGTTCTTCCCCCAGTGGGTCATGGGCTGCTTCGGATGGCTATGGCTAACCGCTCGTTTAAATGCTGCACTTTGAACATTAAGGAGAATCGCGCACCGATTAAGAGAAAAAGATACTTTCAAGTCTCAGAAACAAGGGGTCGATGTCGCCTTTCTATAAGAAACACATCTAACCGATAAGGAGAACTTACATTTACAGCAAGGAAGGTTCGGCCCGGGGCTAATTTCATCCTTTAATTTGAAAAGTAGAGGAGAAGCTTCACTCATTCATACAAACCTGCCACTTCAGTTGTTTGACAAAATTAAGGACGAACGTGGGTTTGTTTCTGATCCTGAAAGCTTTAAAACATGGAGAGGAATATGGGACCTTGTATAATATTGCCCCAGCACACCCCCTCAAATTTCTAATGGATGCGCTCTTCAGATTGATGACCCTTGGGGAACATCGTACAATTAAAGGGGAGACTTTAACCGACTTATGGGCGCCTAAGTGGATAGGATGTCAAGGGGTCTCACGGGTATTACCCGTCACCAAGGCAGCTGGTGGACCTGAACAGGGAGCTACGTTGGGGGACATTTGAGATGTCTTTACCCTGAGGGTAGGGACTTCACCTTTTTTCTAACCCACGTAAGTGCTATACCAGTATTGACATATGTTTTTGCCCCATTGGACCTTTTAAATTCGATGCTGCCCTGCAAAATTCTGATCATGCAGCAGTGTACGTGGATGTTAAGGCCGATGGCGATGGGGCAGGCTCACAGCACTGGCGCATGGATCCTTGCCTCCTGAAAGATAGCAAATTCATTGAGTACTTTTCGCGGGAATTTAAGTCTTTATTGGGATATTAACTTGGGTACGGCCAGTAATCCATCTGTGTTCTGGAAGACTGCCAAGGCCTATGCCAGGGGTTTGATTATTTCTTAGTCGGTGACTCAGAAGCAGCAGAAAGCAAAGCAGTAGCGTATGCTCAAGGCTTGGCTGAAGGCAGCTGAGACAACATAGTTTGACAGGCTGTTTGTTACTAAATTGCAGCAGATTACAGCCCTCTGGGCTGCTCTGAACACTGCGCTTATCCAGACAGCAAAGAGGGAAATTTCCTTTGCGGAACAGAGGTTATTCGAATATGGTGCTCAACTGAGAAGGTATGTGGCGCACTTGGCCAGAAAGAATAGCGCCCCCAATCTATTTCATCCATTAGAGAGGGTGCTGGTAGTATCACCTGCGCTTCCAAAAGGGTTAATGCAGCATCAGAAAGTTCTACTCTGGGTTGCTCCAATCAGAGGGTTGTGCGGACAGATTGGTGAAAACGGAGTCCTTTTTCTGACCCTGGACCTCCCAGGAATAACCTCCGAGCAGGAGTCTCTTTTGAATGCCCCTCTGTCATGCAGGAAATACAGGATGCGGTACGGCAGCTCCAGAGTGGCAAGCCGACTGGCCCGGATGGCTTGGGAGTGAGATTTATAAGTGTTCATAGACATGATGGTTAGGCCAATGTTGTATGTATTCAATTATTCTTGTAGACAGGACAGCCTCACATCCTCTCAGAGAGAAGCAAACATTTCTCTTATTCTTAAGAGAGGGAAACCCAAGAGGATTGCCTATTTGTATAGGCCTATACTGTTATTAAACGTGGAATTTAAAATTTTTCGAAAATACTCGCGTTGAGGCTGGAGAAGATCTTGACCTTCATTGTGAAAGAGGACCAGACACGTTTTATTAGGAGCTGCAGGTCCTCTATTAGTATTAGGAGAGTGCTAAATATGGTTCAGGTGTGCCAGCAAGGTCGATTCCAGGCTTGGCAGTCTCCCTGGATGCAGAAAAAGCATGTTATTGGGTGTAGTGGCCATACCTTTTTTTTATGTGTTGGAACCGTTTGGCCTCGGAGGTGTCTTTGCCTAGTGGATGGCTAAATTATATAGTGACGCAAAAGCAGCAGCAGTTCTCACTAATGGTATAAGGTCTAATGGTATAATTTTAGCATAGGCAGAGGCAGCCGACAAGGGTGCCCCCTCACCATTATTATTTGCATTCGTGATAGAGCTGGTGGTGGAGGCCGTCCAGAGGGACCCCAATATAACTATCCTGGAGGTAGGGTCAGGAAGGCATAACATCATCCTTTACACAGATGACGTTTTTCTCTTTCAAACTAACCCGATGACATCTGTGCCCCGTTTAATAGAAGTGACTGATTTATTTCGATCTTTCTCGGTGTATAACATCAATAATATGAAATTGGAGGCCATGCATGTTGGGGGTGTTATTCGAGTACCTGATCATGGGGGTGCAATCCGATTCCCTTTCAGATGGTCACAAGGGGGCTTCCTCTATTTAGGCATTTATATTGCACCGGCCTTCGGTCGATTATATAAAGCAAACTTCGTGCAGGTGCTCGAGAAGTTAATACAGGACCTTCGGCTCTGGGAAGATATTCCAATATCCTGGTTGAGTAGAATACCTCCGGTTAATAGGAATGTACCTCTTCGTTTCTTCTATCCCATGCGAATGGTCCTTGTGATGCTCTCCAGGCCGGTGCTATGGAGGCGTTACAGTTGGTCAAGCTCGTTTATCTGGCACCACACATGTCCTCTTATGAAGCTCGCCAAATTGCAGCTTCTGCAGGAGATGAGGGGTGTTGATTTTCTGGACTTTAAGAAATACCAACTAATTTCCCTGCAATCGTATGTGGCTGATTGGGCTTGCAAAGACTCGCGGTCAGTTTGGATGGACATTGAGACATCCTAGGCAAAATGCCCCCTCATTAATCTATTGTTCATGGACAAGATGAGGACTGTTCTGGACCATTGCAGAAGTCCAATTGTCCTTAACATAGTTAAAGCATGGAAAGTAATGCGACAAAGTGAGAGCAATGTACAAGAAAACCTCCCCTTTTAGTCCCATTGTAGGATTGGTAGGTTTCCAGCTGGGATTGATGGATTCTGGCTTTTGGATCTGGGGGTCCAGAGGAGTTTCCTGTTTGGGAGAATTATTTGACGTGGTGGTCATGATGGCTTTCGAGCAGCTGAGCCAGAAATATGAGTTATCTTGAAGGGGCCTCTTTCGTGAATCTCAGATGAGGAATTTTATACAGAAAAAACGACTACATTAATGGTCAGTCCCTAAAAGTCGGAAATGGAGAGAAGCATGCTTCGGTCCACTCTCTTGGTCAGTGCCCTTTATCATTTATTAAGAGGTAGTGCCTCAGAAGACATAGAGCGGTTGTATTGAATCTGGGCTCAGAATTTATGGATGGAGATCTCACCAGAGGAGTGGGAAGATATTTGGGAGAACGTAAGGAAGAGTTCAATTTGCAATAGGACGTAGGCTATGTAGTTGAAGGTACTCCATTAGGTTCAATTGACGCCGGAGCAGCATTTCTTATTTAAGACAGGAGCATCCCCAGTGTGCCCCAGATGAACAATAGATGTTGGTACTCTTACTTATTGCGTGTGATCATGCCACAATCTTCGTAGGTATTGGTGCACTATAGCAAGTGTTTTGGAAGGGGTCTTGGGAACCGAGGTCAAGGCAGATCTGGTGTCCCTCCTATTGGGTTCGCTGAACCTCCCCTCTTTGGACTTGCATGGGAAGAAATTATTTTGTATTCTTTCATTTTGTGCGAGGAAAAACATTCTGATGAACTGCCTTCCAGTAAACTTCCCAGGACTCTCATCGTGGTGTAGGTTAGTTATAGAGCCCACCCCCTGGACTTCCTTACGAGCATGGGCATCAGAAATTGGAACATTTGTATAGGACGTGGCGGCCCTAGTTCAACCTAATAGACATGGTTTTATTGGCTATATTGGTCAGGGCATTTGTGTAACAGTGAGGGCTGTGTCTGGTGGCCCAGGGGCCTCTGAGAAGAAGAATTCTGAACACATACGGGTATAGCAACTCATGCTACAGGTGATGGGGAGCTTTGGTATGATTGTGCTGGGTGTTATAACTTCATGTTATTTAATTTAATTTGCCTTAGTTCAGCTCGGTTTAATCTATGTTTCGTTTTGATTTTGTTTTGATTTTGTTTTGACATCAGCCCATTGATTTTGTGCACAAGGAAGAGAATGAGCCCATTCAGCCACTCATGGCTCTTACACAGCAACCAGAGTAGGTCATTTCTCGCCATGTGTCAATTATACAGGATTGGAGCGAACGAAGAGAATATAGAGAAGTGAGAATTCAAGCTTATCGCCTTCACGATGGAATATAAAGTAGTGAGAAAACTGCTGAAATTTGAGAAAATTGTTAAAATCGATTATCCAGGAATTAATGAAAGGACATTTGCAGAGTCAAGCCACAATCCATCAGAATCAATATAATTTTACAAAGGATGAATCGTATTTTCATTATTTGATTGCGTCTTTAAGAATGTGACAAGCAAGCTGCATAATGGGGATCCTGGAGATGTAAAATCTGGACTTGCAGAAGACATTGAATAAGGTGTGCACAAAAGATTAACCTGCCGAATAAGATCGCATATGGTTAGAAGTAATTTATTCACTTGGACATAGAATTAGCAAAACAAAGAATTGCAGTGAGATGGAATAACTGGTTCATTGTCTGTTTCCAAAAATACCATAGGGCTCAGTCCCAGGCCCCAACTATTAGCAATCAATGCTATCACTTGTTTGAGGGGATAGACAGCTATAATCAGTTTTTCAGAAGACACTGATTCAGGTGAGTAATTTTAATGAATGGATAAGGATAGGTTGGGCCATTATCTGGCAGAGGAAACGAAACAGTGAAAACTATGAGGCCGTTTTGGTCGGTGTAACAGAAGGCAACTTATTATCCAAACAGAGGGAAACTACACAGTGCTTAGGTACAGAGGGATCTGGTATCCTCAGCCATATCGCAAAAAAACACAGATGCAGGTTTTGCAGATAATGAGAAAGGCAACTGCAAATTTGGCATTTCTCTCTGAAAGAATAGATTATAAAGCGAGAGAGGTGCTGCTGCAATAATGCCAGACATTTGTAAGATCTAAATTGAGTACTGTGTACAGTTTTGGTGTCCTGACTGCAGGAGGGATGTAATTATCATGGAGGCAGTTCAGCAGAGGTTTACTAGATTTATTCCAGAGATAAGGAGTTTGTCATCTGAAGAGAGATTGAGCAGTTCAGGCCTATACTTTCTGGAGTTTAGAAAAATGAGAGGAGATGTCACTGAGGTCTGGACAATGTTAAAAATGATTGATAATGTCAATATCCATTGGGTATTTCCTCATGTGGGACAACCTACATCAAGAAATCATAGTTTTAGGATAAGTGGAGAGAATTAAAACAGTGATGAGAGAACTTCTCTCAAAGGATTGTGAATCTGTGTAATTCACGGTTCCAGAGTGCAGTGGATGGTGGGGCATTCAATAACTGAAGGAATATGGTAGGTGGGCCGGAAAGTGGGACTGAGACCGAGATGACATCAGATATGACTGTATTCAATAGTGGAGCAGGCTGACATCAGATATGACTGTATTCAATAGTGGAGCGGGCTGACATCAGATATGACTGTATTCAATAGTGGAGCAGGCTGACATCAGATATGACTGTATTCAATGGTGGAACAGGCTGACATCATGTATGGTTGTATTCAATGGTGGAGCAGGCTGACATCAGCCATGATTGTATTCAATGGTGGAGCAGGCTGACATCAGCCATGACTATATTCAATGCAGGAGCAGCCTGACATTAGCCATGATTGTATTCAGTGGTGGAGCAGGCTGACATCAGAAATTATTGTATTCAATGGTGGAGCAGGCTGGAGGGGCTGGATTGCGGACTGATGTTCCTCGTCCTTTTTCAGTCCTTCGAACGTGTTACACAGGAATGGGGGAGGGCTGGTTATCGGACAGAAAGCAGGTACTCCGGATAAATCAGATTTAATCAGTTTAAAACCGGTAGCGTCACGCAGTGACCAGTGCAGGGTCCTGAGCTATTTACCATCTATATCAATGATCTAGAGGTGTCGAACAAATGTACTGTAACTAAGTTTGCCAATGGAACTAAGATAAGCAGGAAATTAAATAATCAATGGAAGTTGTAGAGTCTGTAAATGGATATGGACAGGTTAATCAATTGATAAAGTTTGGCAGGTTGGATTTAACGTCATATATAACCTGTCATTTTCTTCCAGGAAGAACGGCAGGCAGTATGTGACTGAAATACAGAGGGATTACAGGACTTAGTGACACCGTGTGTACTGGAGGGTTCACTCTGAGCCGTTCAGACATGGCAAGTGTTGCTCCATCACACTGATCGTCTGCTGCCTGATGTTCCCAGCGGGCCTATTGCTCTCATCCATCATATATCCTCCGTCACAGAATGATGGCCCTGATGTTGAGATCGGAGAGATGATGGAGCTGTCACCCACTCCTGCCTGGAAAGTTCTGGAAAATAGAAGCTTGAAAGAAACTGTGACCTAAAAGCCACTAGCAGCACCGTCCTCCCCCTGGTGTGAAGCTGTATGTCGTGTTGAAGGTGGTGACACCGCTCTGTGACCAGCTCCTTGTTCAGTTAGGGCCCCTCACCCTCTGCTCCTGGCTTAAGTGGAGCTTAGGAAGCTGTTCCTGGAAAACCCGGGTGGATCCAGCAGATCCCTTTCCACACACACACTCACTCCGTAGTTTAAGAGCTTCCCCTCTCTGCAGCCTCTGCTCTATTTGGTGTCCATGTTGCAGACCCAGATGCTGTTACTATCGTCCCCATGCTGCTTCCAGAGTTGGATCACCAAATGCTCAGGTCTCCCTGAATGTTTGATGCAGCTCACAGCACAACCTCCAGCAAACCATTCCCATCACCTCCACTAACGTTCCAATAACAGGAGTCAGTCCGGAGCCCCTCATTTATAAGTTCGATGCCTGGTACTTAACAATATTAATCTAGTGGCTTCCTCGTGTAACTGACCACATGATCAGCTGAGAGGGACAAACACAGATGTTCAGTGAACAGGCACAGAGCAAGTTTCAAAGACTTGTCTCAAAGCTGTTAGGACCCCCTGTCCACCATGGAGCACTACATGGGACACACCAGGAAGTGAACAACAGCCCAACACACACTCCACTGTCCATGGAGCACCACATGAAACACACCAGGAAGTGAACAGTCTGAGACACACCATATCATTGTTTCTGAGCTTCACAGTGCCAGCTTTTGATACACTAAGGATCTAAATGGGACCCACAGCCGTGATGTATAGAAGAGCACGAGCCATGCACTTTGCACATTATTTCTGACCTTCGTCATTACATCCCAGGGGATTTAGGGATATGAGCACCAACGGCCAGATTAAGGTATGGAAAGACGGATATTCATGTAATATTTGGATTATTGCTTGATCAAAAAGTTGAATAAATATGGCTCTTCTCAGAGAAATGGGATTAGCTGGAGGAGTCAGAAACTGGCGGATCCAATGACAAGAATAAGAACATAAAAGGAATATGCTGACAGATCAGCTCAAATGATCAGTTATGCCAGACACCAAATCCACCTCACAGAATCAGACATCATAATCCAGATGAGATATCTATTCAGCGAGAAGCACTGTGCAGACGAGGCTAGTGTACTGCTCAATACAACCCAGCAATTTGTACAGACTGTGCAAACCACATCAGTCCACGGGGAGCTGTGCAGTGAATAACTCTCTAAACCTGGAGCCGTTACCTTCCAGCATGTAGAGCTGTGTCCACCATCCCAGTGCATTGCTCAGTAATATTGTGTTTGATCACTGCCCAGTGTCGGGAAACTTGCAGCCCATGCTGGAAGTGATAGGATGTGCAACTCCCATCCATTTACAGCTCCATATCTTCATTGTGCCAGGCGCTTTAGAACATCTAGTCAAAAGGAAGGATGAAGCTTACTTAAGGTTAAGGAGGCAAGGGTTAGACAGGACTGTAGAAGGTTGCAAGGTAACCAGGAAGGAACTGAAGAATGAACTCAGGAGAGATTAAGGGCATGAAAAAGCCTTGGTGGGTAGGATTAAGGTAAAACCTAAGACGTTCTACACTTATGTGAGGAACAAGAGGATGGCCAGAGTGAGTGTAGGGCTGATCAGGGATAATAGAGGGAACTTGCGCCAGGAGTCGGAGGAGGTAGTGGAGGTTCTTAATGAATGTTTTGCTTCAGTATTCACTAACGAAAGGGACATTGCCGTTTCTGGAGACAGCATGAAACAGACGGATATGCTAGAACAGGAGAATGTGCTGAAAATTTTGAGAAACACACGGATAGATAAATTTCCTTGGCCAAACAGGACAAGCCCGAGGATACTATAGGAAGCGAGAGATGCATTTTGCGATGATCTTTGCATCCTCACTGTCCACTGGAGACTTGCCAGATGAAAGGGTGCTGGCAAAAGTTATTCCCTGGTTCAAGGAAGGGATTAGAGATAATCTTGGGAATAATTGGCCAGTCTTACGCCAGTGACGGGCAAAGTATTGGAGAGGATTTGAGAGGCAGAAATTATGAATACTTGGAAAACTATAAATGATTAGAGACAGTCAGCATGTCTTTGTGAGGAGCAGGCCGTGCCTCATAGATCTTATTGAATTCCTTAAGGATGTGACAAAACACGCTGATGAATTAGAGCAGTGGATGTGGTATATATGGATTTTAACAAGGCTTTTGATAAAGTTACCCACGGTAAGCTCATTCACAAAGTAAGGAGGCATGGCTTACAGGGACATCTGGCTGTCTGGATGCAGGATTGGCTGGCCCACAGAAGACAGAAGGTGGTGGTAGATGGTGACCAGCTTGGTGATCTGTTCTGGGACCTCTGCTCTTTGTGATTTTTTTTTAAAATAAGAGAGTTGGATGACGAATTGGAAGGATGGGTTCATAGGTTTGCCGATGTCACGAACTTTGGTGGAGTTGGTGGTTAGTATGGAAGTCTGTTGTAGGTTGCAACAGACATTGTCAGAACTAAGCTGATGAGTGACAGATCGAGACAAATCTGGAACAGTGGGATCTTGGCGCCCATGTCGATAGATCCTCAAAGTTACCATCCAGGCTGATGTTGTTGTTTAGAAGGCGTATGATGTGTTGGCTTTCACAGCCGAAGAGCTCAGTTTTGCTGCAACTCTATAATTCCACTGTTTAACCCACTGTGATGAAGTTGAATGCTGTTCTGCATTGAGAGCTTGCAAGTACTTGTCATATGGCTAGCTAATATTTTCACAGTGTACTGGACAATTGAAACTATGTTACATTTGGCTGTGAAACAGATATGTTGAGCATTGGTTGCTCTTTTGACAACTATTCGAATTTAACCAAACAAGTTGAAATTATATCCCACTATACTAAACCCAATCGATTTTAAGTTTATTGTTTGCCAATATCAGACCAAGGAGATGAGCTGATGTTGAGGGAATAAAGAGGCACGCATTTCGAAAGTTAGACAGAGAGTAAACTACCATCGTGAGAGTCTGCCATGAACAACATTTTCTGCGCAAGATACATTTTTTGGACGAAAACCCCTTGCATTAAAAGACAGAACATGACCCTGGGAGATATTCAGTGGAAAGAAGGAGGGCATTGGAGACTACAGCCACTGTCTGGTTTATGTAATTTTAATACAGTTTTTCTTTAATTGGAAGAGTATATTGTTAAAGGTGGAAGAAGATAACAAACAGTTCAGAGAAAGGGAAGCTTAGAGTTGGGAATAATTGTTATTATTCAATGTTCACTTTTAGAATTAAGGAATACATTTATATTATTTTCTGTTAAGTAGTGGAATTTGCGAGCTCTCTGTCAATCGACTTTAACAGATTATGAGCGAGGTCAGCTTTTCTGAGTGTTTGGTTTCATTAGCAGAAGGGTTCATCGCCGTGTCATAACACTACACTTGTCATACCGTGTTCTAGTCACCTCATGAAAGGAAAGAGGTGGAAGCTATAGAGAGGATGCAGAGAATTACCTATGGAACAGCAGAAAGATTGACACAAGCTACACAGATTGAGTGAAATATTGAGAAAGACACCACGTGAAAAATAAACACTGGCAGATTCCCGATGTGTATATAAACGTCAGTGGGTGTAGTGCGTCTGTATTGATGACTGGGTGTGTGTGTGTGTGTGTGTGTGTGTGTGTGTGTGTGTGTGTGTGTGTGTGTGTGTGTGTGTGTGTGTGTGTGTGTGTGTGTGTGTGTGTGTGTGTGTGTGTGTGTGTGTGTGTGTGTGTGTGTGTGTGTGTGTGTATCGGTATTTGTCTTTGAGTGCCTGTATTAGTATAGGTGCTATTGCATCAGTCTCCGTGTGTGGCTATGCATCTATATTCATCTCTGAGTGTCTCTGCATGTCTGATTTTGTCTCTGTGTATGTGCGTTTCTGCATTCATCGCATCGCTGTATGCATCTGCATGTCTGTATTTGTCTTTGTGTGTATCTGCATGTCTGTATTTGTCTCTGTGTGTATCTGCATGTCTGTATTTGTATCTGTGTGTATCTGCGAGTCTGTATCCATTTCTGTGTGTATATATGTGTGTCTCTATTCGTCTCTGTGTGTATCTGCGTGTCTGTATTCATCTCTGTGTGTATCTGTGTGTCTCTATTCGTCTCTGTGTGTATCAGCGCATCTGTTTTTGTCTCTGTGTATATCGGTTTATCTGTGTTCAACTCTGTGTGTATACGTGTATCTGTATTCGTCTCTGTTGGTATCTGTGTGACTTTATTCGTCTCTGTGTGTAACTGTGCGTCTATATTTATTTTCTGTGTATCTGCGTGTCTATATTTGTCTTTCCGTGTATCTGTGCGTCTGTATTCGTTTCTGTGTTCATCTGCGTGTCTGCATTCATCTCTGAATCTGTGTGTCTGTATTCATCTCTATGTGCATCTGCGTGTCTGTATTCATCTGTGTGTGTCATTAAATTCGTCTCTGTGTGTATCTGCGAGTCTCTATATGTATCTGTGCGTCTGTGTTTGTCTCTGTGTGTATCTGTGTGTCTGTTTTCATCTCTGTGTGTATCCGTGTCTCTGTATTCGTCTTTGTGGGCATCTGTGTTGCTCTATTCGTCTCTGTGTGTATCTGCGTGTCTCTGTGTGTATCTGTGCGTCCCTATCCGTCTCTGTGTGCAACTGTGTGTCTGCATTCATGTCTGCATCTGCGTGTGTATATTCGTCTCTATGTCTATCCTCATGCCTGTATTCATATCTGTGTCTGCATGTGTGTGTTCGTCTCTATGTCTGTATTCATGTGTGAGTGTCTGTTTTCGTCTCTGTGTATCTGCGTGCCTGTGTTTGTCTCTCTGTATATCTGTGTGCGTGTGTTCATCTCTGTGTGTATCCTTGTGTTTGTATTCATCCCTATGGGCATCTGTGTGAGTCTATTCGTCTTTGTGTGTATCTGCGTGTCTATATTTGTCTCTGTGTGTATCTGCGTGCCTGTCTTAATCTCTATTGTGTATCTGCCCGTCTGTATTTGTGTCTGTGTGTATCTGTGTGCCTGTATTTGTTTCTGTGTGTCGCTGCACGTCTGTGTTTGTCTCTGTGTGCGCCTGTGCATCTGTATTTAGCTCTGTGTGTCTGTATTTGTCTTTTTGTGAATTTGCGTATCTGTTTTCATCGCTGCGTTTTGTCTAAGTGACTGTATTCGTCTCTGTGTCTATCTGTGTGTCCATGTGCACAGCGGATCTGTCAGGCTCTATGGTGTTTACAGTGATCCAATGTCCCCCTCTGCCGACCTTCACACTCCTCTGCGTTGACAGCACCGCAGGGTGACAACCATCAGGGAATTCAGTCTGGGAGGGAGGGGGAGGGAGGCAGCTAATAGCGCCATCTGCACACGCACACACACACGGTTTGGTATATGGAGGATTGTAATCGTACTGAGGACCCTTAGAGTGGAGAATGTTCATGTAAATTAATGCATATGCTCGCTCTGCAATGTGGAAGTGATTTGTCTTTGAAGATTATTCATGACACAGATTGCACAAATTAAAAAGTATTTCCACCGCAAATGCTTCCAAGCAAGGTCGACGGAACTATTTGTAAATTGATGCAATGAATATATTGCACGTTAATTATCTTGAAATGTTTTACAATACACTCCTACAAATGATAAATGAGAAAAGATTGAAAAGTCCTGAAACTGACACAGTGGTGGTGGTAATATCTCAGGAACGATATCTCTAGGTATCAGATGAAACTGCTCTGTGCTTCCAATGACGTTATTTGAAAAACGAAACAGCCATGCAATGTGAGAGATTGACAGTATTTGATGTCCTCTGAAAGAAAAAAAAATAACTGACACTAGTGCAAAGGCATGGGGAGGCGAGCAGAGGGTGGCATTGTATAACTCTAAACTTAACAAGGACAGATGTAGAGGTGTGGAGGTGGTGAGGGGTTGATCGCAATTTGAATGGATTTACCCCAAAAAACGGCAAGACCTCATCTCACAGAGATTCACACAAACATACACAGACACGTTAAACACACAACACATATACATACAATGTCCCCCTCTGCCGACCTTCACACTCCTCTGCGTTGACAGCACCGCAGGGTGACAACCATACAGATATGGACACACAATTAAACACATGCACACTCCTGCACATAGTTTCTTTAAGATAGAGATGAATAAGCTTATCATTAATTCGGGAATCAATTATCATTAGGGAAGGCAGGAGAATGTTCGTGAGAAACATTTCAGCTGTGATCCAATGGCACAGCAGATCCAATGGATTAAGTGGCCTGATTCTGCTCAATTTTCCCATTTTCAGGAGAGATTCGCTTTCAAAGGTTGAATTTGAATTCAGATTTCAGGGTTAAAGGTAGGATTCTTGGCAGTGTGGAGGAACAAAAGGATCTTGGGGTCCACGTCAGTAGATTCCTCAAAGTTGTCAAAGTCCTCAAGGTGACAGGGCTGTTAAGAATGTGTATGATGCGTTGGCTTTCATAAACTGGGGGATTGAGTTAAGAGCTGCGAGGTTATGCTGCAGCTCCATAGAGGCCTGATTAGACCACACTTGGAATATTGTGTTGAGATCTGTTCGCCCCATTAAAGGAAGGATGTGGAAGCTTTAGAGAGGGTGCAGACGAGAGTTAGCAGAATGTTGCCTGTCCTGTAGGGCATGTCTTATGAAGAAGGTTTGAGGGAGCTTTAGCTTTTCTCATTAGCGTAAAGAAGAATGAACGGTGACTTGATAGAGGTGTGCAAGATAATGAGAGGCACAGATAGAATGGATAAGTAGAGTCTTTTTCATAGGGTGAAATGGCTAACACGAGGGAAACATAATTTTAATGTGACTGAAGGAAGGATTTGGGGAGAGTCAGAGGCAGGTTGTTTATACAGATAGTGATAGGTACGTGGAATTCACTGCCAGCAGCGATAGTAGAATCAGTTACATTAGGAATATTCAAGTAACTCTTGGATAGGCACATAGATGATAATAAGTTGAAGGCTCTGTAGTTTAGTTTAATCTTAGAGTAGGATAAAAGGTCGGCACACCATTGAGGACTGAAGGGCTCTAATTGTGCTGTACTGTTCAATGTTCGCTGTTCTAATTTCGTGAACTCTTGTGAACATATTGTACCTGGAATTCCTTTAACTTCAGTGGAGGTTAATCTGGTCAGTGTTTGATTGTCGAGGGTTAATGGAAATTTGGGGAAGTTTGAGGGGCTTAATGGACTATATCTGTTCCTAACCGTTGTGTCCTTGTGTCAAAAGAATGATGATTGGTTTGAGGGGAACTCATTTTGAGAATAAAGTCATTCCTATTTCAGACTGTGAAAGGGATGTTCCTTTCTCTTTAGGATTGTGTGGTCTGTGGTCTTCTCATGCCCAAGGAGCAGTGAAGACTGGGTTACTGAAAACACTCAAGGCGGAGTTATATAGATCTTTGATGAACAAGAGAATCAATGTTTATTGGGAACAGACAGGAAAGGGATGCTTAGTTGCCATCACATCAACAATGAGCATTCTGAATTGTGCAGCAGGCTCGAGGGGCTGAATGGCCACCTTCTGCTCTTACTTCATGTGTTGTTCACTCACTCAACCCCTCGATGCTGTTACAGAAAGTGAGGAAGATCGCATTCAACCATTTAGGATCGATTTACTGAGACATGAGGAGAACTTTCTGTCCCTCTAAGCATTTACAAAGCATTAGGATGAAGTTCTTCAGCCGTTTCAGTACATTACGCAGCACAAGAGGAGGTCACACCTACTTTCTAGTTTGCTGCACAGGAACAGGGGAGCCCTGGGTAACTATCAGAAAATAGACAGTCGGAGGAAATGTTTATTTTCGGGGTTGGAAATCTTTAACTTGGTAAAGTGCCTCAGAGACCAGTGCAACATCAAAAACTATGTAGAATCTGTCAATGATTTGCGTGTGGGAACTGATTGGATGGAACTCAATTGGCTCAACCACTAAGATAGTCATTCGATAAGATGTCAAGTGGAGGTAGAGAGTCTGTAATGTGATATAGACAGGGAAGGTTGGTGTGCAAACCTTCAGCAGAAACATGATAACATGGACTACCGAAGTTCGCGCTGTGGCAGAAAGGTAAAACAACAGTAAACTAATTAAAAGAAGAGAGATCACAAAACTCAGTTGTACAAAGACATTTGTTCACCCTGGTACATACATCACACGGGGTTATTATGCAGATGCTGCATGTAATTAGGATGGTATATGGAATGAATACTTCATGAAAAGGCTATCAGGATGTTTTACTGCATCTGCACAGGGGATTTATGAGTCAACACCTGATGTATTGTGGGCAGTGATGATTCCATAAACTGAAAAATAAATATACCCAGTAGCTTTGCGAAGATGTTTCACTGTACTTGCTCCTGGATAGAAGGCCTTATTCTGTCATACAGCACGGAAACAGACCCTTTGGTGCACCATATCCATGCCGACCAGATATCCTAAATTAATCACGGTCCATTTGCCAGCACTTGGCCCATATCCCATAAAACCTTCGTGTTCACTCAAATGGCTTCATTCAAATAGCTTTTAAATACTGTAGCTGTCCCAGCCTCCAATATTTCCTCTGGCAGTTCATTCCATACTCTCTGTGAATAGTTACCACTTTTGTCCCTTTTAAATCTTTCTCCCCTCACTTTCAATCGATGTGCTCTAGTTTTGGACTGCCATAACCTAGGAAAATGTTCTTGGATCTTCACCATGTCCTTGCTCCTCATGATGTTATAAACCTCTACAACACTAGACCATTTCAGGGTTGAGAATGAGAGGCGTTCGTATTGAACCGGATAAGATATTGAGGAGAGTGTATGTGGTGCATAGCCTATGAACATTTTCTCTGGTATGGTAGTCTAGAACTGAGGATTCAAGTTTAAGGAAACAACATGTATATGTTTTATACTCTTTTCGTAGTATAAGAAAACAGATACGATTTTTGGACAAAAATATGAGGACACATACAAACGAAAAGAAAGAGTGGGTGACGGTGTGAAACAGCGTGCTCCTCTCTCTTTACAGAACTGTCCTCATTTGTTGATCATGTTGGAGACGTAGAGTCATTGTGAATACAGCTCCCATAACTAACCCAGCATTGGCTCACAAAACCACCAGTCGCCCTGACTGCAACATTCAATAACAGGAATTCCAGGAAAATAACTTTACAACAACAGAATGAGAGAACATACCAAACACGAATAGGCCATTCAACTCCCTCAAGCTTCTTTTTCCCTTCAATAAGATCATGGCTGACCTGCCGAGATGTCAACACCTCTTTTATCCCCAATCCATGCAGCCCTCGACTCTCTGATGCCTCAAATGTTCATTGTGCCCTCCTTCCAAATATCTCAGTGATCTATGTACCCTAAATCTCTGGAATAGAGAAGGCCCGACCGTCAATACCTTCTGTGAAAAGGAAACGCGCCTCACATACAAACTGTGACATATTGACATGAATAAAAGATATAAACAAAATGTAAGGGTTACTGGCCCTGTTGTCAAGACAGGATTTAACTGAGGATGGTATCAGGGAACCCGAACAGAATTCAATGTAATGGGAATGAAGTGTAAACTCCCCACTGGCTAGAGGCCATTCAGAGCACAATGGAACATGTTTGTGTTTGGGGAGGATCAACCATCTCAGTCACAGGACATCTCCGCAGGCATCCTCTAGGTAGTTTTCTTCAACAGCTTCAACGTCTTTCCAGCATTATACTGTCAGTAGTGAAGATGGTAACTGAAGATCACATCACGTTCAGCTCTCTGCCGCTGAAGAAGTCTGTGTCCATGTGCAGCAATAACTGGATACAATTCAAAATGTCCTGTTAAAGTGCATTCATGTAACAGTCCTGCTAGACATTGCTCATTTCCACAGTTAAATACGAGGGGATCACATAGCACCTCATAGTGGTTTCAACAGAATGCAAGGATGCCATTCAACCCATTGAAACTATTAGACAAGAATATGGATAGCCCATTCAGACCCTCCTGCCTATTACACAAGGAGGGAAGGAGTGTACTCAGCACATAGAGATGTTAAACAGGAATCGCATTCGCCTTGTCAGGTCCTTGAGCCGCTTTCATGTGACCAGGACGAGGCCATTCAGCCTATCAAACCACGTATACAAAAATAGGAAGATGTCTTTGAATCCCCAATATGACAAAGAGTGAAGCAGAGTCTACACAGATAGACTGCTCTATGTTGTTCCTCCTGGTTCCTTTGCTCGTGGTACACATGTGTCACTTTAACTTGATTTGCTGAACGTGAGGGGGGAAAGAGAATAGTTTTTGCCAAGTCTCAAGGAAATACCTTCTATCTCCGAGAAGACATTATTGAACTCCTATAGAGGTCAGAAGCTGGTGAGAATAGCGAAATATTTCAGGAGTAAGGCATTAAGAATGCTTTACGATTTATGAACAGTGCAGAGATACACACCAACTGCACATTGAGACTGTGAGAATTCATTCAGAGCCTGAAGCTTCGTCTCAACCAACATGGGTTTCTCTAAACTGAAATGTGAACTATTGGGAATTACATATCATGGGGAAAATGCAATTTGTCACAAAATCACCATCTTTTTTCTGGACATAATAAATATTAGTCCATAATCCTCAAGTTTAAATGTTATCGCTTGTTATTCTCTCGCAGTGCTACAGATTAAACATTCACTTCCCTCCCATTCTCCTTATAAAGCAGGAATTAGTCTTCTGAATCTCCTTTGCACTCTCAGTTACAACTAAATAATTCCTTATAAAAGTGAGAAAATCTGTCACCAGTGCCCCAACACTGTCACAACAACACTCTACAACTGCAGGAAGATGTCATTCCTCCTTTACTTGAATCATTTTCTACTGAACGACAACATGCCATTCACTGTCCTGATTACTGGCTGGCCTTTATAAATTGTGTTAGTCACTCAAGACCAAGAACACACAGGTCCTATTCAATAACTGCAGTTGCCAATCTCTCATCTTCGAATAAATACAAAATGAAAAGGACTGCATTTGTTGCTCACATTAAAATAATTTCTTTGCCTTGTGAACAGCTGTGCTCCAAGCACTGATAGATGTGATCCCTGTGAGCAATGAATTTTAGTCCAGAGCAAGACTTTGCTCTCTGTATTCTCCACATTATCCAATTCTTACTCGATGTAGTATATTCACCCGTTAAACAAGGACTCTAAAATTCTTCACTCACTTGTAAAAAGCCTTCAGAAAATTCAAACAAACCGTTCCCATTGGTTCTCATTTGTCCATGTCACAATCAACATCCTCCACAAACTCCAATTAATTTATCAAAAATGATTCCCCTTTCCTGAATCTAGGCTGACTCTGCAAATCATATTTTTATTCTCGAAATATCTAGTTATTATTACTGACAAAAAGCATCTAATATTTTCCTGACAACTGGCATCAGTTGATATTCTGGTTTCCCTCTATCTCCTGTTTTACATATTTGCGATCACAGTCGCTACTTTCAAGTCTGCAGGACCCTTTCCATAATATAAAGAACCTTGACGAACTTTGACTCCCCTCATAGAGTTAAGGAATTGACAGTACAAAAGAAGGTCATTGACCCATTGTGTCTGTACCTACTCCGGAAAGAGCTACCCAGCAGCGCAACTCTCCAGCCCTGAATCTGTTGCCCTCTCAGTCAGTACACAGAGACAATCGAGACGTTTCTACAACACTGAAGTCTCCTCTACCACAGCAACTTCCAATATAAAAACTGTCTCTGGGCACAACTGTCCTGAACATATACAAGAAATACGGATTTTACTGGATTCTACTCTCATACCTCTTATCAGTTAATAACCATTTACACAATGTAATTCAATAATTTGTTTGCAAAGGTGCAAACATCTTATTGCACAGCCTGTATGCCTTTTCTTTTTTAGATTTGTTGCAGCTTTAGCCCAAAAGCAAATGTTTTGCTAACCGAACAGCGTTGGGCAACTGTCTGTGTGGCGTTTGCACATTCTCCCCGTGTCTGCGTGGGTTTCCTCCGGGTGCTACAGTTTCCTCCCACAGTCCAAAGATATGCAGGTTAGGTGAATTGGCCATGCTAAATTGCCCATCGTGTCAAGGGCGATAGACGGTAGGGGAATGGGTCTGGGTGGGTTACTCTTCGAAGGGTCGATGTGGACTTGTTGGGCAGAAGGGCCTGTTTCCATACTGTAGGAAATCTAAAAAGAATTGACCTGTTTATTGGGATTCAAGGGTCAGACACAGTATGTATTTCTCATGGGCTAAGAAACAGAAAGGAATAGAAGACAGTGACTGTGGAGACTGATGAATAGTAAAGTAACATTCCCCCCAGTCAACAATGTCTTCCTGACAGACAGAATAAAATCAAATGTAGAGAAAGAAAGAGGATCGGTTGTGTTTCGGCAAGGCGGCACAGTGGTTAGCACTGCTGCCTCACAACGCCAGAGACCTGGGTTCAATTCCCGCCTCAGGCGGCTGACTGTATGGAGTTTGCACGTTCTCCCCACGTCTGCATGGGTTTCTTCTGGATGCTCCGGTTTCCTCCCACAGTCTAAAAATATGCAGGTTAGGTGAATTGGCCATGTTAAATTGCCCGTAGTGTTAGAGGAATGGGTCTGGGTAGATTGCGCTTCGGCGGGTCGGTGTGGACATGTTGGGCCGGTTTCCACACTGTAAGTAATCTAATATTCGGAAGAAGGAATGGCAAGTGACAGTGTAAACAAAACAGGATAACTTGAAATGGAATGGCCGAACAGTGACTGATCTGTGTGTGTGTGTGTGCAGATAGATAAGATTGTTCATATGTGTGCACCATATTCAGAATGAACAGGAGAGACATAAAAATTATGCATGCGATGTATAAAATATTAATATGTTATTTAATCTTCAGCTGAGATGTTATGTTCCCCTTCTCTCAACGCACCCTCTGCCTCCTGCCTCTTTATTGTATTCCAAGACCTAATCTCTCATTCTTATCGGGATGGATGTTATAAATTCCTGCTTCTGGTGTTCCAGTTTATTTCCGTTAATAAATTTTCTATCGAGAAACATATACATTGGCCTGCTGGGTTCTGTCAACAGCTGTTGCTTGTCATATTGATGGAGATAAAAGTTCTGGCATCAGACCCACATTTCAACATATTAATCTGTTGCACATACACTGTACAAAGGACCACAGTACACACGAATTATCAAACCAAATACAGAAGTACATCTACTTCTATCAGTCATGTAGTCTTCTCTATTTTTACATCTCCATGTCTATATTGTCTCTCTCTGTCTCTCTCGACCTCTCTTTTGAACTAATTAATAAATCCTCCAATCGATCTTTCAGTCTCATGCCTCAGACGTCCCTCCTTCAGTTTACATCTATTGCTCACTTTTGGATATGATGTCTTATAATTGAGTAATGTAACTACAAACATGAGGGAGCAGTTGGCCAGAGTTAGTTGGAAGGGAAGCTGAGCACGGGAGGATGGTGATGCAGCAAGGACAGGAGTTTCTGTCGATAATTAAGCTGCACATCAGAAATTCATCCCAAGTAAGAAGAGCGATATGCAGCAGCCGACCAGTCAGCCGTGAGTAATAACGAATTCAGGGACAGCATAAAAACAAAAGAAAATGTACACAATGTGGTGAAGATTATTGGGAATCCAAAGGATTACGAAGTCTACAAATTCAAGCACGGATAATTAATAACAGCAAATGTGAGGCTTCTTACGCTTATTACGCTTCTTAATCGTGTAAAAGAATGTTGAAAGCGATTTTTAGATATATAACAAGGAAGGTAAGGAGTAAAGAACAAACAAAGGAAAGTTGAAAAATGAGGCTGGAGTAGTTATGGGAAGCAATGGAATAGCAGATGAATTGAATAGATACTTTACATCAGTCTTCACGGTGGAAGACACCAGCAAAATGCCAGAACTTCAAGACAGTCAGGTGATTAAGGTGAGTATAGTGACCTCAGTAAGGAGAATGTGCTGGGGAAGGTGAAGTTGGATCAATCAGCGAGACCAATTGGACAACAGCTCGTATCGAAGGTGATTGTGGAGGCTTTGCTGGTGATCTTTCTGGAAATTTTGAATTGAGGGAGGACTGATAAATGTAACCTCCCCGTTTAAGGAGAGAGGGACACAGAAGACAGGAAATTATAGAAGCACTTAATGGATCTTTGGGTTTATGAATAGATGTGTGGAGAATAAGAACACGGAAAAAGTGAAGTATATTGGAAATGGTGTGATTAAGCTACAGCATAACAAGAGTTACACTTACAATGCCATTGCGAACAGCAGAGTTGAAATACGGTTAAAACAAAGGAAACAGTTCGAAGCACACAGGAACATTAGTGACAAAAAGACTGTTTCCTAGATCCTGCAGTGAGAATGTTGAGATAAGCTTGTCAGTAAACAGACAAAAAAAGAATGTATGAAAAGCACAATAAAATCTGTTGCTGATAAGGTCTCAACGTGCAACTATGTAGCAAATACATATGAAGCTGAAAAAGCACAGCAGGTTAGACAGCATTCTAAAAAACAGGAAAGTCAACGTTTCAGGCGGAAAGACAACGTTTCAGGCTGAAAGACTTCATCAGGATTGGAGTGGGGGAACGGGATCCCGGCAGTAAATAGAGAGAGGGGCCTATGACTGGTGGAAGGATAGGCGGGATGACGATAGGGGGATGCCGGCAGTGGATTATTGTGATTGGTCAGTGGGAAGTGTGCAACAGATATGCGAATGGGAAGATGGACACCTTAGGTCAGGTCAGGGAAGGGAGACATGGGGTAAGGCTGTGGGTGAAGAGACTTTGAAGCCAGTGAAGTAAATATTGAGACCATGGAACTGTAAGTTCTCCATCTGAAATATCAGGTTGTGTTCCCTAGTTTCTGTTTGGCCTCACTCTGACAGTGGAGGAGGCCAAAGATGGACCTGTTGCCGGATGAGCACGGGAGTACGGGGAGTGATTGAAATGAATGGCAACTGGAATGTTGGGTTGGTTAAAGCGTGCAGAGAGCAGATGCTCCATTAATATGTCCCTGAGTCTCCCTTTGGTCTCCACAACATAAAGAAGACCACGTTGGGAGTTGGAGACGAGCTCTGTGGACTAGGATCATGATCTGTGTGGAACATCAGTGCTTTGCACGAAACAACCAACCCGACTTTCCAGTTACTATTCATTTTCATGCCCCCTCCCAGTCGCCCGGCGACATGCCCATCCTTAGCCTGTCCACTGTCAGAGGAACACCACCAGAGAGTTTACCTTTGAAGCTGATAGCCCAATGGCCTCAATATTGACTGAAGCTGCTTCAGAATCCCTCCACCCACAGACTTATTCCATGTCCCTTTTCCCTGACCAGACCCACCTGTCCATCTTCTCACTCACGTATCCGGTCCACCCTTCCCACTGACCAATCACAGTAAACTCACACCTGCATGTACCTACCACCACCATACCTACTCGCCGCCCTTCCATATCCCATCACTCCACCCCCCCCCCCTCCATCCCCACCAGTCCTGACGAAAGGTCCAAGATCAAACTATTGCCTTTGCTGCTCCTCTGATTCTGTCTGATCTGCTGTGTTGGTCCAGTTCCACGTTTATTAACTCTGGCCTCCCGCACCTATAGTACTTACTCTCTCCAAGTTGTGGAACTAGGTAGACTACATATAAGAAGAAATAAATTTGGACATTTGAAAAGATCGTGGACACATTCGTTATTTCTTAACAACCCAATACACGCCTTCCAGATGAAGCAGCATTTCATTTTTACTCTTTCAATCCAGTCTCCTGTCATTGCTGCTCACAATGCAGTCTCCTTTACATCGGGAGACCAAGCAGAAACAGTTTTGAGGAACACTCCCACTCTATCTGTGCGAATAACCCTGACCTTCTTATTGCTTCCCATTTCAATAAATTACCTTGCTCTCATGCTAACATTTCAGTCCTGGGCTGCTGTAATGCACCAGTGAAGCACAAAACAACCTCGAGTAACACCTCACTTTAGACTTTGGTACGTTCTACCTGAAGGAGTTTTTATTCAATTCCATACTTCCACAGCCTGACCGCATTATGGCTGTTCTCCATTCTTCACACATTCTTTCTCCTGGTCTCCCAATGAACTTGCCCTGTTTGTGAATCGTTTGTCTTGCCCTTAATTAAGGAACCCATTTCCCCCCTTCGCAATCTAATTAACACTCATTTTACATTTGATTCTCTTTTACCAGAAATAAAAGTCAATTTGTCAGTGGCATTGTTCCTCCACACCATCTTGCTTCCAGTCACCCCTCCTCTACCTCGGTCAAAGGAGTTAAAAGCCCATTTTCCAATCCTTTTCTGTCATGAAGAGGAGTCACACTGGACTTGAAACGCTAACTGTGTTTCTCTCTCTCTGCAGATGCTGTCAGATCTGCTGTATTTCTCCAGAAATGAAAAAAAGCACATTTTCAATAAAACAAATAACTCTGGATACTTGAAATCTGAAACGATAACAAAACAAACCTGTGAGCCTTGAAGAACGGTCACTGCACCCAAATGATTAAGTCTGCTTTCACTCCACTGAAGCTGCCAGACCTGCTTAATTTCTCTTGCAATTTCTGCTTTTCACCACGTTTCAAAGACATGTGACAACGTAGCTCAAACGCCCTGTTCAACCTGGAGCGCCATATACCGGGAAGTGAAAGATAACACAAGATGCACAATTTCCGTGTCTCTGAAATGACGTAAAGCTCGCGTCATTGACACTACAGAGTTCTTACTGTTCGTCAGGGAGAAAAACAAATGAACATGCATTCACTCTAAACACAGAAGGTATCACATACTGGAAAGGAAAGGATTCAGATGATTATGTTAAAGGGTGTTGGGCAATGAGACAAATTGTAAGTGTGACACCATGAAGAGACCCTCAGTAGAATGAGAGTATAAAATTAGAAATGTACCACATCAGAAACCAGAGTAGGTCACTGAGTACAGGGTTGATGGGCGAATGGGACTTGGTGTGAGATGGGGGACAGGCAGCAGGACTATATTGGCGATATTGCAGCTCAAACAGTGTGTCCATGTGATGTTGCAGACCACAACAGCAACAGAAGCTGTTGCGGGGGGGTTTAAACTAATTTGGCAGGGGGATGGGATCCGGACTTGTAGTCCAGCAAGTAGGTTAGCTGTTTGTCAGGATGCCCAAGACTGTAGGGAGGCTATGGAGAAGGTAGCACTGACAGGGACTACTTGCGGACACAGAGATGGGCTCAAGTGCGTATACTTCAACGGAAGGAGTATCAGAAATAAGGTGGGTGAACCTAAGGCGTGGATCGATACCTGGGACTACGATGTTGTGGCCATCACGGAAACGTGGATAGATGTGGGACAGGAATGGCTGTTGGAGGTTCCTGGTTACAGGTGTTTCAGTAAGATTAGGGAGGGTGGGAAAAAAGGAGGGGGGGGGTGGCATTGCTAATTAGAAATGGTATAACGGCTGCAGAAAGGAAGTTTGAGGGGGATCTGCCTCTGGAGGTAGTATGGGCTGAAGTCAGAAATAGGAAAGGTGCAGTCACCTTGTTGGGTGTTTACTATAGGCCCCCCAATAGCAGCAGAGATGTGGAGAAACAGATTGGGAAACAGATTTTGGAAAGGTGCAGAAGCCACAGGGTCGTAGTCATGGGCGACTTCAACTTCCCAAATATTGATTGGAAGCTCTTTAGATCAAGTAGATGGGATGGGGCGGTGTTTGTGCAGTGTGTCCAGGAAGCTTTTCTAACGCAGTATGTAGATTGTCCAACCAGAGGGGAGGCCATATTGGATTTGGTACTCGGTAATGAACCGGGACAAGTGGTGGGCTTGTTAGTGGGTGAACATTTTGGTGATGGTGACCACAATTCTGTGAATTTCACCTTGGTTATGGAGAGAGATAGGTGCGCACAACAAGGTAGATTTTATAATTGGGGGAAGGGAAATTACGATGCTGTAAGGCAGGATTTGAGGAGCATACGTTGGGAGCATAGGCTGTCAGGGAAGGATGTGGTGGAAATGTGGAACTTTTTCAAAGAGCAGATACGACGTGTCCATGATATGTATGTACCTATCAGGCAGGAAAGAAATGGTCGTGTGAGGGAGCCTTGGTTGACGAGAGAGGTTGAATGTCTGGTAAAGAGGAAGAAGGAGGCTTACATAAGGTTGAGGAAACAGGATTCAGACAGAGCAGTGGAGGGATACAGGATAGCCAGAAGGGACCTGAAGAAAGGGATTAGGAGAGCTAAAAGAGGGCATGAAAAATCGTTGGCGGATAGTATCAAGGATAACCCCAAGGCATTTTATGCGTATGTGAGAAACCTGAGAATGACGAGAACGAGGGTAGGTCCGATCAAGGACAGTAGTGGGAGACTGTGTATTGAGTCGGAAGAGATAGGAGAGGTCTTGAACAAGTACTTCTCTTCAGTATTTACGAACGAGAGGGACCGTATTGTAGAAGAGGAGAGTGTGAAATGGACTGGTAAGCTAGAAGAGATACCTGTTAGGAAGGAAGATGTGTTGGACATTTTGAACAACTTGAGGATAGACAAGTCCCCCGGGCCTGACGGGATATATCCTAGGATTATGTGGGAAGCAAGAGAGGAAATTGCAGTACCGTTGGCAATGATCTTCTCGTCTTCACTGGCAACGGGGGTGGTACCAGGGGACTGGAGAGTAGCGAATGTTGTGCCCCTGTTCAAAAAAGGGAATAGGGATAACCCCGGGAATTACAGGCCTGTTAGTCTTACTTCTGTGGTAGGCAAAGTAATGGAAAGGGTACTGAGGGATAGGATTTATGAGTATCTGGAAAGACACTGCTTGATTAGGGACAGCCAGCACGGATTTGTGAAGGGTAGGTCTTGCTTTACAAGTCTTATTGAATTCTTCGAGGAGGTGACCAAGCATGTGGATGAGGGAAGAGCAGTGGATGTAGTGTACATGGATTTTAGTAAGGCATTTGATAAGGTTCCCCATGGTAGGCTTATGCGGAAAGTCAGGAGGCATGGGATAGAGGGAAATTTGGCCAATTGGATAGAAAACTGGCTAACCGGTCGAAGGCAGAGAGTGGTGGTAGATGGTAAATATTCAGCCTGGAGCCCAGTTACAAGTGGAGTTCCGCAGGGATCAGTTCTGGGCCCTCTGCTGTTTGTAATTTTTATTAATGACTTAGATGAGGGAGTCGAAGGGTGGGTGAGTAAATTTGCAGATGATACGAAGATAGGTGGAGTTGTGGACAGTGAGGAGGGCTGTTGTCGGCTGCAGAGGGACTTAGATATGATGCAGAGCTGGGCTGAGGAGTGGCAGATGGAGTTCAACCCTGCCAAGTGTGAGGTTGTCCATTTTGGAAGAACAAATAAGAATGCGGAATACAGGGTTAATGGTAGGGTTCTTAGTCAGGTGGAGGAACAGAGGGATCTTGGGGTCTATGTACATAGATCTTTGAAGGTTGCCACTCAGGTGGATAGAGTTTGTAAGAAGGCCTATGGAGTATTATCGTTCATTAGCAGAGGGATTGAATTCAAGAGTCGTGAAGTGATGTTGCAGCTGTACAGGACTTTGGTTAGGCCACAGTTGGAGTACTGTGTTCAGTTCTGGTCGCCTCACTTTAGGAAAGATGTGGAAGCTTTGGAGAGGGTGCAGAGAAGATTTACCAGGATGTTGCCTGGAATGGAGAGGAAGTTGTACGAGGATAGGTTGAGAGTTCTCGGCCTTTTCTCGTTGGAACGGCGAAGGATGAGGGGTGACTTGATAGAGGTTTATAAGATGATCAGAGGAATAGATAGAGTAGACAGTCAGAAACTTTTTCCCCGGGTACAACAGAGTGTTACAAGGGGACATAAATTTAAGGTGAAGGGTGGAAGGTATAGGGGAGATGTCAGGGGTGGGTTCTTTACCCAGAGAGTGGTGGGGGCATGGAATGCGCTGCCCGTGGGAATGGTAGAGTCGGAATCATTGGCGACCTTTAAGCGGCATTTGGATAGGTACATGGATGGGTACTTAATCTAGGTTAGAAGTTCGGCACAACATCGTGGGCCGAAGGGCTTGTTCTGTGCTGTATTGTTCTATGTTCTATGTTCTATAAGCAGAATTATATTCACCCATAATCTGCAATTTTATGCACGGGATAATCCCTCAGTCTACCATTCCCAATAAGCGGATCTCTGTTTCAGCAACGAGTGTGGTGAACATGCGAAGGCAGAATTATGTGTACTAAAAACTGATGGCAAACCATAAAGCTACCACACTTGACTGTGTACATTCCAAACAGCAGAACTACCATCTGATAGAGAGGGCGGAATGATTGCAAGACCAAAAGATCAGTTCGAGGCTCTATCGTCCTGCCACATCCAGTCGTAAATGGATTAAACAACTCACTGCAGGAGAGGGCCCAACTCATGTCCCCCTCCTTAATAATGGAACAGCCCTGCACATCAGTGCAAAAGGCAACCATACTCAGCCAGAAGTATTGAGTCAATGATTTACCTCACCTCGTCAGGATGCCAACAGAATTACAGATGGTAGCTTTCAATCAATCTGCTTCACTCTATGTGACATGAAGAAACATCTGAACACAGTCGATATGACAAAGACAATGTACAACAAGCAGTGTCCCTGGGGAATCTGTTTCATTCCAGTTCCAACTCTGACATCTATATGGCAATGTGGAAGATTACTCAACTATGACAAGTCCCTTAAGAGGAGAATAATTACAGTATGACCAACATCCCCCCCTCAATTCCATCATGACAGTCAAATTGTTGGGGGTGCTTTTTGACAAAGTTGTCAGTGTGGTTTGCGATAGGTCCCCATGTGGAGATGAAAATGTCACTGGGTTACTAATCCAAACCAGACTAATGCTCTGATAGCTGGTGGAAGTTAATAACAATTAATAAAACATCGATATCTAAAATCTTGTGTCAGTAATAATGACATTGAGCCCAATGTCAATTGTAAATACCTATTTGCTTCCCCAATGTACTTTCAAGAAGTGAATCTTCCGTGTTTTCCTGGTCTAGCCTAAAAGTGACTCCAGACACACAGACATGAGTTAAACTCTTCAATGATCTCTGAAACAGCCAATCAAGGCACTTAATTGTATCAAACTGCTCCAAGGTTTTAAAGGATAAAACCGGACAGAACACCGGGCACTTCTGTATCGGAAAAGGGAAACAAAGGCCTGTCAATCCTACAGAGACCTCCTTCCTAACATCTGAGAGCTTGTGTCAACATTGACAAAGCTTTCCCATAGATTGCATAGAAACATTGGGAAAGGAGTAGGTAATTCAACACAGTGAGCCTCCCACGTTCTCATCTTGGCCGAGAATCTCCTCAATACATTTCTCCTGCAGCAGACTGAGATATATTGCAATTGATTCCGTCACCAACTGTTTGAGATGTTTGCAAATAGCTGGGACCCAAGGACATTCCTGAGATACTCCACGAACCTTCATCTCCAATAGAAGGATCATTTTATTCCTGTGTTTCCGGTCCAAGGGCTCCTTTGCTGGAGCCTATACACTCTGACCTGCTTTCTTTTTCTTATTTTCTCCTCCACTTTTCTTTTTGTAATTTACTGACCTCAAGCTGGACTCAGGGTTTGGACCTCAAACTGAGCCCAGTGAGGAGGAGAGTGAGTCCTTACTTAATTTTCTGGACCAAGGACATGACCTGGAATTGGCAGCTGCTACATCAGCAGAGGCAACGTGAGTGAGATAGGGCCCAGCAGCAAAAGGCAATGCCTGAGGATTGGAGACTTGTTGGTTGGGTCCTGCAATGTTGGTGATGAAGTGGGTAGTGGAAGGCCATTATGGTAACATCGATGACGTGGGCCCAGCAGTAAGAGACAAGTCTCTAACATTGGAACGGTCTGGCACAGGAGGAAATGAGCTGGTGATGGAGGAGTATCTGCCCAGTGGCAATGATGGTGCCTGAGAATTAGCAACTTCGATTTTGCTGGCGTCTGATATAGATGGGGATGAAGCTATCATGCAGGGATTGGGCTGCAGTAGTCGATGGTGAGGAGCTGTCTCACAACACATAAACTCTCTTCAGGCTGTATCCTCTGTTTATTCCACTGTCTTCAATTATTCAAAATGGCACCACTTTGTGGCAACAAGTGAAAGCTTTTCACTGTATTTTATTGTATTTCTCCTGTAAAATACACCTGATCATTAAATCAAAATCAAAATCTTCTACTCACTCTTTCCTGCCATCTGTCCAATTCTGAAACCTTGTCCAAATATTTGCCACAATCCCATAATATTTGATTTTGTACACTGGGCTTGGGATTTCAGCAACAGTCCTTGGATGCTGCCTGACCGACCGTGCTTTTCTGAACTACACTTCTTGATTCTGATCTCAAACATCTGCAGTCCTCACTTTTTCCCTAACCTAGTAACCTGTGCAGTCACATTCAGGGATCTGTGGAGAAACACCCTCTCAGCTTCCTAGTATGTTGCCATTCATTGCATACCCTCATTTTTGGTTCCTTCTTCCAAAGTACATCACCACAAGTATATCAGGGTGCATTCCATCTGATGATCTGACCATTCCATCTGTATCTTCCTGTAACATAAGGCCTTCCTCCTCACTGTCAACCACCCAGCCAATCTTTGTGACAAACGCAAACTTAATTATCACACTCCCCACACCCCTACGCATTCACATCTATCTAGATCATTAATGAATGCCACAAATAATAAGATACGTTGCACCAGCAGACACTCGTCTCCATCACACAAACAACCTTCTGCTATCACCCTCTGTCTCCTGCCACTAAGACAATGTTTGATGTAACTCACCAAGTTACTCTTGATATCATGAGTTTTTAAAAATCAGTTTCCCATATGAGGCCTTGGCAAAGGCCTTGCTGAAAAACCATATAAACAACATGCTCAAAAATATGCAATAAATTTCATTTGGTAAGACTTCCTCCTGATGACGTCATGCTGACCATTCCAGATCAAACCTTACCTCTCTAAATGGAGGTCAATTTTGTCCTTTCCTATTTCCTCCAGTACTTCTCCTAACACTGATCTACTAGTCACTGGACTACAACTTCCCGGTCTATTTCCACCAACCTTCCCATTAAGTGGGACTACATCCGTTGTTCTCCATTCATCTGGCATCTACAACTTCTCTGTGGCCAGATTCGACATAAACATTTGAGTCAGGGCATTTTGTCCTTTGTCTCCAACAGCAGCCTGTGATACAACTTATTCAGACCTGGCAATTTTATACGAGCCAAAGCCTCCAATCCCTGCTCGCATCTTATATCAATCTGTTCAAGAGCTTCCCAATCCATCTTCTTGAATTCTGTCCCTGCATCCTCCTTCTTCCAAGTAAAGCAGATAGGCGCTTTCATGTAACAATCGATCAATGTTCTCCAGCTTCACACACACAGCGTGCTCCCTTGGTCTCTAATGGGCCCTAGTGGTTTCCTGGTTATTCTGTTCTGATTGATGTACGTGGAGAACATCTTGGGATTCTCCCTAACCTTGTCTGGCAGCACTTCTCCATGCCCCTGTGTCAATCCGTCTCTCTATGTGAACTTTCTAAGCTTCACTGCGATCTCCTTTCATTTTTATCAATCATTGGAGAACACAAACTGAGTTTCTCTGTCAGTTAATCTTGCCTCTAATAAGATTGACATGAAAGTAACTGTTTAGTTTCTCTGTAATTTTCTAGTTCTCGCATGGAATTATCTTGTGTGAATATTCACCATTCCGCACGTGTCCTTGCCTTCACTTTCCCATCAAGTATCGAGAGAAGGATTTGGTCATCCTAATGTTTCTTGTTCGTTTGCGTTTCTTTAAATTTCCTTATCAGTTTATTGGTCCTCAAATGTCTCTGAATCCATGGCATACAACAATATCTGGCAATTTCCTGAGCTGCTTGCTTTGATCTAATGCAACCTTTAATTACATTTGTTAGCTATTGTTAAATCACCTCACCCCTTTGTTGTTTGAACTGTGGTGGTCATGTGCATATTGTACATTTTAACAACCATTGCCTGTCTTCCAGTAAATCTTTTTTCATGTACTTCTCCAATTCACTAAAGCTAATGTGCCCCTCATACTTTCGTAACTTGCACGACTCAGATTTATAACCACAATTTCAAAACAAACTGTTTATATTCAGATGTCATATAAAATTCAATATATTATGATTACTTCCCCAAACCTCCTTTTCAGTAGGGTTTTAAATTAGAGCTTCTGATCACATAACATCAATTTCAAAACTGCCTTACCTGTGCCTCAGTGCTCAACATACTGTTAAAGGAAACCATCTCAAATACGCTCAAAAACCTATTTTCACAGCATTATTATTCACGTGGGTAACACAGTTTAGATGTAGCTTGAAACTGTTCATTATTACTGTGGTACCCACAAAGCTGGATATCTAATTTCCTGTTTTATAACATACCCAACATTTGTATTGCAACTTCCGCTTTGATATATAACTCCTATCAATCTTTGCTTCTCCTTGCTGTTTCTAAGCTTCACCCTACCAGATCATGTGGAATCTGAATGATGTGGCCTCTGGGGAGATATTTGGTGAAGCCTATTTGGACGTTGAGTTAATTTCTTCACGTTATTCATTCTTCTCAAGTGTTATTATGACATTTTCACCAGATCTCTCGTTGTGCTGGTGGGGTAGAGAAGGACAATGATCTTTCAACAATGCTTGCATTCCCTCAGACAGCTGAGACTGCTCTAACCTGGGTGGGAACTTTACAGCAGGCTGGTAAAGTGTTGCTGATGCTGTACAGGATCTTAATCAGATCACATCTGCAGTAGTGTGTACAGATTTAGTCGCCTCACTGAAGAAAGGCTATTGTTACACTAGAAGCAGCTCAGATATGGTTCCCTCAACTGATTCCTGCAATGGAGGTGTTATCTTATATTGGAAGGATGATCAAGTTGATCCAATACGCATTAGAGTTTACAAAATGAAAGATGATCTTATGTTTACATCAAACACCGGAAAGAGTCAGCAACAGAAGTCGATTACAGAGCCAAATCCACTTCTCCAGCCTGTTACACAGGAATAGCAGAAGAATATTCAGGCATTCGACCCTGTCACACCAGAACAGGACGAGGTTATTCAGCCCCTGGAGCCTGCTATCCAGTTACAGGAGGAGGCCAATCAGCTCCTTGAGTCTATAACACTGCACGCAGAGTAGGCCATGAGGCACCGGTATCCTGTTATACAGCAACATGATCAGTCCATTCAGCCTCCTCAAATGTCTAACACAGGAACTGGAAGAGCCTGGCACACTAGAATAACATGAGGCTATTCAGCACGAGAATTAAAGAATGAGATAAAATTATTTGAGACTTCTTAAGGAAAGGTGGAGGCAATTCCCTCATGTACATGTTGTATGGGAACAGGAGGAGACAAATCACTCCTTCGATCCCATTTCAGGGATGCAGGAGTTGATTGTTCAGTATCTCGACCCTGTTAGGAAGGAATATGAAAAGACCGTTCAGCTCTTCAAAATGTTACACAGCAACAAGAAGATTCCACAAGCCCTCAGGCTTCAGACATATTATCAGGAGAAGCAGATCATGAATCTGTAAATCGGGACATTCCGGCCATCGAGTCTATAATGTAGGAACACCATGGGGACATTCAGCCCATTGAGTGTGTAAACCAGGAACTGAGTGAATCAATTCTGACAATCATGCCGCTTACACACCGATTGGAGCAGATCTTTTAAAGCTTTGTACCTGTTACAGAGGAACACGGGAAAGGGAACGTAGAGGTTACAGAAAGATTAGGAATTAGGATAATCATCTTCATTTGTCAATAAAAGGTTGCCGGCAAACTGTTGGGAATTAAGGGAAATTGTGAGAATCCGTTATAAATTAATTAACAACAAGGGATTTGCAAAGTCGAACAAGAATATATCAGAATCAGCATGATTTTTTAAGGATTTGTTTGCTCGAATTCTTTAAAGATGTGACAAGCAAAGTAGCCAATAGAGATTCTGTAGAAGTATAGTACCTGGACTTTGAAAAGGCATTGATTAAACGCTGCACAAAATACTAAGCTGTAAAGTAAGAGGACATGGATTTGGGAGGAAGTTATTCGCCTGGATAGAGGGCTGGTGAGTCAACAAAATGCAGAGATGGATGAGCTGTTTCGTTAATGGTTGGCAATTTTGGGGTTTGCATAGATCTCAGACCACATGACCCGACAAGTTACCATCCATTGTATTACTTGGCTGAGAGGAGAGAAAACACTACATCTACATTTTCAGCTGACACTAAAACAAGTGGTAAAGTAGGTTGATGCAATGAAAATATAGAAAATTTGCATATTGACGTGAACAGTTTCGATGAATGTGCTGACATCTGGCATCTAAAGTTTAACGCGGATAATATGAGAATAACCATTTCGATCAGAGGAATCCAACATGCTATGGAAATGGAGAACAACTTCAGAGTGCTTACGTGCAGAGGCATCTGGGTGTCCTTGTGCAGACCACAGAAAACGCATATGCAGGTAAAGCAGGGAATGAGAAAGGTAAGTACGATTTCAGTATTTACTTGTAAAAGAATAGAGTATAAACGGAGTGAAGAATTACTGAAATTCTGCGAGGTATTAGTGAGACTGTAACTGACGTACTGTGTTCAGTTTTGTTGCCCTGACTGCAGGAGGGATGTAGTTACAACGAAGGAAGTTCAGAACAAGCTCATTAGATTGATTCCAGAGATGAATTTATATTTTCAAGAGAGTTTGAGCAGTTCAGGCCGATCCAACCTCGGTTTAGAAGAATGAGAAGAGACATTATTGAGATCTGAAGGATGTTAATGGTGATTGACTATGTCGGTGTGGAGTGGATATTTCCTCATGTGAGGCAGACTGGAACAAGAGAGCATAGTTTTAGGATTAGGCAGAGCAGATTTAAAAAAGGGGTGAGGGGAACATATTTCCCTCAAAAGGGTTGTGAATCTGTGTGCCGGGGATGCTGGGGCATTGAGTCAATGAAGGTATATGGAGAGCAGGCAGGGAAATGGAACTGAGTCGGCGATGACATCAGCCATGATTTTATTCAATGGCGGAACTGGCTTGAGGGGCTGGATTGTTCCTCTTTCTTATTCAGCCCTTCGACTGTGCTCCACAGGACCGGGGAAGGACTGGTTATCAAACAGGAAGCAGGCAGTGTGGATAAATCAGTCTTAATCAGTTTGACAGAACGTAACCAGTGGAGTCACACAGTGACCAGTGCTGGGTCCTCAACTATTTACAAACGATATCAATGATCAGGACGATAGAACATATGTACTGCTACTAAGTTTGGTGGTGACACTAAAGTAAGCAAGGCATTAAGTTATCAAGAGAATATGGAGAGTCTGCAAATTGATATGAAAGATAAAGTCAATGAATAATTCTTTGCCAAGTGGAATATAACGGAATGTATAACCTGCCAGTTTTTTTCAGGAAGAATGGAAGGCAGTATGTTACTGAAATGGAGAGGGATTACAGGACATAGTGATACAGTGTGTTATGAAGGGTTCACTCTGACCCGCTTAGACATGGGAAGTGATGCTCCATCTCCCTGATGGTCTGCTCCCTGATTTTCCTAGCGGTCCTATTGTTCTCAGTACACACGGGATAGTTTGATGTGATTAGTTGGCGGTGGGGAGTGGTGACGGAAAGGGTGTTTTCAGCCGTGTATCAAGGGGACAGCCTTTAGCCGAGAGGCTAACCTTTCTTTCCGAATGGAGACCCAAAGACGATGGGGATGGCTGGCTACTTATGAATGAAGAGGCTTCGGCTGTTGCCAGGACATTGGGTATTCACCAAAATAATGTACTGTGAATAGACACACTGTAATATTACTGAGGTGAGAGTTCCTTCAGTTCCTCTATTTCTCACTACCGATATTAGGACCCTGATATTGTCATCGGGAATCCTGCAATACTGGGAAAACATGGATACACCTGGCATCTCCTTGCTGAGGGAGAAAATATTCACCTCATCCAGCATATATAGAACATAGAACATAGAACATAGAACATAGAACATAGAAGAATACAGCGCAGTACAGGCCCTTGGGCCCTCGATGTTGCGCCGATCCAAGCCCACCTAAACTACACTAACCCACTATCCTCCATATACCTATCCAATGCCCTCTTAAATGCCCATAAAGAGGGAGAGTCCACCACTGTTACTGGCAGGGCATTCCATGAACTAACGACTCGCTGAGTGAAGAACCTACCCCTAACATCAGTCCTATATCTACCCCCCCTTAATTTAAAGCTATGCCCCCTTGTAATACCCGACTCAATACGCGGGAAAAGGTTCATACTGTCGACCCTATCTAACCCCCTAATCATCTTGTACACCTCAATCAAGTCACCCCTAAACCTTCTTTTCTCTAGTGAAAACAGCCCCAAGTGCCTCAGTCTTTCCTCATACGATTTTCCTTTCATACCAGGCAACATCCTGGTAAACCTCCTCTGCACCCGTTCCAATGCCTCCACATCCTTCCTATAGTATGGCGACCAAAACTGCACACAATATTCCAGATGCGGCCGTACCAGAGTCTTATACAACTGCATCATGACCTCAGGACTCCGGAACTCAATTCCTCTACCAATAAAAGCCAGTACGCCATATGCCTTCCTCACCGCACTATTTACCTGGGTGGCAACTTTCAGAGATCTGTGTACATGGACACCAAGATCCCTCTGCTCATCCACACTACCAAGTATCCGACCATTAGCCCAGTACCCCATCTTTTTGTTATTCTTCCCAAAGTGAATCACCTCGCACTTAGCTACATTGAATTCCATCTGCCACCTTTCTGCCCAGCTCTGCAGCTTCTCTATATCCTGCTGTAACCTGCCACATGCTTCCTCACTGTCAACAACTCCTCCGACTTTCGTGTCATCCGCAAACTTGCTCACCCAACCTTCTAACCCCTCTTCCAGGTCATTTATAAAAATGACAAACAGCAATGGTCCCAAAACAGATCCTTGCGGAACACCGCTAGTGACGGCACTCCATGAAGAAACTTTGCCATCAACTACTACCCTCTGTCTTCTTCCATCCAGCCAATTCCTAATCCAAACCTCCAACTCACCCTCAATGCCATATCTCCGTATTTTCTGCAGTAGCCTACCATGGGGAACCTTATCGAACGCCTTACTAAAATCCATATATACCACATCTACCGCTTTCCCCTCATCAACCTCCTTCGTCACCTTTTCAAAGAATTCAATAAGGTTTGTGAGGCACGACTTGCCCTTCACAAAACCATGCTGACTATCCTTGATCACATTATTCCTATCTAGATGTGCATAAATCCTATCCCTTACAATTCTCTCTAAGACTTTGCCCACAACAGAAGTGAGACTCACCGGCCTATAGTTACTAGGGCTATCCCTACTCCCCTTTTTGAACAAGGGAACCACATTTGCTATCCTCCAGTCTTCTGGGACTACTCCTGTAGACAAAGAGGACATAAAAATCAAGGCCAATGGCTCTGCAATCTCCTCCCTTGCTTCCCAGAGAATCCTAGGATAAATGCCATCAGGCCCAGGGGACTTATCTATTTTCACCTTTTCCAGGATTTCCAACACCTCTTCTCTACATACCTCAAAGCCATCCATTCTACTTATTTGTGCCTCAGTATTCTCATCGACAACAATGCCCTGTTCCTGAGTGAATACTGAAGAAAAGTATTCATTCAGTGTCTCCCCAATCTCTTCCGCCTCCACACGCAACTTCCCCCTACTATCCTTGACTGGACCTATTCCTACCCTAGTCATTCTTTTATTCCTAACATACCTATAGAAAGCCTTAGGGTTTTCCCTAATCCTATCTACTAAGGACCTTTCGTGTCCCCTCCTTGCTGCTTTTAGCTCTCTCTTCAGGTCCTTCCTGGCTACCCTATAACTCTCAATCGCCCCAATTGAACCTTCACGTCTCATCTTGAGATAGGCCGCCCTCTTCCATTTAACAAGGGATTCCAATTCCTTATTAAACCACGGCTCCCTCGCACGACCCTTTCCTACCTGCCTGACAGGTACATAATTATCAAGGACACTCAATAGTTGCCCCTTGAACAAGTTCCACATATCATTTACACTCTTGCCTTGGAGTCTACTTTTCCAAGCCACACATCCTAAGTCATGCCTCACCGCATCATAATTTCCCTTACCCCAGCTATAATTCTTGCCCTGTAGTACACACTTATCCCTCTCCATCACGAGTGTAAAAATCACCGAATTATGGTCACTATCCCCAAAGTGCTCACCTACCTCTAATTCTAACACCTGGCCTGGTTCGTTACCCAGAACCAAATCCAGTATGGCCTCACCTCTTGTTGGCCTGTCCACATATTGTGTCAGGAAACTCTCCTGCACACATTGAACAAACACTGACCCATCTAACGAACTTGAGCTATAGCTTTCCCAATCAATATCAGGAAAGTTAAAGTCCCCCATAACAACCACCCTATTACTGTCACTCATCTCCTGAATCACCTTCCCAATCCTTTCTTCAATGATTCTAGGACTATTAGGAGGCCTGTAAAAGACTCCCAACAGGGTGACCTCACCTTTCCTATTCCTAACCTCAGCCCAAACTACCTCAGATGGCAAGTCCTCATCCATCGTCCTTTCCACCGCTGTAATACTGTCTTTGACAAGCAATGCCACACCTCCCCCTCTTTTACCCCCACCTCTAAACCTACTAAAACATTTAAATCCCGGAACCTGCAACAGCCAATCCTGTCCCTGTTCTAGCCATGTCTCCGTAATAGCCACAACATCGAAGTCCCAGGTACCAACCCACGCTGCAAGTTCACCTACCTTATTTCGTATACTTCTTGCATTGAAGTATACACACTTCAAACAACTTCCCTGTTTACAGGCACCCTCCTTGGAAATTGATGCCATGTTCCTCACCTCCCTACACTCCAGGCCCTGCACCCTGAAGCTACAATCTGGGTTCCCATGCCCCTGCCGAGTTAGTTTAAACCCCCCCCCAAGAGCACTAGCAAACCTCCCCCCAAGGATACTGGTTCCCCTCAGGTTCAGGTGTAGACCATCCTGTTTATAGAGGTCCCACCGTCCCCAGAAAGAACCCCAGTTATCCAAAAACTGGAACCCCTCCCTCCTGCACCATCCCTGAAGCCACGCATTTAATTGTTCTCTCTCCCTATTCCTCGAATCTCTATCACGTGGCACGGGTAACAAACCAGAGACAACAACTCTGTTTGTTCTAACTCCAAGCTTCCAACCTAGCTCCCTGAAAGCCTGTCTAACATCCTCAGCACTCCTCCTACCTATGTCGTTGGTGCCAATGTGGACCACGACTTCGGGTTGCTCCCCCTCCCCCTCCAGGACCCGGAAAACACGATCAGAGACATCACGTACCCTTGCACCTGGGAGGCAACATACCAAACGTGAGTCTCTCTCGTTCCCACAAAACCGCCTATCTGTGCCACGAACTATCGAGTCCCCAATTACTACTGCTCTGCTCTTCTTCACCCTTCCCTTCTGAGTAACGGGGACAGGCTCCGTGCCAGAGACCTGAGCCCCGTTACTTACCCCTGGTAAGTCATCCCCCCCACAAGTATCCAAAACGGTATACTTGTTCTTGAGGGGAATGGCCGCAGGAGGTCCCTGCACTGGCTGCTTCCTCCCAGTCCCCCTCACTGTAACCCATCTATCTGCCATCTTTGGAGTTACTACTTCCCTATAACTCTGATCTATGACCCCCTCTGCCTCCCGAATGATCCGAAGTTCATCCAACTCCAGCTCCAGTTCCCTAACACGGTCTTGGAGGAGCTGGAGATGGGTGCACTTCCTGCAAGTGTAATCGGCAGGGACGTCGATGGCATCCCTCACCTCATACATGTTGCAGGAGGAACATTGCACTGCCTTCACTGCCATCCCTCTAAAGCTAACTGTTTAAACAAAAACTGTGTCTAAATAATACAAGCAAAATTCAGCACTTACCTGCTTGCCACAACAGATGTTATTAATAGGTTAGAGGAGGAGGGCGGGTGGGAGGCACTACCCGTGTAGTGCCTCGGGTTCCTCTCCTTCACGCTTTTAAAGGGGGAAAAAACTAACCCAGCTAAGCTTACACTAACTGCTTCCGGGTCTCGGCTGCCCCTCTGCTTGCCGTCACTTCCTCTGCTGCTCCCGCTCTTTCTGTGAAGGAGAGAGAAAACAAAACACCGATGCCCGCTACAGGTAAGTAATTTTGAAAAAAACTCTTACCTTAGCTGTAGTCTCCCGGGTTCACCTCAACTCGGCCGCTGCTCCCACTCAAAAAAAAAAAAAAAAAAAAAAAATGGTCCACATTGGCACCAATATGTTAGTAGAGTGATATATCCTTCATCACTGAATGGTGACATTGATGCTGAGATACTGGGAGATAATGGATATGTCACCCAGTCCTGCCTGGAAAGTTCAGGAACATAGAAGCTGAATGAAACTGTCATCCTAACAGCCACTGGCATCACCGTCCTCCCCCTGGTGTGAGGTTGCAGGATGTGTTGAAGGAGATGACACCGCTCTGTGACCAGCACCTTGTTCAATCAGGGTCCCCTCACACTCTGATCCTGGGTAAATTGTAGCTTGGGAAGCTGTTCCTGGAAAACCCGGGGCAGATACAGCAGACCCCTTACCCCACCCACATTCACTCCGTGGTTTCAGAGCTTCCCCTCTCTGCAGCCTCTGATCCATTTGTTGTTCTTGTTACACACCAAATGCTGTAACTGCAGTCCCCCTTGGCAAAAAGGTAAATTCAAACACAAAATCGTACGTGCAGTACTCCAGTCCAGGTGGACGCAACTTCAAGATAGTTTTCAAAGAGATTAGCTGTTGAGGATTATGTATTGAAACTTCCAACCCTTCTGGGACACCGAGCTGCTTCTGAATGCTGCAGCTAAAAATAAAACGAGAAGACCTGGTCTGGGAGAGCTGGCCGCTGCCCTTCCATTCCTCCCACCGTTTTAATAAAACAGAAAGGCCTCCTCAGTTATTTACTTCAGCCGTTTTCAGGCGGAAGTTCTGCATCTCAGCCTTTAAGATGTCTCATCAAAAAAACACAAGAGAATTTTTCATTTTTAAAATGACAGTATCGTCACCCCTCCCCTTTGACAAAATAAACCATCAATACACAACGGTGGTTTTATTTTCAACACATTATTCTTACTGTTTTAGTAGACTATAATACTTATATATGACATTGACACTAAGCATGCAAACATTCAGAACTCCATTCTATTTCAGCCAGTTTACACCTGCCACAGAACACCTTTGTTTTTCTTCATCCAAGTCTCGAAAACTTGTCAGCAAGTACAGCTATTCGTCCAGTCACCTGTATAACTTCCAAATTGAACAGACTAGAAGTTTTCTCCCTAAATGTCTCCAAAACGTTTCGGCGTTATGATCAGTATATAGATTCGTCTTAGACACGTTATTGGCAATTTAAATTCTGAAACGTTGTAACACCAACACCAAGCTTAAAGTCTCCTTCCCAGTTGTGAAATAATTCTCTTGATGGATTCACCGGAAACTCCAACCACACGTTACATAATGGAGCACTTCTCATCTCTCCAATAGTCAATGACATGTCTCCTCATAAACGAATTACACGCTTATGTACCTCTAAATGCTGTAACCTCTTTACCCGCTACTCCTGGTCTATGCCAGTAAACCTTACTCACGCAGGTAGATATTTTAAGAAGATCTCACACACTCTTCTCAATCCTTCATGAAATCCAAACTTTGATTTGTGGATAACTCAAAATCATCACCCATTTCAGTCATCTTACCATTGTAACTCTCTGCTCTGCTACACGAGTTCTCACTATTCCAGGAAGTGAATTTTTGAACTCCTTCGAAATAAGAATTTCTCTAAGACTGTCATAGGTTTGCTCTGTTTTCACTATCCTTACCCACTTTTCAAAGTTACTTTGTTTGATTCTGTCAAACTCACGCTTAACCAGGGACATTTATTAGATTCCTGAAACACTGTAGGTTTCTGGCACAAGCTCATATGCAATTCAGATGGCTTTCTTCACCTTCTTATACTCTTCTGATACCTCCTCCGATAGGGATGCAAATAAACAACAGCCTGACATATACCCCACTGTCCATGGAGCACCACATGGGACACAACGGGAAGTGAACAACAGCCTGATACGCACCCCATTGTCCATGGAGCACCACATGGGACACAACGAGAAGTGAAGAGCATCCTGATACACACTATTTCGTTGTTTCTGAGCTTCATAATGCCAGCTGTGATACACTATGGAGCCAGAAACCAAGGCCACGGAAAGGTCCAGAGGGTCGGAGGGATCCACATTAAAGACAGAAACTGATAGTTAAGTACCTGTGAACATGTTGTGGAAATATGGAGAAAAAGACAGGGCAGTGGGGCTAACTGGTGGAGTGAATCCTTCAATAGCAAAATTACAAGATTGAGAACATTGATTAAAGGTATTTTCAGATGAGCTGAAATGGTTTGTTCAATCAAATTCTGAATCTGCTTCACAAAACACTTCAAACAACATGAGCTAGGACAAGATGACAAACCAACACGGAGAGCTGTGCAGACTATGCTTGTGTATTCGTCAGTAAACTGCACTATCTGCCCAGCATGGGGAGTATTGCAAGACATTCCTATCATATAGGAACGATACACACATCGGATTACTGTCTATAAGAGGAGAATTTCTATCTCCATTGGACCAGTATAAGGGAAGGTGTGCGCGTGCGTGCATGTGTTTGTGCGTGTGTGTGTGTGTGCGTGAATGTGTGTGTGTGTGTGTGTGTGCGTGCGTGTGTGTTTGCAGGCGCACAGGCGCGTGCGTGTGTTTGTCTGTGTGTGATGCATTTGGCGTGCTTGAATGCAAAAATCATTGCGTGAGAGAAAATACACATGAAGGAAACCAGGAAACCAGGGATTTGGATAATCGACACAGAGAGACTGAGGGAAGTTTCGTGAACAGATGAGTTGAAGTGTTTGAGAATATTTAAGTAGAGGCATTTGCAGACACAATAGCGATATAGATCAGCGTGCACGGGAATGTCAGAAGGATGGGATTTTGGTCTGAATTCTAATCAGATTTGTTTCTCCAGGTTTCAACCTGAGACTGTCAGCAGCAGATTTTTGTCATCATTAATTCTGTATTTCACAGCTCAAGGTTCAAACAGCAGATGAGTCAAGCCACTGAAGTATACTCTGGAGCAGTGAGTAGTTAAAGTAAATAATGTTCAGGGCATGGTGTCAGAAATCAGCTCATGGCCAAAGGGATCATCAAAGTTGTGATTTGTCTGTTTCAAGCACCACCTGCAAATTTCCCTCCAAACCACTCACTACCCTAATTTGGAAATATACTGCGGTTCCTTCACAGTCCTTGGGTCAAAACCCCTGGAATTTCATCCCGACCGACATTATGATTCAACTGACAGGAAGTGGACTGCAGCAATTTAAGAAGGCAGCTTACGACCACCTTCTCAAGAGTAAATAGGGACGGGCTATCGATGCCAGCCAGCGATGCCCAAGTCGAAGAAATGAATGAAAATAAAGTATATTGGCCAGGGATGGGATGGAATCCGGGAGAAAATGGAGTATGTAAACATAATAGACGACAATGACATCCTAGCTCCCAATATTTAAATAACAAGGACAGAGAGACAATGGTTCACATCTGCAACAGAGTAGGTCAACGTAGAGACCTATGAGTAATACAGCCAGATGCAAGGAGGGAGACAGGAATTGAACTGGATTCAAAGGATCAACAGGAACACTATTGGTGGCAAGAAGTGTAGATTATATGAAGCAACAGAAATACAGTTGTAACTGGTTTTTAGAAAAAAAATATCTGGACAGTGAGACTTACCAGGGACACCAACGATAGACAGAAGAGGATAATAAAAATATTGAATGATGAGAAGTGCATAATAGATTCGTGACGATAATGACCACCAATCAGAATTGGTCGAAAGATACCAAACCAAATTGGATAAACTCTTGCCCATTGTTGGAAAATTCCAGTCTAATGTTCTCAGATTATGATCCATTGTTGGAACATTCCAGCCTAATGTTCTCAGATTCTGATCTCTCCTCGTTCTCTATCTGGAGCCACTGATCCCTGTTCGTGCTGTTGGTGATGCTTCCACTGATATTGAATGATAACACATTGAACGGAGCCCATTTATGATTAAAAGATGGAAACGCTCCACTGGATAATTACAACCCGTGGAGACTGACATTAATCACAGTCACTGAACAAACAGGTTCAGTTAACCACTTCCTTACTTTACATTTCATATCACAATAAAGGGGAATATTTACTCAGACTGGATGTAACGGACGAGGGTTACTGATGGATAGACTATAAATCTTTCAATTTTTAAATATTTTTCCTTGAATGTATGGATATTGTAAGAGAACTGCAGGATCATACATTTCTCACTCTATTTATAAAAAGAGATAGGGATAAAATATCAGACTAACTGCGTAAGATGTCTGGTGGGTAATTTCTGGATACACTAAATCAAGGGAGAAAGTGAGGATTTCGGATGCTGGAGATCAAAGTCGGGAATGTGGTGCTGGAACAGACTGCCGGTCAGAGAGCATCCGAGGAGCAGGAGGATCAACATTTCGTGTGTAAACCTTTCATTAGGAATTAAGCTTGTGGCCCAAGGTGGCTGAGAGATAAATGAGAGGGTGATGGGGTTGGGGAAGGTAGCTGATAATGTGATAGGTCGATGAAGTTATGGTTGGATTGATATGCGGGTGGAATGGACAGGTGGGAAGGAAGATGGACAGGTAGGACACCTCAACAGGGCCGTACTGAGTTGGAAGGTTAGATTTGGGATAAGGTGGGGGGACGGGAAATGCAAAAACTGGTGAAATCCACGTTGATCCTGTGTGGTTGAAGGGTCCCAAGGTGAAAGATGAAGCTTTCTTCCTCCAGGCGTCGGGTGGTTAAGGAGTGGCGGTGGAGGAAGCCCAGGTCCTTGGCGGGGTGGGAGGGGGAGCTAAAGTGTTCAGCCATTGCACGGTGTGACTGGTTGGTGCGGGTGTCCCACAGATGTTATCTGGAGTGTTCCGCAAGGTGGCGTCCTGTCTCCCCAAAGTAGAGGAGACAATATCGGGAGCAAAGGATACAGTAGGTGACATGTGTGGAATTGCAAGTAAAAATCCGGTGGATGTGGAAGGTTCCTCTGGGGTTTGGACGGAGGTGAGTGGGGAGGTGAGGGTGCAGGTTTTACAACTCCTGAGGTGGCAGGGAAGGTGATGGGAGTGGAGGGTTAGTTGATGTGTGCCATGGACATGACAAGGGAGTCGCGCCAGGAATGTACTTTATGGAGCACAGACCGGGGTGGGGTGGGAAATACATTTTTGGTGGTGGAGTCTGTTTGTAGGTGGCACAGTTGGGGAAGGATAATGCATTGTATCTGGAAGTTTGGTGATGTGGAAGATGTACTCCCTGCATAACTACGGCTCTGTCCTCAGGCGTTACTTCCCTGTTGCGTTTGGAGGGGTGGAGGTGTGGGAAGTGGATAAGATGCACTGGAGGGCATCAACCAAGTGGGAGGGGAAATTGTAGTCTTTGAAGAAGGAGGTCATCTGGGATATACACTGGGTTCAGAGTGTTGAACTGGAAAAACACAGCAGGTCAGGCAGCATCAGAGATAGCTTTTGTCTGAAACATCGATTTTCCTGTTCCTCAGATAATGCCTAACCTGCTGTGCTTTTCCACCACCACATTATCCATATTAATCTTCAGTATCTGCAATAGTCATTTTCGCCTGCACACTAGCTTCAGCGACTTCTGTAATACTGCCTTGAGTTCTGTTCTCCCTGCTATAGGAAAGATGCTGTTAAACTTGAAAGAGTGCAGAAACGTTTTCCAAGTATGTTGCTGGTGTTAGTAGGGGGTAATGTTGAGCTACACTGAGAGTATGAATAGGCTGGGGCTATATCTCCTGGAGGGCTGAGTCTGAGGAGTGACCTTACTTTTTTCGCGATGAATCCCGATGTTCCAGGGTGAGCAATGCCAAAGGCCAGGAAAATAGAAAGAACAGTTTTACTCACATTAGAACTTGACAATTACTCATGGGACAACAGGTTACTGAACTATGGAGGTCGACTGAAGAATGGGACTGGCCGGAGGATTCAGAATTTAGAGGGTCCAATCACAAGAATTAGAACAAAAGCAAAGCCATTGCCATATCAATTGAAATCATTAGTTCTATCACATTCTCAATCCACCTCAGAGATTCAGCCCAGACAACGTAAACCCAGACGAGATAACTATTCGGCATGGAGCACTACGCAGACCAGGCTCGTGTATTGCTGAACACAACCCTGCAATCGGTACAGAGTGGAACACTGTGCAGACCTCAGTAGTGCATTGATCTATAAATCCAGATGAGATATGTGTTCACCAGGGAACACTATGCAGACCTGACTGGTGTACCGTACAATACAATCCCCAATCTACCCAGGGTGAAAAGATATGCAGACCACAGCAGTGCATTGATCTATAAACACAGATGATATATGTGACCATGATATGGAACTGTGTCCACCATCCCAGTGCATTGCTCAGTAACATTGTGTTAGATCCCTGCCCAGTGAGGGGAAACTTGCAACCCATGCCAAAAGTGACAGGATGTGCAGTTCCCATCTATTTACAGCTCCAAATCTCCCTTGTGCCATGACAACGGGTGCAGTGGGTGTGAAAATCACTGCCAAAGAGAGATGGCGGGAGAAATCAGTTTAAATACCAACACATGGGAGAAGTTTGTGGATAGACAGAGAGGGAGAGATTGAAAGACAATGTAATGGAAGGACTTCATCCACTTTACTAACACCTTCCACCCCGACCTCAAATTTACCTGGACCATCTCAGACTCCTCCCTCCCCTTCCGAGACCTCTGCATTTCTATCTCGGGCGACCGATTCAACACAGACATTTACTACAAACCGACCGACTCCCACAGTAATCTAGATTACAACTCCTCCCACCCTGCCCCCTGTAAAACGCCATCCCATATTCCCAATTCCTTCCCCTCCGCCGCATCTGCTCCCAGGAGGACCATTTCCATGACCTCCTTCTTCAAAGACAGCAGTTTCCCCTCCGACGTGTTCGACGACGCTCTCCACCACATCTCCTCCACTTCCCATACCCCCGCCCTTGAACCCCGCCCCTCCAATCGCCACCAGGACAGACCCCAACTGGCCCTCACCTTCCACCCCAGCAACCTCCAGATATATCGTATTTCCGTCATTTCCGCCACCTCCAGACAGACCCCACCACCAGGGATATATTTCTCTCTCCACCTCTATCTGCATTCAGGATAGACCACTCCCTCCGCAACTACATCATCAGGGCCACTCCCCCCACCAACCCAACCTCCACTCCCTGCACCTTCCCCTGCAACCGCAAGAATTGCAAAACTAGCGCCCACACCTCCCCGTCAGTTCCCTCCAAGGCCCCAATGCATCCTTCTATACCTGTTGCAAATTCACCTGCACCTCCACACACACCATTTACTGCATCCACTGCACCCGATGTGGTCTCCTCTACATTGGGGAGACAGGCCTCCTACTTGCGGAAGGTTTCACGGAACACATCTGGGACACCTGCACCAACCAGCCCAACCGCCCCGTGGCTGAACACTTTAACTCCCCCTCCCACTCCGCCAAGTACATGCAGATTCTTGGCCTCCTCCATCGCCAGACCCTGGCCACACGACGCCTGGAGGAAGAGCGCCTCATCTTCTGCCTAGGAACCATCCAAACACACAGGATGAATGTAGATTTCTCCAGCTTCCTCATTTCCCCTCCCCCCACCTTATCTCAGTCCCAACCCTCGGATTCAGCACTGCCCTCTTTACCTGCAATCTTCTTCCCGACCTCTCCGCCCCATCCCCTCTCCAGCCTATCACCCTCACCCTCACCTCCTTCCACCTACCGTATTCCCAGCGCCCCTCCCCCAAATTCCCTTCCCCTACCTTTTATCACAGCCAGCTTGGCATACCAGCCTCATTCCTGAAAAAGACCTTATGCCAGAAACGTCGATTCTCCTGCTCCTCGGATGCTGCCTGGCCTGCTGTGTTTTTCCACCACCACAATTTTCAACTCTGGTACTCCAGCATCTGCAGTCCTCTCTTTCTCCTGATGTAATGGAAGGAGGTGATCACAGTTTCCAGAATGCTGAAATGTCGACATTTCGTCAGTATCCTGTAACATGAGCCAGTGCTTCGAGTAATGATGGGTGAACAGGATATCGGTGTAATTTCAGGAGAGTTTTGGGTTAACATTTGTTCTGCAAATTTGTAACTGGGAGTAGGGTCAGAACAGACTTCGACCCATTGGGCTGAATCAAACAATAATTTGTCTCAGTGGCATTTTCATTGAGTATGACAGAAGGATCATCTACACGCGGCTGAGTTAGTTTCCTGGTGCTATCTTATCGAACTCACTTCATTAATTACCCATCTCACCCCATGGTGTTCTTCTCATTCAATACCAGCCCGATTCTACCAACCATCATGGCTGGAAGTACTCACTATAGTCCGGATGCCCCTGGATATTCCGTGATCCCTGGCATTGGTTCCATCTTAAAAAGCCAAGCGGCACACTGTTGACCTTTCTCAGTTCGGAGCTACCCTGCAGAGTTTACCCCGAGCATGGCAGATAAGGGGCAATTAAACCACGGTTTGTCGACAGTGGCACGGAGTTCCTGGTGGATGGGCTAGCACAGAGGGGGACCATTCTCTTCCCAGAAGGGGCCACAACACCAGACCCACCGAGCATGATCTGAGCTCACCAACCAGCTCAGTGTAGTAACTTCGGTCTGAAGAAATGTCCAGCAATACAGGACAAGCAACAATAACCTTCCCTGCTCTGTCAGGATAAGGGTCACTGTATTGTCACTGCTCCCTCACACTCACTGTATATCTGTTATAGCACAGATCCCGAACAAGGCTCATGCGCCATCACTCTCTCTACTGCATGCAATACCTTCCCTCTCTCTGTCTCTCTCTGCTTCTCTCAAATCCAGTATATCCCCTACACTAATAACACTGCATGTGTACATCACTGTGGACAGACCCCCACCGAAAACCTCTTCATTCCGCCCCCCCCCCCATCTAGAGCAGTATTATCAGCAGGCCCCTCATTCACTCACTCACTCCCTTTCTCCCAATCCAGGAGAAACAGTCTGGAATAGGACAGAAAGGGCCAAGCCGGGTGGTGGAGTGCCTGATATCCGTTCCCTCACCCCCTCCCACCGCGATGTGGGGAGGACCCTGGTACGAGCTGGAGAGGACAGGGACACCTAGTGTGGAGATTCTGAAACATCCACGTCCCACCGACCGAGTAAGGATCAATGCTCAGTGAAGGGTAATTCTCACTTTAAACCCACTGGCAGCTCCGTTTCCCCCCGGCACAACTTAGAAACCGTGGCCCTGATACCATCTCCCTTTTGTATCGAGCTGGTACAAATGCAATCCTTACGGTCTCGGTGGGCAGGAGGGTGGGCTCATAACACATCGTCACCACCACCTTCCAGGAAGGGAGCACGAAGGCTCCCTCCTACTCTACTCCTGTAAACAGCTCAGATACTGAAACTAATCTGTGAAAGTTACTGCTCTCCCCACTTGTCCTGACACCTTCAATAATCTGTGCTCAAATACACCCAAGTCCTTCTGCTTCTGCACCCCGTTTATAACGGTACAGCCTGTTTTCCTTCCAAAGTGCATCACCTCACACTGTCCTGATTTGATTGTCGTATGAAATATACTTGAACCCTACACCAAGTTAGCGTTGTCCTATTGTTGTTATACACCGTCCTCCACACATCTTACTATTCTTCCAGGTTTGATGATATCAACAAGCATCGAAGTTGTCCTAGTGTCACACTCCAGTCAAAATAACTGAAAAAGAACGTGGTGCTGGAAAAGTACAGCACACCAGGTCAGAAGCAGGATTACAGACAGGACTGATGAACGTCTTATGCCTGTATTGCCAATTCACCTGGTCTTCGGATGCTGCCTGACCTGCTGTGCTTTTCAGGCACCACACTCTCAGCTTTGATCCCCAACATCTGCAGTCCTTACTTTCTCCTGCAGAACAATTGAAATACTGACAGACTCACTGGTGTGATCAAGGCATACACTGATACCATACGAGCGTCAGAAATAACAACACACAACGCAAAGACCCAGAGAAAAAAAAAAGACATGCTGCAAAGAGAGAAATAGAAACAATGTGGCACACCTTACAGAATGGGTGAGAATTTGCCACAGAGCAAGAGAAATACCGATCGACTCCCGTGTCATCTCATGTCAGTGTATCTGTGTGTGTGTGTGTGTGTGTGTGTGTGTGTGTGTGTGTGTGTGTGTGTGTGTGTGTGTGTGTGTGCACGCATGCCCATTTATTAGTATGTCTGCATCTGCGTGTATGTATTAGTGCGTGTAACTGTGTATTAGCTTTTGTGTGTATCCCTGTGTGGGACTGGTCTGATGGTCCCTGCGTTGCTTAATGTGATGGAATTCGACATTCTGCTGGCCTCTCTACTCTACTGCACAGACAGTGATGGAGGGTGAAAACCGTCTGGAATTCAGTCAGAGAGGGAGGGCAGCAGGTCACAGCATCATGCAAGCTAACAGCAACATCAATAGGGATACACACAGACACACACATACACCAACATATACACACACACCAACACACACACGCTCTCACACACACACACACACACAAACACACACACACACGCAGTCTCTCTCCAGAGGGGTGCGGAGAGGATTGCAGTTGCACTGGGGCTTATATAGAGAAACGCCTGGGCTCCCTCTGCAAGGTAGAATTAATTTGTCTTTGGGAGGTATTAATGACAAACAGTGTACATATTAAAGAGTGTTTCCACAACAGTTGTCTTCAGTGAACCATTGATGAAAGGAGACGAGATAATTTGATTGCACGTTCTGCTACTTGCATTTTATTTGCTCTACACTCTGACAAATGATAACTGTGAAAGCATTCTCAATTACCCAATGGTGCCAGCAGGTCAATGCTAGACATGTCCACCTCCTTCTCTAATATCTCAGGGACAGCATTGCAAGGGATCAGACAAACTCCTCTCTGTTGCCAAGGCTATTCTGTGAAGCATCGCACAGTCGCACAATGTGGGTGATGCACAGTCATTGATGCATTCTCAAACAAACGATGTAGTCTAAAGATGGGCACGTTAGGTAGATTGACCATGCTGAATTACCCATAATGAATAGGGATGTGCAGCTTAGATGGATTAGTCATGTGAAACACAGGGTTGCCGGGATGGGAAAGATTGTACGACATTCTATGGCAGATCAGTGTGAACTAGATGGACTGAATTCCTCACTGATCGGATTCTATGAAACGTGCTGCTTGCACAGTGGGGTTGGTGAACCAGCAGAGGGCGATATTACATCATTTTGAACACACGAGGATACAGGGTTATTTCCCCCATTTCAATTAATCCACTGTCCCCAAAATAAGAGTGATCCCATTATGCAGTGTTACAGATGAGATCAGAACTCTGAAAAGGGATTAAGAAGTTAGCCTGGACCCTAACGTTTTCTTATTTTAAAGGTAAACGTAAGGTGCTGTGTTCCAGATCCAATTCAATTGATCAAACTAATTGACATTACGCAAAACACAAATTATTCGAGTACTACAGTAAAAGTATAATCAAAGAAATATTAACGTGGAATAACAACTCTATTGGAAAACTTAGCAAAACTTAAATAATTATTTTACTACTAAACAGTAACTTTTCCAATGTGGGATCAGCTCATAAATGCACCCTGGGCAAAAAATTCAGAAAAACATATTGCAGGACACGCAACTCCTGCAACCCTGAAGGGAAAATTCAAAGAGAGTAGCAGCCAGCGACATGTAGTACAGTTACCAACCCTGTTGAGATTACGGCTACAACTGCTGCAAACTGCCGACTATACGCCCTGGTTCTGTGAGACCTTGACTGTACTCATTGAGGCTGCTTCTATTGTGGGACAACTTTAAGAAAAAACTAAGGCCTCACAAACTATTTGCTCTTTTTGCTCTGGAAGATTGCTCGGTACCTGTGCCTGGAAACAACTTTAAAGAGTCCAGGATAACATAATTTATCAAGATAGCCATTCAATACATTGTCAACTGGACGCAGAGAGTCAGCAATGGGATGCAGACAGGGGTAATCTAGTTTGATAACCTTCAACAGAGACTGCTTAATGTGAATTATGACAGTTAGTGTTTTGGCAGAAGGATATAAAACAGTAACTGTTTAAATGTGAGAGATTGCGGAACCTGGGACAGAGAAGGATTTGTGAGTACAGTTGTATGAATCATGTAAAGTTAGTCAGCATGTGCAGCAAATGATTAGGAAGGTAAATGGAATGATGCTGCAAAGGGTATCTGGTTTAATCATAGGAATGTTTTACTGCATCAGGAAAGGGAATCTCTGAGATCACACCTGATGCAGTGTGAACTGTTTTGAATCTTAAACTGACAAAAAGAAAGGTTCAATCTGACGAAGAACACCATTCAGAGGAAGGTTCACCAGACCCAAAATGTTAACTCTGATTTCTCTTCACAGAAGTTGCCAGATCAGCTGAGATTTTCCAGGAGATTCTTGTTTTTTGATTGTTTCTGATTTACAACAGGATGTTGTGAGTAGAGTTTTATATTGATTTTCTGCTTGGAAAACTGAAGCCAGTGGAGTGCTCCAGGGATCAGTCTATATCCGTTATCAGCAGTTTTTTTGGTGACCAGAAAAAAAAATCATTTGATTTAGAAACTTCCAAAGGTACTTCCCTTTATTGTTTCTGAGTTGCAGTCTTGTATTATGAAAGATGTGCATTTTAGGTCTCTGTATAGGTGATTTTCTGCTGTACTAAACAAGATCTTGAAAACCGTGTATCAGGTGAATACCTGATGGACTTTTCCTCTTGTATGGGAGACTAAAACTAGGAAATCCATTTTAAGAATAAGTATTCACTTTGTCACAGATATTGGAAAGTCATTAACCTTTTTTTTATAAAAAGCAAAAGAATCATAGTCACAGAATCGAACAACATGGAACCACACCTTTTGTTCAACTAAAACTACCAGCCTAAGTTTGGCCCATATCCCTCCAAACCTTGCCCATTCCTGTACGTACGCAAACATCTTTTAAATGTTGTAACTGTACCTGCACCCGCCACTTCCTTTGAAAGAGCATTACACACACTAATATCTCTACGTAAGAACAAATTGCCCCGCATGTACTTTTGAAATCTTTCTCTTCTCACTTTAAAGTATTCTCGCTGGTTTAGAATTCCTCCGTCCGAGGGAATAGAAACATGCCATTCACCTTATCAATATCCCTCATGATTTTATAATGTTACCCTTGGATCCTCTGTGCTCCAGGGAATAAAACATATGATACGATCCAATCTCTCCTTATACCCCAATCCCTCCATTCGTAGCAACATTCCGGTAAATATATTTTAACCCTAATCAGCTTAATAATGTCCTTCCTCTGACTGAGTGATCAGAACCGGACCCAGTACTCCAAAAGAGGCCTTATCAATGCCCTGTACAACCTCAGTATGAAATACCGCCACCTATAGTGAAACGTCTGAGTGACAAAGGCAAACGTACTAAATGCCTTCTAAAATACTTTTACACTTTTGATATAAAGTTCAAAGAATTATGTACCAACATCCCTCGATCTCTATGGCCTAAAGTACTACTTGGGACCACATAATTATTTGTTTTACGTCATGCACTTGTTTATTTCACCAACATGCAGTACCTCACATTTACTTTACTTTATCTAATCTCCATCTGTCACTCCTCAATCTATTGACTTAATTGAACAATATTTCTTTGCAATCTCAGACAACTGTCTCACTGCCCAATATAACAGCAATTTTGGTGTCATCTGTAAATATACCAACCATGCCTTCGATAATATCATCGTGACCTTTTACATTAATGACAAGTGAAAGTCCAACCAGTACTGATCCCTTTGGAACATTGCTTGTCACAGGCTTCCAGGCCAAAGCAAAATCCTCTATTCTGTCTCCTTCTGTAAAACCGAATTTACATCCAGTTGTCAAGCTTACCCGCAATCCCATGTGCTCTAACTTTATTAATTAGTCTACCATGCAGAACCTTATCAAAGGCTTTGCTAATGGTCATTTAAACAACATCTACCATTCTACTACAATCTTTCTGTTTACTTCATTTAAAGCAAATTAAAATCATGTTTATAAGACATGATTCCTCTCATACAAAACCTTTCTGACCAACACAAATCAGCCCTTCCCTCTCCATGCATGTAAACCTTATCTTTCAGAATCTCTTCCAACAACTTACTCATCACCAATATCAGACACAGTCGATCGTTTCCATGCTTTTCCTGCCAACCTTTCTAAAGGCGCAGCATTAGCCACCCTCCAGTCCTGCAGAACTTCACTTGTGTGTATTACTGATTCAACTATATCTGCTCGGTTCCCATAGTTTTAAAGAACAAAAGAGCAAAGAAAAAATAACGAAGAATATTACAGTACAGGAACAGGCCCTACATCCCTCCAAGCCTGCGCCGATCCAGTTCTTCTATCAAAGCATATTTTCTAAGGATCTGTATCCTTTTTCTCCCTGCCTGTTCATATAGTTGTCTAGATAGATCTTAAATGTCGCTATTGTGTCCACAACTAAACCACTACTGGCAATGCGCTCCAGGCACGTCCACCCTCTGCATAATGAATCTACCACATATACCTCCCATCAACATATAAAATCTCACGTTGAACTCGTGGCCCCTAGAAATTCAGTACGCCACTCTGGGGGGAAAAATATTCTTGCTATCCACGCTATCATGATTTTGTAGACCTCATTCAGATTCCCCCTCCCCGACCATTGTCTTCGTAATGAAAATAATCCTAATCTACTCAACTTCTCTTCATAGCTTGCACACTCCATATCAGGTAATATCCTAGTGAACCTGTTCTGCACTTTTTCCAAATCATCCGCATCGTTTTGGTAATGTGGACGACCAGAAATGTACCAGATATAATGCTGAACCGTAGTCTTATTGAACTGTAACATGACCTGCCAAATCCTGTACTCAATACCTCGTTCGATGAAAGAAAACATTTCATATGTCTTCTTGATAAATCTGTTGACCTGCATTGCCATCTTCAGGATCAAAGGACTTGAACACCCAGAGATCTCTCTGTACGTTTATTTTCCTCTGGACATTTGCACTTACTGTATAATTCGCTCTTGAATTGGATCTTCCAAAATGCATGACCTCGCATTTGACAGGATTGAACTCCATCTGCAATTTCTCACTCCAACTCTCCAAGCTACATATCTTTCCTTCCACAATACCCTTGCATACACATGATCCAGTCCTGGAAATTGATCAATCCTTATGGTTTCTCAGACCTTGCACGCACAACAACACCCAAATCTCTCTGCGCGGGTCTTTTGTTTTCACAGTCTCTCTCCATATAAATAATCATTTGCTTTCTTATTATTCCTTCTGAAGTGCTTGATCTCACACATTATTACAATGAACTCTATCTTCCAATTAAATAGTGCAGATTTCTTACATCCTTATCACACCATGCACTTCACCCTATCTTTACCATCATCAACTATGCATTAATTGCATTTTACATTCCCCCCAAAAAAACCTTTAATGCAGAGAGTAAGCAACTGGGAGTCCAAGGGCTGACATTTGTGACACTCCACTTATTATATCTGTCTGAACTCACACAGACATGTTCACTCCTTTGTGTCTTCACAAATGTTCAATCTCTGAACAATAACCCACAAGTTCCTACCTTGTGCAATACACGCTTTATATGGTACTTTACAAACTGCTTACCAAATCGAAGTACACAATCTAAGGGTTCAATTTTATTATCACTGCTTCTCCTTTTCAGATAACTCAGTTGAGTTTGTTTGATTCCATTAAATTATTGTAAATCTCCTCTTTTCTCCTGAATAATGGACTTGAGCAGTTTCCTAATAATAGACATAAGGCTACCTGGCCTTTATTTTCCTGTTTTCAGCCTTCCTCCCTTCTTGAAAACAGGCATCACAGTAAGACCTTTGAATCCACTGACATCCTTGGACTGTAGTGATATTTCAACAAATGCCAGGAAGATGTCTGGAGCACGTTCTTTCGAAATCCAGGAAACAGGCTTTTGATGGATAGTTTATCGTCATCATATCCTTTATCAAAAAGGTTGTCCTGAAGATAAGGTCTGCGATCCTTTGGGATCTTCTCTGTCGAAACATTGTCACAACCAATATAAAATAGTTGTTTGAGTTATTTGAGAGTTTCCATTTTTCCTGTATGGAATTCCCCGATGTCATCTTCCAATTGTTCCAAGAAAAGGTTTTAGCTATTCTTTTTAATCTTATTTTTATTTGCACATGGAGCCTCGTGCTATTTTTGGTTATACTTTGCAACAATTGACCTTCCTAAATGAATTGTCTCCAACTTTATTCGCTTTACGTAATTCAACTGGTGGGCTCTAAATAAAAGTCCCAAACCTCTGGTCTACCAGCAGTTTTCATCATTTGTGCGCCTTTCTTTTCATTGGGTACTCACCCTGAATACATTTGCTTATCATACAATTTTTCCATCTCATCACTTTTTGATGTTTTTTAAATTTGTTCTCGGAATTAGGGAATCAGTGGCTAGGTCAGCATTAGTTGCCTATCCCTAATTACACAGAGGGCAATTATGAGTCAACCACATTGCTGTGGGACTGGAGTTACATTTAGGCCAGACCAGGTAAGGATGGCAGAATCCTTCCCTAAAGGACTTTAGTGAACGAGAGAGGTTTGCCCAACAATTGACAATGGAATCATGGTCATCATGAGATTCTTAACATTGAAATCAAGTTTCACCATCTGCCATGGCAGGATTTGAACTGGGGTCCCAGAACGTTATCGGGGTCTATGGATTAACAATCTAGCGATAACACCACAAGGCCATAAGACCATAAGACATAGGAGCGGAACTAAGGCCATTCGGCCCATGGAGTCCAGTCCGCCATTCAATCATGGCTGATGGGCATGTCAACTCCACTTACGCACATTCTCCCCGTAGCCCTTAATTCCTTGTGACATCAAGAATTTATCAATTTCTGCCTTGAAGACATTTAGCATCCCAGCTTCCACTGCACTCTGTGGCAATGAATTCCACAGGCCCACCACTCTCTGGCTGAAGAAATGTCTCCGCATTTCTGTTCTGAATTTACCCCACTATTTCTAAGGCTGTGTCCACGGGTCCTAGTCTCCTCGCCTAACGGAAACAATTTCCTAGCATCCACCCTCTCCAAGCCATGTATTATCTTGTAAGTTCCTATTAGATCTCCCCTTAATCTTCTGAATTTTTTGAATACTATCCCAGGATCCTCAGCCGTTCCTCATATGTTAGACCTAACATTCTAGGGATCATCCGTGGATCATCCGCCATCGTCTCCCCATCATGTTGGATCATTGTGAATTATTAATTTAAATATCTGCCAATGTTATCAACTGAACTTCGTTTCAGTCTATTTTCCCAGCTCATTTTCCCAACAAGTGCCTAAGCTATTGATTATAACATAAGAACTAGGAGCAGGAGTAGGCCGTCCAGCCCTTCGACCCTGCTCCATCATTCAATAAGATCATGGCTGATCTTTTTGTGGACTCAACTCCACTTACTCAACCTCTCACTGTATCCGTTATTTTCTTACATTCTTAGAAAAAAAAACCTTACTTTATAACAGTTTCCTGAATAGCGTCAATTACTTCACTGGGCATGGAATTCCACAGATTAATAATCCTCTGGATGAAGACATTCTTTCTTAAATCAGTCCTAAGTCTGCTTCCTCTAGTCGTGCAGCTGTGCCCTCTTATCCTAGCTTCACATGTCTGTAAAAACATCCTCTCTATTTCTATCTGATCCATTATCTTCATTATTTTATATGTTTCTATAAGATTCCTCCTCATCGTTCTGAATTCCAATTACTATAATCCCAATTTACTCAGTTTCTCCTCATAAATCAACCCCCCTCAACGCCGGAATCAACCTTATCTGCACTCCCCCCCGCCCCCCCCCCCCCCACCCAGTGCCAGTACATGCTCTCTCAAGTACGGAGACGAAATCTGCACACAATACTGCAGATGTGATCTCACCAGCACCTTGTACAGCTGCATCATTACCTGCCTGCTTTTAAACTCAACCCCTTTAGCAATGAAGGAGAAAATTACATTTACCTTCCTAACCACATCTTGTAGCTGCAGACCAAAAGTCATGCCTGATTCTTCTCAAACCTCCAAGGGGCTTTCTCATGTGGATTCAAGTATGATCAGCTGACGATGACTAACATGGAGTTTCAATGGATTGACAGAGAATAATTGTGAAAGTAATGAGTCAAAGTGTGCTGATATCCCAGTCTGACAGGGAGCTTCACATGTGATGCTTTGGGAAGTGAATGAAAATACAAGCAATGGCACAGTACCACCAACTGTACAGGGGCTCAAATCATGGTCAAGGAGGGAAACAGAGAGAAATGCATTCATTTTAAGCAAAATTCTGGAAGCAAAAACAAATTTGTGGGATCTATGAGAAATGATTTGAGGAATGAGACTAATTGGAGAAGTGATGCTCGCGCGAGACACTGATAAGAATGAGAACTTTAAAATGAGATATTACCACACCAGAAGCCACTGTAGGTCAACGATAATAGGGGTGATAAGTGAATTAGACTCCGTGTGAGTTGATGGACAAGCAGCAGAGTTGAGGATAAGCTGAGGTTCATGGAGGGTATAAAGTGAGACGCCAATGAGACAATTATTTGAATAGTTGAGACTGGAGCAGACCGAGACATAGATGAAGTTTTCAGAAGCAGAGTGTCTAAGGCAGGGATACAGATCGAGGCTGCAATAGAGCTGGGAAATGGGAAACGTTTTGGTGACAGATACGAAAGTTAGGAAGAAACTCAATTCACTTTAAAATAGCATGCTGACATTATACACAAACTTGTTCAGGCTCAGGTAAAAGCTGGGAGAGGAATATAGTCAGTACATGTGGGAGATCACAGCAGAGTTTGATGATACGGGCTCCTGTATAATAACAGAACAGTCAGTACTGATTAATACAGGAATCATCTATGGAGCAGAAGGCAGAAATAGAAATGAATTTATAAAAATAGAGCATGTCACTAATTCTATCATTTTGATACGATACTTAGAATAAGGACTTAACTATTTAGACAACGTTATAGCTTCTAAACGATTGATCATCAAAACAAAAGCATAGCCTGTGTAAGATACAGAGCAAGCTCCCTCATTGTATGTGTGTGCGGAGATGGGGGTGGGGGAAGTGGTATTGAACATTTCAGTAAGGATGCTGGACTACAGTTGTGTAGGAATTCGTGAGTTTACATCTTGAATCCTATTTGCAGATTTGGTAAGTCGCTTTTGTAAGTATGCAAATACCTTGTATGCTGTCCAGAGGAAGTTTACTCATTTGAAGCTTCAGATATTCAAGTTATCTTTTGAGAAAAGGTGATAGCTGGCCTTGTTTACATGACTGTGCTCAGGCGAGAGGAATGAATTTATAAAGCACTGTATAATATTCACAATGTGCATATGAAAATGATGATGTAAATTATTGGTGGGTCCACCTACAGTTTTAACATTGCTATTTATCTTTTGATATCATAGATGAGTTGTGTACGATTTTTTAACACTATGTCAAAGAATGTACAAACGTAGGCAGCCGAACTGGGAGCACGCCATTCAGCTCCTTGTGTTTAACCTGATTGAATAAGGTCACGCTGAGCTGATTATAGCATTGAACCTGCATTCCCAACTATGCTACAAATCTATTCAGCCCTTTCCTGACTTAGAACCTATCTACTTCTGCCTTAAAAAGGTGTTTTGGGTCTTTGCTTCCACTAAATGTTCGGGTAGAGAAATCCAAAATAAAATCACCTGCAGAAAGGAAAGTTAATTGATGTTTTGAATGGATGATCCCTCATATTTAACAAATGAACAATCAGCTTGCATGTTATACATAAGTCAAAGCATTCTATTCAGAGCTAATCTGACAGGATCCAGTAGGATGTTTATCAGATCGTGAGTCAACATTGTCTATTCAACAAATCAAGTCTGCTCCACAATTCATTACCATCATGGCTAATTGATGATCCTCAAATCCGCCTTCTTGCCTTATCCCCATAGCTCATGATTCCCTCACTGCTTAGAAATCTGTCCACCATCTGCATTGATTAGACTTAGCGACAGGGTTTCAACAGGCCTATCATTCAGTAACCCTCTGAGAGAGAAGGTACTCCTCACTTCCATCATGAAGATATGCTCCCTTTGATTGAGGCTATACCCTCTGGTCCTGGACTCTCCCACAAATTGAGCCAACCTTGTTGGCAATGAGCCTGTCAAGCCTACTAAGAAACTGATTTTGTTTTCATTAAGATCTCCTCTCATTCTTCCAAACTCCAATGAGTTTTTGACGAAGCTACTCAAGATCACTCCATAAGAAAATACCTCAATTCTCAGGATTAATTCTGTGGAGCTTCTCCCATCTGCTACCAACACGTCTGTTATCTCCTCTACATATTTCCTTCGAAACGTAGACCAGAACCGTTCACATTTGTGCAGGTTCAGTCTGCGTAGAAACGTGTACGTGTTTAGAATGATATTTATGCACCACCACGTTTGAAATAATAGATAATAGTGCAATCCAATTTTCTATTATTGCTGCATTGCAAGCCAACCTTTTGACTGTCAAGCCGAGGGCCTGAAATTCCTGAGTCCTTTCTCTTGTAAATTAGATTCAGCTCTTCTATTTTGCCTGACAATGTTAATCAGTACAAACTTTCCAATGCTATATGTCAGATGCAAAGTTTGTGTGCACTCACCTTATTACTTTCTATCTCATGTTAAACTCCTTGCATTATCCTCACCATTTGCCTTCCCACTTCTGTTTGCGTTACTAGCAGATATGGAGGTAGTACTTTCTTTTGTGTCACCCAAGTCAATGTGCATTTAATAATTCCGGCCCCAGCACTGATCCCTGTGGCACTGCACTGGTTAAAGGTCATCATCCCAAAAATAGTTTCTGGATGCTTCTCTTTCAGCGGATCCTCTCTGCAGACATGTTATACTCAATTAAATTATCAATTTCCCCAGAGAGAGCAGGAATTCAACCCATGCTATTAGTATCGTTCTGTTTGATAAACTAGCTATCGTGGCAACTTAACTTACCAACTCCTTCCCAGTCCCTGACACAACTGAAACATTAACATCTACATTTACATTCAATGTTTCTCACAATAATTGATACAATTCTGTGACGTTGCCTCATTGCTTATTGTACCTGCATAAAACGTTTTCTAAATACAGCAAAAGTGCACCCAGATTGCATTGCATCCTATAACCCTGTCATCGCTCATCTTATTTTCTTTCTTCTAATTGACTATTTTGCAATTCCTCATCTCATACGTTTGCTTCAGCTTGTTCATCTGACCTAACATTACGTTTCTCAAACCATAAAAATGTGATGGAGATGGATTATTTGCACATATTTAAGCGTTGGGTATATGTATTCATATTCCTGTTAAGAAAGCGATCAAGCATTTTTGAGGGTAGAGGAGAATGTTGGATACAAATCATAAAATAATCAATCAAGGTCTTGCTGAATGTCAGAACGCGATGGGCCAAATACCCACAACAGCTCCTAGTTTCTATGCATAGTCCAGTACAATTACGTTCTGGATGACCTCCTTTTCATCAATATTACCCAGACCTTTACAGCACAGTATAGGCCCTTCGGACCTCGATGATGTGCCGACCCACGGATTAAAGTTCAAAAAACCATCTAACCTACATTATTGCATTTTCATCCTTATGTCTATCTAAAGGTCATTTAAATGTTCTTAAAGTTGGCATGTCTAATTCTGTTGCAGGCAGGTCATTCCACACCCCTACTACTCTCTGAGTACAGAAACTATCTCGGACATCTGTCCTATCTACCCACCTCAATGTAAAACGATGTCCCCTTGTGCTAGCCATCACCATCCATTGAAAAAAGGCTCTCACTGTCCACCCTTTCTAACCGTCTGATTATCTTATATGTCTCAGTTAAGTCACGTCTCAGCCTTCTTCTCTCGAACGAAAACAGCCTCAGGTCCCTCAGCCTTTACTCGTAAGACGTTCCCTCCATATTGAGCAGCATCCCAAGTAAATCTCCTCTGAACCCTTTCCAAAACTTCCACATCCTTTATATAATGCGGTGACCAGTGCAGCCGCACCAGATTTTTGTACAGCTGCAGAGTAACCTCATGGTTCCGAAAATCAATCTCTTTACCAATAAAGAGATTTTTCGCAACAGAGACCGGGGGAAGCTGGGCGGAAGTTCAGACGGAGCGCAAAGCCGGTCGGGAAGGTAAGTGATTACTATCAGAGTGGGTGTGTTCTAAACCCCAGGTCCTACAAAGTAGGGTCTCCCTCCCTCCCTCCTCCTCTAACCTTAATTAAGAGTCCACAGACGTGCCACAAAAAGAGGGTCTAAGGAAGATTAGATCGAAGAGTGAGGCTTCAGCTCAGGACTCTTTAACAAGGAGGTTGAGTGAAGTGATTACACCACAGTTGAAGAGTGTGAAGACATGACTGCCCAGCTGCTTCAGTGCGCTACGTGCTTGATGTGGGAGGTCAACGACTCTGGTGTGTCTGGCTCGTATATGTGTGGAAAGTGTGTGCACATTCAGCAATTGACCGAGCATATTTCAGCGCTGAAGAAAGAACTCAGAGACCTTAGGCTCATCCGAGAAAACGAGATCTTTCTGGACAAGACCTTCAGCGATGTTATTACACCAATCATGCCAGAAAAGAGCAGAAGCGAGCAAATGATGAGGAAGGCAGAGAGGAGACAGGTGCAAGAGATCCCGGGAGAAGTACCTGTCAGGAACAAGTTGAAGCTTTTGGAAGCAGAGATTGATGACACTGCCAGTTCGTTTGTCAATCAAAAGTTGCCGCAGAGGCAGAGCGGAAGAGTCGGACATCGCACGGAGCCGTGGTAATTGGGGACTCCATCGTGAGGGGACCTGACCGGGGTTTTTGTGGCAGCAGACGGGATTTAAGGATGGTGTGTTGCTTTCCTGGTGCTAGAGTGAAAGACATCGCGGACAGAGTGCAGGAAATCCTCAAGGATGAGGGTGAAGAGCCAGAGGTGGTGGTACATGTCGGCACAAATGATGTCGGGAAGAAGAGGAGGAACATACTACAGCGAGACTTCGGAGAACTAGGAAGAAGGCTGAAAAGCAGGACGTCCAAGGTGGTTATCTCCGGTTTGCTTCCAGTTCCTCGGGCTAGTGTGGCCAGAAACAGGGAGATAATGGACTTGAACGTGTGGTTGGGGAACTGGTGCAGAAAGCAAGGATTTAAGTTCTTGGATCACTGGGGTATATTTTGTGGTAAACATAAATTCTACAAGAGAGACGGCTTGCACCTTAATAGGTTAGGGACCAGTATTCTGGCAGGCAGGTTTTCTACTGCAACACCGCTACATTTAAACTAAGTAGCGGGGGGGAGGGGACAAGCTGGATGTTTAAAAAGGAAATTGAAGGGAAAGAAGTCAAGAAAGACAACTGTATTAATGAGGCAGAAAACTCGGAAAGGTACATGCTGTAAGGTTGAGTGAAATAAGGGTTGATGGGAACGGTGAGAGCAGTAACAAATTAATAATACTATACATGAATGCACGAAGCATTAGACATAAGATGGATGAGCTTGAGACTCTTTTGGAAATTCGCAGATACGGTATTGTGGGGATAACTGAGACGTGGCTTCAAGTGGATTGGGCCTGGGAAATGAATATTCAAGGATACACGTGTTATCGTAAGGACAGACTGACGGGCAGAGGGTGGCCTTGTTGGTAAGGGACGATATTCAGTCCCTTGCGCGGGGGGACCTAGAGTCAGGAGATGTAGAGCTTCGAAATACTAAGGGCAAAAAGACCGTCTTGGGAGTCATCTACAGGCCCCCAAACAGTAGTCTGGATGTCGGATGTAAGTTAAATCAGGAGCTGAAATTGGCCTGTCGCAATGATGTCACTACAGTTGTTATGGGGGATTTTAACATGCAGGTAGACTGGGAGAATCAGGATGGTATTGGGCCACAAGAAGGAGACTTTGTGGAGTGCCTCAGAGATGGATTCTTAGAGCAGCTGGTGCTGGAGCCGACCAGGGAGAAGGCAATTCTGGATCTGGTATTGTGTAACGAACCAGAATTGTTCAGAGACCTCGAAGTGAAGGATCCATTGGGAAGTAGTGACCATAATACAATAAGCTTCAATCTGCAATTTGAGAGGGAGAGGGTACAGTCGGAAGTGACAGTACTTCTGTTGAATAAAGGAAATTATGGAGCTATGAGGGAAGAGCTGGCCAAAGTTCAATGGTGCAATACCTTAGCAGGGATGACCGTGGAGGAACAATGGCGGATATTTCTGTGTAAAATGCAGAAGTTGCAGGATCAGTTCATTCCTAAAAGGAAGAAAGATCCCAGGAGGAGGCATGGGCGGCCGTGGCTGACGAGGGAAGTAAAGAAACATATAAAGTTAAAAGAGAAAAAGTATAACATAGCTAAGATAAGTGGGAAAACTGAGGGCTGGGAAGCTTTTAAAGAGCAACAGAGGATTACTAAGAAGGAAATACGCAGAGGAAAAATGAAGTACGAAGGTAAACTGGCCAAGAATATTAAGGAGGATAGTAAAGGCTTTTTTAGGTATGTGCAAGGCAAAAAAATGGTTAGGACAAAAATTGGGCCCTTGAAGACAGAAACAGGGGAATATATTACTAGGAATAAAGAAATGGCAGAGGAATTCAATGGGTACTTCAGATCTGTGTTCACTTGGGAAGACACAAGCAATCTCCTTGAGGTAACAGTGGCTGAAGGACCTGAACTTAAGGGGATTTATATTTGCCAGGATTTGGTGTTGGAGAGGCTGTTAGGTCTGAAGGTTGATAAGTCTCCGGGGCCTGATGGTCTGCATCCCAGGGTACTGAAGGAGGTGGCTCGGGAAATCGTGGATGCGTTGGTGATTATTTTCCAGGGTTCAATAGATTCAGGGTCGGTTCCTGAGGATTGGAGGGTGGCTAATGTTATACCACTTTTTAAGAAAGGTGGGCGAGAGAAAGCAGGTAATTATAGACCAGTTAGTCTGACCTCAGTGGTGGGAAAGATGCTGGAGTCTATTATAAAGGATGAAATTACGACACATCTGGATAGTAGTAACAGGATAGGACAGAGTCAGCATTGATTTATGAAGGGAAAATCATGCTTGACTAATCTTCTTGAATTTATTGAGGATGTAACTATGAAGTTGGACGAGGGAAATCCAATAGATGCAGTGTACCTGGACTTGCAGAAAGCTTTTGATAAAGTCCCACACAGGAGGTTAGTGAGTAAAGTTAGGGTGCATGGTATTGGGGGCAAAGTACTAGATTGGATTGAAAATTGGTTGGCTAATAGGAAACAAAGGGTAGTGATAAACGGCTCCATTTTGGAATGGCAGGCAGTGACCAGTGGGGTACCGCAGGGATCCGTGCTGGGACCACAGCTTTTTACAATATATGTTAATGATATAGAAGATGGTATCAGCAATAACATTAGCAAATTTGCTGATGATACAAAGCTGGGTGGCAGGGTGAAATGTGATGAGGATGTTAGGAGATTACAGGGTGACCTGGACAGGTTAGGTGAGTGGGCAGATGCATGGCAGATGCCGTTTAATGTGGATAAATGTATGGTTATCCACTTTGGTAGCAAGAACAGGAAGGCAGACTACTACCTCAATGGAATCAATTTATGTAAAGGGGCAGTACAGAGAGATTTGGGTGTTCTTGTACACCAGTCAATGAAAGCAAGCATGCAGATTCAGCAGTTAGTGAAGAAGGCTAATAGCATGCTGGTCTTCATAACAAGAGGAATTGAGTTTCGAAGCAAAGAGGTGCTTCTGCAGCTGTACAGGGCCCTGGTGAGACCACACCTGGAGTACTGTGTGCAGTTCTGGTCTCCAAATTTGTGAAAAGACATTCTGGCTATTGAGGGAGTGCAGCGTAGGTTCACGAGGTCAATTCCTGGAATGGCAGGATTACCTTGCACTGAAAGACTGAAGCGACTGGGCTTGTATACCCTTGAGTTTCGAAGATTGAGAGGGGATCTGATTGAGACGTATAAGATTATGAAAGGATTTGACACTCTGGCAGTAGGAAACATATTTCCACCGATGGATGAGTGCCGAACCAAAGGACACCGCTTAAAAATACGGGGTAGACCATTTAGGACAGAGCTCAGGAGAAACTTCTTCACCCAGAGGGTGGTGGCTGTGTGGAATGCTCTGCCCCAGAGGGCAGTGGAGGCCCACTCTCTGGAATCATTTAAGAAGGAGTTGGATAGAGCTCTCAAAGATAGTGGAATCAAGGGTTATGGAGATAAGGCAGGAACAGGATACTGATTAGGAAAGATCAGCCATGATTATATTAAATGGCGGTGCAGGCTCGAAGGGCTGAATGGCCTACTCCTGCACTTATTGTCTGTTGTCTATTGTCTAAAGGCTAACACACCTTATGCCTTCTTAACAACCCTATCAAGCTGCATTGGAATTTCCATGTACATGGACACCGAGATCTCTCTGTTCATCTACCTTGCAAGTAGTCTTACCGTTAACACATTTCTCTGCATTCGTGTTCCTCCATCCAAAGTGAATCACCTCAAACTTTTCCGCATTAAACTCCATTTGCCATCTCTCAGCAAAGCCCTGCATCTTATCTATGTCCCTCTGCAACCTACAACATCCTTTGGCACGATCCACAACTCTACCGACCTTAGTATCATCCGCAAATTTACTAACCAATCTTTCTACGCCGTCATCCAGTTCATTTATAAAAAGGACAAAGAACAATGGATAGATACTTGCAGTACCCCACTGGTAACTGAACCCCTGGATGAACATTTCCCATCAACGATCAACCTCTGCCTTCTGTCAGCACGCCAATTTCTGATCCAAACGCTAAACAACCCTCAACCCCATGCCTCCGCATTTTTTGGAAATAGGCTACCGTTGGGAGCCTTACCAAGTGCCTTACTGAAATCCATATACACCACATCAACCGCTTTACCCTCATCCAGCTGTTTGGCCACCTTGTCAAATGAACCTACCCTTCACAAAACCATGTTTATTAGCCCTATCAATTTATACCTTGCTAGATGATGTTAAATCCTATAACTTATAACCTTTTCCAATGCTTTATCCACAAATAAAGTAAGTCTCACTGATCTGTAATTCACAGGGTTTTCTCTACTCCCCTTCTGGAACAAGAGTACAGCATTTGCTACCCTCCAGTCTCCTAGCACTATTCATGTAGACAATGACGACATAAAGATCGAAGCCAAAGCGTCTGTAATCTCCTTCCTGACTGTCCAGAGAATCCTAGGATAAGCCCATACAACCCAGGCGATTTATTCATTTTGACGCTTTCCAGAACTGCTCACACGTCTTCGTTTTGAACCTCAATCCCATCTAGTCTAGTGGCCTGTATCTCAGTATCCTGCTCGACAACATTGTCTTTCTCCAGCGTGAATAATGATGTAAAGTATTTATTTAGCGCATCCCCATCTCATCTGACTCAATGCACAACTTTCCACTACTATCTTTGATTAGCCCTAATCTTACTCTAGTCATTATTTTATTCCTGATATACCTAGAAAAATCCTTAAGATTTTCCATGATCCTATCTTCTAACGGCTTTTCATGTCCTCACTGGCTCGTCTTATATCTTTCTTTAGGTCTTTCCGGGCTATTTTATAGCTCTTAAGCGCTCTAACTGAGCCCTTCATGTCTCACCATAACATCAGACTTATTCTTCCTTTAGACAAGAGATTCAACTTCCTTAGTAAACCACGGCTCCCTAGCTCGACCATTTCCTCTCTGTCGGACAGGTACATACTTATAAAGGACACATAGTATTTGTTCCTTGAATAAGCTTCACATTTCAATTGTACCTCATCTCTTCAGTTTCCTTCCCCATCCTATGCATCCATAATCTTGCCTCATTGCATCATAATTAGCTTTCTCCCAGCTACAACTCTTGCTCTGCCGTGTATAGCTATCCCTTTCCATCATTCAAGTAAACATAACCAAATTGTGGTCGCTATCAACAAAGTGCTCACCTACCTCCAAATCTAAAATCTTGTCCAATTCATTACCCAGTACCAAATCCAATGTGGCATCGCTCCTTGTTGATCTGTCTACATACCGTGTCGGGAAACACTCCTGTACACACATTTGACAAAAAATGACACATCTAAAGTACTTGCACTGTAATATTCCCAGTCAATATTTGGAAAACTAAAATCTCCCATAAAAATTACGCTGTCACTCTCGCTTGTATCAAGAATCGTTTTTGCTATCCTTTCCACGACGTCTCTGAAACTATTTGGAGGCCTAGAGAAAACTCCCAACAGGGTGACCTCTTCTTCCCTGTTTCTAACCTCAGCTCTTATTACCTCAGCAGATGAGTCCTCAAACGTCCGTTTTGACACTGTGATACTGTCCTTGATTCACAATACCATACCATCCCCCCAACGCCCCCATCTCTTACCATCTTCCCTCTTCTTAATGAAACATCTCAATCCCGGAACCTGCAATAACCATTCTTATCTCTGCTCTACAATGTCTCTAAAATGGCCACAACATCGAACTCCCACGTAGTAACCCAGGCTGTAAGTTCACCGACTTCATTCTGGATGCTCCTTGCATTAAAGTAGACACACTACAAACCAGCTTCTTCCTTGATGGTGGCCTCTTGCGACGTTGAAACCATTTTTCTTACCCTCACTATTGTCAACCTCCTGTATATTGGAACTACAATTTCAGTTCCCATACCCATTTGAATGAGCTGAAACTGTTCCGGAGAGTATTAGCAAATTCCCCCTCACCCAATGAAATTGGTATCCCTCTGGTTCAGGTGAAGACCATCCTGTTTGGAGATGATCCACCTACGCCAGAAAGAGACCCAATTATCCAGGAATCCAAAACCTCAATCCTACATCTTCCCTTTAGCCTCGTGTTAACTCCTCTTGCTCCCTATTTCTCGCCTATTAAATTCATGCAATTCTTTGTAATTACTTGTCATGGAATCTGCACTATGCCTCAGAGGTAATCATCACATTTCTTTAGCCAGCACCTTCAAAACCTACAAACACATCCACCCATAAGGACACGTGCAAGAGATACATAGCAACACCATCATTGACAAGTTTTCCTGAAAGTCACTTGCCCATCCTGCCTTGGAAACATATCATTGTTCATTTAGGGTTTTTGGGTCAAAATCCTCGAATTCCCTCTGAATGGCATTTTGGTTCTATCTACACCAAATAGCCTTCAGCAGACTAAGAAACGATCAATTCCAAGGCAAACTGGGATGAACAATAAACAATGGCCCCATGGACACATTCAAATAAATACAAGTTACTCAGTTCACCCGTAGTTCTGAGATTATTTTCTGTCATCCACCCAGAAACCAGAAACAATGTGTGCACCTCGTCTGGAATAGGTTATCTCCATCAGCTAATGGATACATCGATGGACGGCATTGTGGGAGATGATAGAATTCACATCTACTCCTGCCTGGGAAGTTCTGGATCATAGGCACTCAATGTGACCTTCATGGTTAATGTGAGCCATGTCTTCGCCTGGTGTAACTCTAAATAATTTGTTGAAAGGGATTGGGTGACCCAGCTGTGACACAACCTCGTCTTTGAACAAGACTTACCTCACTCTGTGCTCCTGCTTTCCCAATTTGTTGGGGAAGTATTCCTGGAAAACTCAGGATGTATTGGTCATATCCAACCTGCCTCAACTCCCTGCCCTAGCCCGACATCAGCCTCCTACTTCTTTACACGGCATTCCCCATTCTACAATGTTTTCTTAGTTTGTCAGTCACATTGGATATCCTCAGTGAATCTATGCTGCAGCTGAAGCACAACTGAGGAAACCATTCCCACCCAACCTCTCCAATTACTTTCCACAGAGATAAGTATGTTACATTCCACAAATACACAGCATGACCACTTATTGGTGATTAGAGTAGTTCCATTCCCTGTCTTTGATCTCTTCTGTTCATTTCCCTTGCTTTGGAGACAGTGTCAGATGTTCAAGTACTCTCAACAATCTGAATATTGGGACACTTCATCTCTCCAGAGAAATGAATGACAGTGTATATTGTACCATTTTCTGATGGTCAGCATCTTGAACACTAACACCAATGGTGCCTGTGGATGTAACATTGAAACATAGAAAACGTAGAAACACAGGCGATAGTCGGAGGCTATTTGGCCTTTCGAGCCTGTCCATCATTCATCGCAATCATGGCTGATCATCCAACTCAGTAGCCTAATGCTGCTTTCTCCCCATACCCTTTGATCCCATCGACCCACCTCTTCACAGCATTCAATGTTTTGACATCAACTACTTCCTGTGGTAATGATTTCCAGAGGCTCACCACTCATTGGGTGAAGAAATGTCGCCTCATCTCTGATGTAAATCATCCACCTTGAACCATTAGACTGTGTCAGATTTGGACACACCCACCATCGGGAACATCCTCCCTGTATCTACCTGTCTCGTCCTGTTAAAATTCTATTAGTCACCCTGAGATCCCCCCAACTCGTTTGTCTGAACTCCAGTGAAAACAATCCCTAGCCTGTCAAACACTCCTCATACATCAGTTCTGCCAAACCCGGAATCAGCCTGGTAAAACGTCGCTGTTATCCCTCAAGGGCAACAATATTGTTCCTCAGACAAGGAGACAAAACTACACACAGAATTCTAGGTGTGGCCTCACCAAAGCCCTGGAAACCTGCAGCAACATATCCCTGCTCCTGTACTCGAAATCTCCCACGGTGAAGGCCAACATACCATTTGCTTTCTTTATCCCCTGCTGAACCTGCATGACAAACTTCAGAGACTGATGAGGCACGACACCAAGGTCCCACTGCGAACTCCCGTCTCCCAATTTACAGCCATTCAGATAGTAAAATGCCTTCTTGTTTTGCTTTAATAGTGAATAACCTCCCATTTATTCAAATTATACAGCATGTGCCATCGATTTGTCCAACTCACCCAGATTATGCTGAATAATCTCTACATCCTCGTCACTGTTCACCCTCCGACCCAACTTGGTCGCATCTGCAAACTTTGAGATGTTAAATTTTGTCTCCTTCATCCAAATTATGAATATGCATTTTGAATAGCTGGGGTCGCAGCACCGTTCCCTGTGGCAACCCATCACTAGGCCTAAATCTCTCTTCACCCTTCCTATTCATATAACCTTCGAAATGCCTTTTTAATGCTGTATTTTTAAAAGGCACCAATACTTCCTTTCGCAGTTCATTCCATATTCGTATCACCCTCTGCATGAATAAGTTGACTCCTACGCATCTTTTAAGTCTTTTCCCTCTCACCCTAAACAAATGTCCTCTAGTTCTCGGCATGCCCACTCCAGGGAAAACACCTTGTCTATTAACACTATCCCTGTTCCTCATGATTCTATAAACCTCTACAAAGTCACCCAGCAGCCTCCTGATGTCCAGGAAAAACAGCCACAGCCTATTCAACCTCTCCGTATAGTTCAAATCCTCCAACCCTGGCAACATTCTTGTAAATCTTTTCTGAACTGTTTCAACTTTCAAAACATCCTTCCGATAATAGAGAGACCAAAACAGCAAACAATATACCAAATATGGCCTAACCATTCCTGCAAAGCCCCAAATTGACCTCCCAAATCCCAACTCAATGCTCTGCCCAATAAAACAAAGCATACCAAATGCCTTCTTCACTTTCCTATATACCTGCGACTTCAATTGCACTCCAAGGTCTCTGTTCAGCAACACCCCCAAGACTTTTCCATTGATTGTAGAAGTCCTGCTATGATGTGCCTTTCCAAAATGCAGCACCTCACATTTATCTAAATTAAACTCCATCTGCCGCTCCTCGGTACATTTTATTCTGAGCTAACGATCTTTGCTGTCCACAACACCTCCAATTTTTGTGTCATCTGTGGATACCTATACTACAAAAGTCACTTTCAAACCATTTATATAAATGACGAAAAGTAGTGGAAACAACACTGATCATTGTGGAACACCACTGGTCACAGGCCTCCAGTTTGAATGGCAACTCTCCACCACCACCATACACTGTCTTCTACCTTTGAGCCAGTTCTGTCATCAAATGGCTAGTTCTTCCTGTATTCCATGAGGTCTAACCTTGCTAACCAGTCCAGCACGAGGAACACTGTCGAACGTCTTAGTGAAATGTATATCGATCACACCTCCCACTCTGCCCTCATCAATCCTCTTCATTACTTCTCCAAAAAACTCAATCAAGTTTGTGAGACATAATTTTGCACACACAAAGTCATGTTGGCTATCCAACACCAGTCATTGTCTTTCAAAATACATGTAAATCCTGTCCCTCAGGAATCCCTCCAACAACGTGCCCATCACTGATGTCAGACTCACTGGTCAATTCTTACCTGGTTTTTCCTTACCACCTTTCTGAAACAGTGGCACATTGTTAGCCAACCTCCAGTCTCCTCGTCCCTCACCTGTGACTATGACTGATACAAATATCTCAGCAAGGGGCCCAGCAATCATTTCCCAAGATTCCAATAGAGCTCTAGGGTACGCCTGGTCAGTTCCTGGGGATTTATCCATCTATTTGCATTTAAAACATCCAGCATCTCCTCCTCTGTAATATGAACATTTTAAAAAAAAAAGATTTCACCATCTATTTCCCACATTCCATATTTTTCATGTCCTTCTTCACAGTAAACATTAATAGAAAATTTTCAATGAAATCTCCCCTATCTCCTGCGGTTCCACGTGTAGGCCGCCTTGCAGATCTTTGTTTATAGCTTTAAACATGTTTGATAAGAGATAAAGCTAACAAATGGATAATATGGCACTTGCTTCAATCCTTTTAGAATTTAAAACATAAAGGGCAGTAATTCTGTGCAACATGCTTAATACAGTAAACAGTATGATAGAGACACTTACCAGGGACACCAACGATAGAGAAGATGGGATAGTAACCACCTTGGATCATCCAAAGTACACAGGCGATCTGTGTTGGCAAGGATAGACAATCCCGAGAAAGCCAGGAAAGACCAGTGGATAAACTCCTGTCCATTGTAATAACATGCTAGTTTAATGATGTTAGAATCTGATCCATTGCTGTAACGTTCCAGTTTAATGGTCTCATATTCTGATCCATTGCTGTAACATTCCAGTCGAATGTTCTCAGGTTCTGATCTCTTCTCTCCATTTCTAAGGAGCTGCTGATCCCTGTTAGTGTCTGGATGATGTTTCTACAGTTGCTTTAGGGTACCTCATTGAAAGGACTCCAGTATTAGTAGAAGAGAGAAACTCTCCAGCGATAATGTTAGAATCCATGGAGACTGTCAGAACTCGCTACACATTCCTCACGAATCCATCACAGTCTCTGAGCGAAGAGCTCCGGTTAACTTCTTTCAATCTAACACCTTTTCTATCAAAATGAAGCAGAACATTTATGACTCTAAATAGAAGACATTGCAGCCATTGAGGGAAGAATGACTGGAAATACTGGGGGGAATGACCAGAATCATTCTAACTTCCATCAAGTTCATTATCAAGTTGATTTCGGAATTTGCAGAGTACGAAATCTGAAAAAAAAAGCTGTTGCTTAGAAAGTATACACACACACACACACACACACACACACACACACACACACACACACACACACACACACACACACACACACACACACACACACACACACACACACACACACACACACACACACACACACACACACACACACACACACACACAGAAAATAGAACAATCTGGAGATGTGAGTGGAAAATTGTGCATGCCGAATTCCATTCCTTCTTTTGACACAATGGGCTGAAGGGCCTATCTATGAGTTGGAGATCTTTATGATACATTGTGCATCAGAACGAAATATGATCAAATGTTATTGAATTAAATTTGTTTAGGAATTATAATCCCATTGATTAAAGGCGAGTGAGAATCTGCATATCCCATTGAACAAAAGAACAAACACAAACACAAAACGGTGAGAATGTTGTTTAGATACTGTTCCTCAGTCATCGGGGTTTGAGCAGTCCATTTTTGGAATCATGTCAAATAAACTCAAATAAACTCAATGCAGAGTCGAGTGATGGATTCGTGAGGAATGAGGAGCGAGTTCTGACAATATATACGAAACAAAGAAGGTTTAAAACAATGAGCAGCAACAGTACAAATTGATGAGAATGTTTATAACATTGAAGCATTTTCAGAGCCAGTTTACTTGTTTGGTTCGTGGGGTAGTGTGTTGATCATCTATGGGAATGGTGCGAGTTGGGGCTATACCCAGGGGAGTTTATGTGAAGAAGCAATGATCTTATTCAGATGGAAATGTTACATAAATTATTTGACAGGTAACTACTAAGATCATGTTTCCCCATTTCCGAGCGCCAGAAGTAGGTTGCACAGTTTATAGTCTGGGTCCCACAAATTTCAGGTGTACATAAAGAGATATTTATTCTCTCAAAGGTGTTATGGTTCACGCCAGACCCCTCAATACATTTTTTTAAAAGAATGCAGCCTGGACACTAACGTTTTCTTAGTTTAAAGTCAGATGTGAGGTGGGTTTTCCAGGTGTGATGCAGCTGGTCAAGCTACTTGGTATTAAGCAAGCAGAATTTATTTAAACACTACAGTTGAAACAAGAAAACAGAATTAGAACAACTTTACTATTGATAACGTTAACTGATGCGATACAGCAACATTACTGATGCATTGTTCCAATCCAGTTACATCTTGTAAACACACCCTTTGGCAAAAAGACAAATTCAAACACAGATTCTTGAAGGCAGGAGGACACATCATGCAGAGAGATTTCAAAGACAACGTCAGCTAGGAATCATTTTCTGAAGTTTACAACCTTCCAGGTCTCCAGCACCTTGTGACTGCCAGAGCTAAACGAACATGAGAAGCAAACCTGAACGAGGATAACTGACCACTCACGTGCCACTGCTTAACTGGGCTCTTCCCTCGAAACCTCTGCCTTTAGGACCTCTAAAAAAAAAGACAAAATCACCTCATTAAAATGACCGCAACTTCACCCTCAAAAACGAAACATCAAAGTATAAAGTTGGCTTCATTTTACACTTTTTAGCCTTAATCTATTGATACACTAAAGCATACATACATCACATTGACAATGATCATGCAAATATTCACTAACACAGTTTATTTCAGTCTGTTTGCTCCTGCCAAAGAATGCCTCCATTTTTCATTCGAGTCACCACAACGTCATCAACAATTAGGTTTTCTCGTCCTAGCATATGTATACTATTCCAATTGAATAGCTTTAATAATAAGCTTCATCTCAACAGTATGGAATTTTCTTCAACACATTTAATTGGTTATAATCAGCATATATGATTGTCGCAGGCCATTACTAGGAGAAAGTGAGCACTTCAGATGTGGAAGATCACAGTCCAGAGTCTGATGCTGGAAAAACACAGCATGTCAGGCAGCATCAGGAGAACTTACGTTTCAGGCATATACCTTTTAACAGGAATGAAGCTTGTTGGCCGGTGGGCTGAGAGATAAATGGGGTGGGGTGGGGGAGAATGTAGCTGAGCATGCAATAAGTAGATAAAGATGGGGGAGAGGTCATAGGTCGGAGAGGATGGTGCAGCGGATATGTGGGATGGAAGATGTACAGATAGGACAGGTCATGAGGTCATGAGGTCATGGAAGGTTGGGTTATGGCTCAGAGAATATCTCCAGGATGAATGCACGAATCAGCCCTTCTGCCCCGTGGCCGAACACTTTTACTCCCCTTCCCAAGGTGATGCAGGTCCCGCGCCTTTGCCATCGCCAAACGCTATTCAACCGACGCCTGGAGGAAGAACGTCTCATCTTTCGCCTTGGGACCCTCCACCACACGGCATTAATGCAGATGCCTCCTGTTTCCTTAGTTCCGCTCCCCCCCCACCTTATTCCAGATCCCATCGCCAACTTGGCACCAACCACTTGACCTGTCAGAGCTGTCCATCTTCTTTCCCACCTCTCCGCTGCACCTTTTCTCCTACCTACCTCCTTCACCTCCACCTTCATCTACCTATCACACTCTCAGCTACATTACCGCCAGCCCCACTCCCCGCCCATTTATCTCTCAGCCAATCAACCTAGAAACCTCATTCCTGATAGAGGGCTTCTGATGAAAACATTGATTTCGCTGGTCCTCGAATGCTGTCTGACCGGCTGTGCTTTTCCAGCACCACACTTTCGAATAAGGAACATTGCTAGTCACATCAATGTTTAAATGTTGTAATGTCGATACCAAGTTCAAAGTCTCCTTCTCAATTGCTGTATATTTCTGTTGATGAATTTTCAGTTTCCTAGAGAAACTTCCAACAGGTCTTTCTAACTTCTCGTTGTCGTCTTGTAAGAGTACAGCACTTACACCCACATCACTCACACCTATAGTCACCTTGAAATACTTTGCATAATTAGGTGTGACGAATACAGCAGCAGTGAGTAACACAGCTTGCACGCTGTCAAATGTTTTCTGACAGCGTGCCGTTCAATGAAATTTCCTGCAATACTTCAATAATTCAGTGAGTGGAGCAGCCACACATTTAAATTTCTGAATGAATTTCCAACATAACCCCCTCAATCCCAGCAATCCATTTTTGTACAGGGTATGGATATCTCCACAATAATCTGTGTTTTCACATTCTGTGAGGTCCGATAACGTGACCCACATACGTGACTTTGGCTTTGGAGAATTCCCTCTTAACCAGGTTTATCACCAAGCCTTTCTCTTGAAGTCGTTCGAACAATTTGCTGAATTCTGCAACCCTGCTACTGACAAAGAAGTGAATCTGCACAGCTACTGCCTTTTCTGCTTGAGTACATGGATCTCTGGACATCGGAGTGCGTCTAGAAAAATTAAAAAACAGTGAAATACAAAGCTGACCATGGAGGAAGAGACTCACAGCACAGAAGCAATAAGTTATAGTTTTTTAACGTGTAATCTTACTTTATGATTACAGTAGTAGGTTGAAGTAGTGAGTGTTTTTTTTTCTTGATTACGTGATTATTTTCTAGAGTTCGATGGATTTGAGATCTGTTCCTGCGGATTGGAGGGTGGCTAATGCTGTTCCACTTTTTAAGAAAGGTGGGAGAGAGAAAGCAGGAAATTATAGATCAGTTAGTCTGACCTCAGTGGTGGGAAAGATGCTGGAGTCTATTATAAAGGATGAAATTACGACACATCTGGATAGCAGTAACAGGATAGGTCATAGTCAGCATTGATTTATGAAGGGAAAATCATGCTTGACAAATCTTCTGGTATTTTTTGAGGATGCAACTTTGAAGATGGACGAGGGAAATCCAGTAGATGTAGTGTAACTGGACTTTCAGAAAGCTTTTGATAAAGTCCCACATATGAGGTTAGTGAGCGAAATTAGGGCGCATGGTATTGGAGGCAAAGTACTAACTTGGATTGCAAGTTAGGTGGCTGACAGGAAACAAAGAGTAGTGAAAAACGGCTCGATTTCGGAATGGCAGGCAGTGACCAGTGGGGTACTGAAGGGATCAGTGCTGGGACAACAGCTTTTTACAATATACAATAATGATATAGAAGATGGTATTCGTAATAACATGAGCAGATTTGCTGATGATGCTACGCGTGGTGGCAGGGTGAAATGTGAGGAGGATGTTAGGAGATAACAGGGTGACCTGGACAGGTTAGGTCAGTGGTAACATGCATGGCAGATGCAGTTTAATGTGGATAAATGTATGGTTATCCATTTTGGTGGCAAGAACAGGAAGGCAGATTACTACCTAAATGGAATCAATTTAGGTAAAGGGACAGTACAAATAGATTTGGCTGTTCTTGTACATCAGTCAATGAAGGTAAGCATGCAAGTACAGCAGGTAATGAAGAAGGCTAATAGAATGCTGGCCTTCATAACTAGAGGGATTGAGTATAGAAGCAAAGAGGTTCTTCTGCAGCTGTACAGGCACCTGGAAAGACTACACCTGGAGTATTGTGTGCAGTTCTGGTATCTCAATTTCAGGGAAGACATTTTGGCTATTTAGGGAGTGCAGCGTAGGGTCACGAGATCAATTCCTGGAATGGCGGGATTACTTTACGCTGAAAGACTGGAGCGACTGGGCTTGCATACCCTTGAGTTTCGAAGACTGAGAGGGCATCTGATTTAGACATATAAGATTATTAAAGGATTGGAGACTCTGGAGGCAGGAAACATGTTTCCGCTGATGGGTGAGTACCGAACCAGAGGACACAGCTTAAAAATACAAGGTCAACGATTTAGGACAGAGATGAGGAGCAACGTCTTCACCCAGAGAGTGGTGGCTGTGTAGAATGCTCTGCCCCAGAGAGCAATGGAGGCCCAGTCTCTGGATTAATTTAAGAATGAGTTGGATAGAGCACTGAAGGATAGTGGAATCAAGGGTTATGGAGATAAGGCAGGAACAGGATACTGATTAAGGATGATCAGCCATGACCATATTGAATGGTGGTGCAGGCTCGAAGAGCATAGAGGCCTACTCGTGCACTTATTGTCTATTGTCTATTGTATATTTATTGAAATCATTCTGTTCATTAAATTAAAAAAAATATAAAACACAAGTACTAAGTTAGGCCGAAGAATGTTTTTGGAGCAAAAGACGTTCCTATTCACTCCGTCTGTAAATTGTGAGGGAGAAAAGGTGGCCTTTAGTAGATTGATGGGCTCTTCTTATCGGATGCAGGAGTTTAGGGAGATTTTACATGTTACTTATAAAACATCATATCGTTTCATTGTTTTTAATTTTAGCAAAGTACTAAGTTCAAATTTTATTGGATTCTAGAATCTTGGGGCACAATTTAAACTGTTTGGTCAAATTTGAATTATGTTTCCACAGCAAAACAGCAGTACAATTGGTTTTGACCTAGTTTTACATTGAAACTTCGTTCAGAACAATTTGTACTGTGATAGGAAGTCCTTGCTGGCTCTTCAAATTTCCTAAAGGTACAGTACATCTACATATTCATAACTAGATAAATAGACAAAGTATTAAACGGATATTTGACCATTGCTGGCAAATGTGATGAGATTAGTTTAGGACAACTTATCAGCATGGATGAGTTGGACTGAACAGATAACTCAGATTGACATAAAGATATTCTTTTCCCCTGAGGTCTGTGCTGACTGTAAAATTCTCATTCCCAGGATGCAGGACTGTCTGGCTTACGGAAAGTATTCAAGTTTGAGCTTCATAGTTCACGGATGGACAAAGGAGCCAATCTTTGTTTAGATCAGACAGGAGCGGGATGTTCAAACACAATCAGATCAGCAACGATCTCTCAATAGTAAAGCAGGCTCGACGGACACAATAGCCAGATGCTGCTCTTAACTTGTGTAGCTTTCCTAGCCAATACTACGAGACTGCTATTGTGGCCGAAAAAAGACAATTCAACCACCCAGGATTGTTACCCTCGAATAGAACATTTAATTTCTCTAAAATGCAAAACCGAATTAAAATTACATAATTGAGCAGAGAATGAGCCCTTTAACGCTTCAACACTAAGGTACTTAAAAAGTCGGGATAAATGTGCAAATGTAGGGTTTGAAAAGTTGTAATTAGTGGAGAGTCATATGTATCAGTGTAGGCTACTCAACACATTTCAATCTTTCTGAATGATTTGGATGAGGGCAGTGAATTTATAGGTGTTCAATTAACTTATGCATTGAGATGGTCGTTCAGTAAGTTGTCAAGTGGAGTGAGACACTCCACTGGGACATAGGCAGGGGAAGTGAGTGAACAAGCATTCGTCAGAAACAGTAACATTACATATGTTATAGGAACTGGAATATTATGACACAAAGGATAAAACAACAGTAAAAAATTGAAATGGAGAGACATCCCAGAACTTGGTGATCCCGGGAGATTTGTCTGTCCTCGTTCATTAATCTAAAAAAAAAAGTTATCACGCAGATAGAGGAAGTGTCAGAAGATAACGAAATGATGCTTTGTTTCTGCAAAAGTATTGAACTTTCAAACAGTCGTTTTCTTCGTGCGTTGTGCAATTTGATCTCATAAACTGAAGTAAATAGACAAAATTGCTTTAGAAGCAGCCAAGGCATATCGCCCTCACTCGTTCCTTGGATGAAGAGTTTATGATATCAAAATTTAGTTGGTGAGATCTGAGAATGAGTGGTGAAATTATTGAATAATAGAAGACCTTCAGCAGTGTGGATTGAGTGCTTAGTCCATGGATACTTCTGCTTTTGAAGGAGACTAAATTTTGGGGACATAGTCATTGAATAAGATCTTTTCATTTTAACACGTATTATAAAAGCATGAATCTTAAAAATAAAATCTCTTTACCGACAGAATAATACTAGTACTTCTAAAAATGGCAGGTGCTTCACTCTGGAAACATTTAGAGAGAGTTCATGACATTCAGTCTGGGGTTGGGGTAACACTATTGCATGTTGGAACTCAGAGAAGGAGAGAATTTATGCTGCCTGTGAAGCAACAGCTGACAGCCCTCTGTCTCTCTTTACAGCAGCATGGAGAAGCTGAGAAATCCAACGTCATCTTTCCCACTCGTGGTGAATTTCTGTGGAGTATGCTTTGTAAAAATCCCCGGCAGCTGACGCAAACGTCATTCAGCCAAATACAACTGGTCAAGGACGGGAGTCCAGCACCAGCAGCTTGTGAGCGCCCAACCGCATCGTAACACCATCTAGTATTATCTGATATTTCTTCTTGGTCATGAGTTTAACTGTCATTTGGTAGAAGTGTTTCAAAGTGAAAAGGTGTGGCACTGGAAATGCACGGCAAGTCAGGCCACTTTCGAGGAGCAGTAGAGTCGGAATTTCGGTAATAAGTGAGGAGCTTATGCTTGAAGCGTTGATACTCCTGCTCCTGGGATGCTGCCTGATCTTCTGTGTTTTTCCAGCGCCACACATTTTGTCTCTGCTCTCCGGCATCTGCAGTCCTTACTTTTTCTTCCAAAGAGTTTCAAAGATAACACGCTGAAGAGCTTTACTTTTCCTCATTGTACCTTTGTTTGTGGAGTTTTAGCTTGAAAATAACTACGACGTTTTTGCTTAATGTGTAAACTTGGCAGACTTGTTAATGTTGAACTGGATAAAGTCTGAGACCTGTATTTAGTTTCAATGTCACCAACGCAGTTATATTTTCAATAGTAGTGATTGGTGGGGATATGTGACAAGAAGTGAAACAAGGATCATCAAGATTGGATGGAAAAATCCAGCATTAATCAGTTTGAACGTGCTCCCCAATCAATACGATTATATTATCAATACCAACAGCATATTCCCACGTTCTATCCCTTCTACTTGATTATCATGAAGATCGATTTTAAACCAATCTGTTCCATGCTTTAATGTATACAGTGTCTTGGCTTTTCTCATCTCACCCATTTGACCGAACATTAAAACATGTTTTAGACTCCCCAAACATTAATAACATCCCGTTTGTATGTAATCTCTACAGTCATAGATTCAAAGAGTTATAGAATCCAACAACACAGAGACAGACCCTTTTGTGCAAATGGTCCGAGCTGACCAAATCATCCAACCATGCTAACCCTATTTCCCTGCACGTGGACCATATCCTTGTCAACCTTTCTTATCCAAGTATTAATCCAAATACCTTTCAATAGTTGTTAACATCCCTGCCCCAACCATGTCCACTGGCAAGTCAATCCAAAATCGTACCGCCGTCTGAGTAAAACAGTGGCCCTGCAAGTTCCCTTTTATTCTTTCCCCTCTAACATTAAACTGATGCCCTCTAGTCCTCGATTCCCCTGGTGTGGGAAAAGACTGAGTGCATTCACTCTATCCATGCCTCTCGTGAACGTATACTTTTCTATAAGATCCCCTCTTACTCTCCTAGGCTGTAAAGAGAAAAGTACTCGCTAGTCCAACCTTTCCCTGTAGCTCAGACCGTTAAGAGCTTGGCAACATCCTTGTAAATTTCTTCTGCACGCTTTCCATTTGAATAACATCCTTTCTACAGTATGGTGACCAAAACTGAACACAATATTCAAAGCGCTCGGAAACGCTCGGGCGCCATTAACCACGCGGCCGCTGCAGCAACCGCCGCGCGAACCATGGCGTCACTTCCGCACCCACCGACCATGCAACATCGAGGATCGCCAGGAAGACCATCGCCGACAGTTTCGCGGCCTCCACGGGATCCACAGCCACCGGGAACAACACCGTTTCTGCATTCGCCACAGCCACTTTCACCCCCAGTGTTGCCGTCGTAGCATCTACTTCCGCCCCCGTGACGTCACTCGCCTACATACCGATCACGCCGAATGTTCTCCGCTCCCCGCCTAAACCCGCCCCCACTCCTAGCTCCAGCCCCACACCAGGTCCAAGCTCCCAGCCCTGACGTATTTTCACCATCCCTCCAGACCTTCCACTCTCTAAGGATGAAAGATCAGTCCTCAGCAGAGGCCTTATCTTCATTCTCCTACGCTCTCGGATTAACGAGTTCAACATGCGGCGTCACATCGAACAATTCTTCTGCCGCCTTTGCCTCCACACCTACTTTTCCAACCAGGACTCCCGCCCACCCTCTGACGACCCCTTGTTCCGCCTCCAACACACCCCATCCACCTGGACACCCCGTGCTGGCCTCTTACCCACCCTCGATCTCTTCATAGCCAACTGCCACCGCGATATTAAGCGCCTCAACCTCTCCACCCCTCTCACCCAATCCAACCTCTCACCCTGGAACGTGCAGCCTTCCACTCCCTCTGCTGCAACCCCAACCTCACCATCAAACCGGCAGACAAGGGAGGCGCAGTGGTAGTTTGGCGCACCGATCTTTATATTGCTGAGGCTAAACGCCAGTTCGCAGGCACCTCCTCCTACTGCCCCTTGACCATGACCCCATCTCCCACCACCAAACCATCATCTCCCAGACCATCCATAACCTCATCACCTCAGGGGATCTACCATCCACCACCTCCAACCACATAGTCCCAAAACCCCGTACCGCCCGTTTCTACCTCCTGCCCAAAATCCACAAACCTGACTGCCCCGGCCGACCCATTGTCTCAGCCTGCTCCTGCCCCACCGAACACATTTCTGTATACCTTGACACGGTCCTGTCCACCTTAGTCCAGATCTCCCCACCTACGTTCGGGACACCACCCATGTCCTCGGCCTCCTCCATGATTTTCGCTTCCCCGGCCCCCAACGCCTTATCTCCACCATGGATATCCCATCCCTATACACCTCCATCCCCATCACGAAGGCCTCAAAGCCCTCCGCTTCTTCCTTTCCCGCTGAACCAACCAGTACCCTTCCACTGGCACTCTCCTTCGACTGACTGTACTGGTCCTCACTCTTAACAACTTCTCCTTCCAATCGTCCCACTTCCTCCAAACCAAAGGAGTAGCCATGGGCACTCGCATGGGCCCCAGCTATGCCTGCCTCTTCATTGTATATGTGGAACAGTCCATCTTCCGCAGCTACACTGGCACTAACCCTCACATTTTCCTCCGCTACATCGATGACTATATTGGCGATACCTCGTGCTCCCATGAGGTTGAACAGTTCATCCACTTTACTAACACCTTCCACCCCGACCTCAAATTTACCTGGACCGTCTCAAACTCCTCCCTCGCCTTCCTAGACCTCTCCATCTCTATGTCGGACGACCGACTCAACACGGACGTATACTATAAACCGACTGACACCCACAGCTAACAAGATTATATCTCTTCCCATACTGCCCCCTGTAAAAACGCCATCCCTTATTCCCAATTCCTTCGCCTTCCCCGCATCTGCTCCCAGGAGGACGAATTCCAATACCGAACAATCCAGATGGCCTCCTTCTTCAAAATCCGCAATTTCCCCTCAGACGTGGTTGACGATGCTCTCCACCGGATCTCCTCCACTTCCCGCTCCTTCGCCCTTGAACCCCGCTGCTCCAATCGCCACCAGGACAGAACCCCACTGGTCCTCACCTACCACTCCAGCAACCTCCAGATACATCGGATCATCCTTTGGCATTTCCGCCACCTCCAAACGGACCCCACCACCAAGGATATATTTCCCTCCCCTCCCCTATCAGCGTTCCGGAAAGACCACTCCCTCCGCGACTCCCTTGTCAGATCCACTCCCCCCACCAACCCAAACTACACTCCCAGCACCTTCCCCTGCAACCGCAAAAAATGCAAAACTTGCGCCCACACCTCCCCCGTCACGTCCTTCCAAGGCCCCAAGGGATCCTTCAATATCCATCAGAAATTTACCTGTACCTCCACACACATTATTTACTGCATCCGCTACACCCGATGTGGCCTCCTATACATTGGGGAGACAGGCCGCCTACTTGCGGAATGTTTCAGAGAACATCTCTCGGACACCCTCACCGACCAACCCAACCCTCCCGTGGCTGAACACTTTAATTCCCACTCCCACTCCACAGGACAGGCAGGTCCTTGGCCTCCTCCATCGCTAGACCATGGCAACACGACGCCTGGAGGAAGAGCGCCTCATCTTCCGCCTAGGAACCCTCCAGCCGCAAGGGATGAATACAGATTTCTCTAGCTTCTTCATTTCCCCTCCCCCACCTTTTCTCATTCCCAACCCTCAGACTCAGCACTGTCTTCTTGACCTGCAATCTTCTTCCCATCCTCTCCGCCCCCACCTCGTCGCCGGCCTATCACCCTCACCTTAACCTCCTTCCACCTATTGCATTCCCAACGCCCCTTCCCCAAGTCCCTCCTCCCTACCTTTTATCTTAGCCTGCTTGGCACACCCTCCTTATTTCTGCCCTTTTCCAGCAACACATTTTTAAGCTCTGAACCCCAGCATCTGCAGCCCTCACTTTCTCCTACAATACTCAAAGCGCAGCCTAATTAACGTACTTTACATCTGCAACATAATTTCCCAATTTCTGTACTTATTGCCCTGATTTATGAAGGCCAGTGTGTCAAAGGCCTTCTTCACTGCCGTTCTTCTAATTTTGACTCCACTTTCATAGAACCGTGCACCTGAACTCCACTACACTCCTTAACGTCCCACCATTCACCAAGAAATTCCTATCATGAGTTGACTTTCCAATATGCAAGAACTCACACTTATTGGATTCAACTTCATTTGCCGTTTCTTGGCCCACTTCTCCAGCTGATCAAGTTCCTCTTGCAATTTCTCATAATCTTCCTCATTGTGCATGTTACCAACTATTTTAATTTCATCTGCAAACTTACCAACCATGTGTTGTGCACTCTCATCCAAATCATTGATATAGGTAACAAACAGCAATGGGCTCAGCACCACCCCATAGGCACTCCACTAGTCACAGGCCTCCAATGTAAATGCATCCTTCTATTGTTACCGTCTGCTCCCTACCATCAAGGTAATTGTGTATCCAATTTGCCATATTGCCCTGCATTCCATGCAATCTAACCTTCAAGAGCAGCCTATCAAGGAGAACCTTATCAAAGGTCTTCCTGAAATCTATACAGACTACATCAACATTCCTTGTTACTTCATCAAAGAACTCTAACAACTTTGTCAGGCATGATCTCCCACGTACAAATCCATGCTGATTTCTCTGAAACAAACCCTGCCTCCCTAAATGCATTTCTGCCTGATCTCTCAGAATCTTCTCAGAAAACGAACCCACCATAAACATCAAGCTTATTGATCTGTAATTCGCAGGCTTTTCTTTGCAGTCTTTCTTGAATGTTGTCGTAACGTTCGCTACTCTCGGGACCTCACCTGTGGCTAATAGTGTTGCAAATATATCTAGCCAAGTTTCTGCAATTTCTACTCAACCCCCTTGCACTGTTCCTCGATATATCTGGTCAGGACTAAGACATGTATTCAAATTAATACACTCTACTACATCCAACAAGTCTTCTACTGTAATATAGAATGTCCCCAAGATATCACCAATAGCTTGCCCAAGTTCCCAGGTATTCAAATGTTTCTCCACAGTAAATACAAAGGAGAAATATTCATTGACAACCTTACTCCGGTTCTGCACAGACATTTCCTCTTTGGTCCTTAAGGTCTCCTATTCTCTCTCTAGTTATTCTTCTTCCTTTAATATATAAAAGAACCTCTTTGGATTCACCCTAACCTTCTGAGCCAAGACTATCTTGTTCCCCCCATTCACCCTCCTGATGTCCTTCTTCAGTAAACTCCAGTATCTTTTATATACCTACAGGGTTTCCCTTATTCCCAGCTGCCTATATCTGAACCATGCATCCCTCCTTTTTCTGGTCAAGGTCTCAATATTGCTTGTCATCCAGCGTTCCCTTTTCTTGCCAACGTTGCAGTTTACCCTCACAGGAACATATAGACCTTGAACTCTAACTATCTCACTTATAAAGGCCTCCCAATTATCGGAGATCAGTTTACGTGTAAACAAACCTTTCCCATCAACTCTGCAAGATCGTGCCTACTTCTGTTAAAATTCGTCTTAGCCCACTTTATAAGTGAACCTATGTACCAGTATTATCACTCTCCAAAATTGTTTTGAAATTAACACAACCATGTTCACTGGTCCCAAAGTGCTCCCCCACTATCACCTTAGTCACCTATCCTTCGCTATTCCACAAAAATAGTTCACGTTTTGCCCCTTTTGCACGTAGGACCCCTTATTAAATGCTTGAGGAAACATTCCTGAACACACGTAGCAAATTCCACTCCATCTAAGCCTGTACGCTCTGGCAGTCCCATTCTATGTTAGAAACATTTCAATCTCCAATGATTGCAACCTTATTGTTTTTGCAAATCTCCCCAGTCTCCCTGCATAGTTGTTCCACTAATTCCCTATTTAGGTGTCAATAGTACAAACCCAATAACGTTACCAACCCCTTCTAATTTCTTAGCTCCACCTAGAAAGCCTCACTAGATGAATCTTCAGTTATTTCATATCTGATTACTGCTGTAAAACCTTATCAATTTCCCAAAATATATTTCACTTGCTAACAAAATTTTGATAGTAGACTCTAACAGATTTCCTACACTGATGTTAGGCTGACTGTTCCGTCCATCACTGTTTTGTTTTCCTCTCTCTGTCATGTTAAACAGTAAAATTGCATTTCCCACCATCCAATCTGCAGGAACTGCTCCACACTCACTGGAATGTTGGAAGGAGGCGACAATTGACCATGTATTTATAGGCATCTGTTGACCTAAACAATCAGAAATGTCGGCCTAACGTGTTTAACAGTTTACGCTAAGCCAACACCTTCATACCAAAAATCAGTCGAGTGAAGAAACCTAGTTTTTTGCTGTGCCCCGGAGTAAATCTTCTGGGTTTTTTTCATATACAGCAATAAACCACCTGTGACTTGTTTTTTGATTCTCTATTTAAAATATGATCAGCTTTTTGAGTTTTGGTGTGAACGCGTTCACATTGTTTTACAATTTTTGCTCACTTACTGAATCTGTCTATTTCACATATATTCCTTATGTTCTAAACATAGTTTGTTCTCTTGTGTATCAGCTTCTACCTTGTGCAATGGCATGTCATCCAAACTTTCATCATCAATTTGGTTGTTTTGCAAATATACGAATACTAACGTATCCTTTGACAAGATGTCTCACAGCAGGCTCAAAATGCATTCTATGCATTCAAAACTCTCTGTGTAAAGAACCTACCACCGACCTCCCCTCTATACCAAATATCTTAAAACAATGATGCCACATGTCAGTCAATCCTTCCCTAGGGAAAAGTCTCTGGCTATTGACTCTATCCATGCCTCCCATTACCTTGCATACCTCGATCAGGTCACCACTCTTCCTCCTTCTCCCAGAGAGAAATGTCTGTGCTTAATCAACCTGTATTCATAAGGCAAGCCCTCCAATCCAGTCAGTATTTTGATAAACCTTCTGTGCACCCTCTCCAATGCCTCTGTTTCTTTTCTATAGAAGAGTGACCAGAACAGGAGACAACATTCCAAGTGTAGTCTCAACAGGGATTTGTAGAGCTGCAGCAAAACCTTGCAGCTCTTAGTCTCAATCCCCCTGTTAATGAAAGCCAAAACAGTACTTGCTTTCTTAACAGCCTATCCACTTGGGGAACAACTTTAAGGGGTCTACATACTTGAACACCAAGATCCACCTGTTCCTCCACACAGCCAAGAAACCTGTCTTTAATCCTATATTCAGCATGCGAGTTTGAACTTCCAAAATGCATCACTTCGCATTTATCCAGGTTGAACTCCATCTGCCATTTCTCAGCCCAGCTCTGCATCCTGTCTATGTCACACTGCAGGCTGCAGTAGCCCTCTATACTAAACGACGACACCTCCAATCTTTGTGACATCTGCATATTTACTAACTCACCCCTCAACCTCCTCATCCAAGTCATTTATAAACATTAGAAAGAGCAGAGGCCCAAGAACAGAGCCCTGCGGGAACTCACTCAACACTGACCTCCAGGCAGAATACTTTACATCTACAACCACTGTCTGCCTCCTGTCAGCCAAACAATTCTGAATCCAGATAACAAGATCTCCCAGTAACCCATACCTCCTGATTTTATGAATGAGTCTAACATATAGAACCTTATCAAAAGTCTTGATGAAGTCCATAACGTGAAGTGTGAATTGACTTGGAAATCCTCTTTCACTATTATCTTATAATTATCAGTTGGCAGTTAGGAAGGCAAATGCAACACTTGCGCTTACTCCGAGAGGGTTAAATTACAAGAGCATGAATGCATCGCTGAGGTTGTATAAAGGCTTGTTGAGGCTGCAGTTGGAATATTGGCAGCAGTTTTGGGCCCCTTAGCAAAAGAAATATATACTGGTCTTAGAGGGGTTCTAGAGGAGATTTACAAGAATGAAGAAGGGCTTGGTATTGAGGAGGATTTGAGGATTCTGGGTGTGTACTCGATGGAGTTTGGAAGAATGAGGGTAGGGTCTGTTTGAAATGTAGAGAGTACTGAGGGGTCTTGAAAAAGTGAATGTCTAAAAGATATTTTCACTACTAGGTCAGATTAGAATCCGAGGGCATAGACTGAGAGTGAAGGCATGATCCTATAGAACTGAGATGGGGAGGAATTCCTTCAGCCAGTGAGTGTTGAACCTGTGTGACACATTGCTGCAGAATGCTATGGAGGTCAAGTCCTTTTGTGTATTTAAGACAGATAGATCTTTTCTTGATTCAGAAGGGACTGCGTATGAGAGAGTGAGATCTATATGCTTGTTCACATGCAAACAGGATTTCTTCAGGGAAAAATCTGAAAATGTGTTGCTGGAAAAGTGCAGCAGGTCAGGCAGCATCCAAAGAGTAGACGAATCGACGTTTTGGGCAGAAGCCCTTCTTCAGGAATGAGGAGAGTGTTCCAAGCAGGCTAACATAAAAGGTAGGGAGGAGGGACTTGGGGGAGGGGCGTTGGAGATGCGATAGGTGGAAAGAGGATAAGGTGAGGGTGATAGGCTGGAGTGGGGGTGGGGGTGGAGTGGTCAGGAAGAAGATTGAAGGTCAAGAAGGCGGTACTGAGTACGAGGGTTGGGATACAGGGATAGTTTGATTGCGTAAGAGAGATAGAGATAGTGAGATTTTGTATGATGGAAAGATAGCAAGATTGTGTTTGACAGTCAATGAGATTTTGCATGATGTAGTGAGATTATGCAAGACAGAGAAAGTGAGACTGCATGAGAGAGATCATGAGATTTTGTATGAGTGACAGAGAGAGAGAAAGACAGAGAGAGTGAGGTTGTTTTTGAGCGAGGCATAATGGGATTGTGTATGAGGGGCAGCATGAAAGCTCGTGAGGTTTTGTTTTCATTTATTCATTCTGTTGGCTGACTGTCATATATTGCCCGTCTCTAGTTGCCCTTGAGAAGGTGGTAGTGAGCTTCCTCCTTGCACCGCTGCAGTCCAACTGCTGTGTGTTGAGCCACACCAATATATTTCTCAGGCAGGGCGATTAGTGGCTTGGAGAGGAACTTGAAGGCGGTGGTGTTTTCATATATCTGCTGTCCTTGTCCTTCTAGGTGGAAGTGGTCATAGATTTGGATCGTTGTTGAATTTCTCCAGTATATCTTGTAGATGGCGCACACTGTTGCTAGCGAGTGTCTGTGGTGGGGGGACTGGATGCTTGTGGGTGCGGTGTCAATCAAGCTGAGCTGCTTTCTCCTGGATGGTGTCAAGCTTCTTGAGTGCATTTGATGCTGCACCTATCCAGGCAAGCAGGGAGTCCGCAGATGACTTACTCGCCACAGTATTTCTGGCCTTGGACTTGCTCTTCTGGCCACTGTGGTTAGTCCAGTGAGTTTCTGATTATGATAACCCCAGGATATTTATAGTGGGGAATTCAGTGATGGTAACACCATTCAATTCCAAGACATGCTGGTTAGACTATCTCTTAATAGTGATGGTCATAGCTTGGCATTTGTGTAGCATGAATGATACTTGCCCCTTGTCAGCCCAAGCCTGGATATTATCCAGATCTTGGTGCACTTGAACATGTTCTGCTTCAGTACCTGAGGAGTCATGATAGGTGCTGAACATTGCACAATCATTGGCGAACATCCCAATTCTGACCTTAACATGGAGGGGAGGTCATTGATGAAGCAGGTGAAGATGGTTGGACCTAGGACACTACCCTGAGATACTCCTGCAGAGATTTCCTGGAGCTGAGATGACTGAACTCCAACAACCACAATCATCTATCCATGTGTCGGATGTGATTCGAACAAGTGGAGAGGTGTTTCCCTGATACACATTGATTCCAGTTTTGCCAGGGCTCCTAGATGCCACACGCAATTGAATGCTGCATTGATGTCAAGGACTGTCACTCTCACCTCCTCTCTGGAATTCAGCTCTTTTTTCCATGTTTGACCCAAGGCTGGCATGAGATCAGGAGCAGAGAGGCCTTGGTGGAACGCAAACTGGTTGTCACTGAGCTGGTTATTGCTGAGCAGCTGTTGCAGGATTACACTGTTGATTACTTCTTCCTGCACGTTACTGATGACCAAGAATAGACTGATTAAAGGGAATTATCTGGGTTTAATTGGTACTGGTTTGCATGTGCAGGATATACCTGGACAATTTTCCGTATTGTTGGCTAGATGCCAGTATAACTTCTCTGGAATAGCTTGGCTCGGGAAACAGAAAGTGTTGAAGCACAAATCTCCAGCATTATTGCTGACCATTACCAGGGCCTATAGCCTTTGCCTCCAACCATTTCTTGACAACACGTGCAGTGAATCGAATTGGCTGAAGACTGGTATCTGTGATGCTGGGGATCTTTGGAGGAAACCGAGATTAATCATCCATTTCCGAATAAATATTACAGCAAAAATGTTCAGCCTTATCTTTTATGGTAATGTGCTGGGCCCTTCCATCATTCAGGATGCAGATACTCGTGGAGCCTCCTCCTCCAGCGAGTTGTTTAGTCTTCCACCACTATTCATGATTGGATACGATAGGACTCATTGAGTATCAGAAAGGAAGAGTGAAATTGTTCGTCAGAGAGATAGAGAGATAGTCAGTTTGTGCATGAGAAAGCGTTTGTGAATGTGCAGGATGAAGAGAGAGAGAAATAGTGAGATTGTGTGAGAGCTTGATTAGCATCTCTGTCTGTCTATATAGATCTATCTATTCTGTGTGCATCTACCTGTGTTCCTATATATCAATATATGAACAAACACACATAATTTGTGGAGAGGTCAAATGTATGCGTATGAGAGAAGAAATTAGCATGATTGAGTATCAGAAAGTGATCGTGAGATTACATATATGACAGAGATAGTGAGATTGTGTATGAGAGAGAAACGAAGTGAGATTGAATATAAAATAGAATGAAATTTGGTTTGAGAAAGTCATTGTGTATGAAAGACAGATTGAATATGAGAAAGAGATAGCGAGATTGTGTACACGAGAGAGAAAGAGACAGTGAGATTGTGAATAAGAGAGAGATAGCTAGATTGAGTATGAGTGAGAGTCTGCATAAGAGAATGTGGTCATGAGGTTGTGCATGAGTGGGAGGGAGAGAGAGATTCTACATGAAACAGAGATAGTGACATTGGGTATAAGAGGAAAAAAATGAGATTGTGCAGGAGAGGAGGACAAAGTGTAAATGTGTATGAGAGATTCCTAATAAGATTATATATGATAGAGAGTGAGATTTTACATTAGAGATGGAGAATGGGATTATGCCGGAGAGAGAGATTGTAAGATTTTGTTTGCAAGAGAGGGCGACAAAGAGAGACGGACAGACATGGAGAGACAGAGAGAGTTTATGCATGTGGAAGAGGTAGGGAAAGAGAGGTAGAGAGAGAGGGATGGAAAGAGAGGGACAGTGATATCGTCTACGAGAAATGTTCCTCTCCTCCTGCCCAATCAGCGACCCTGAGAGGCTCCAGTATCACACACCATATTGGAATCAGGTGTTCTGTTTGGGAGCACAAAACAGAACATGGAATTAGGACGTGTTCGTGTGATGGTCGTAAGATCCATAAATTTGACGGATAATCAGAACAGAACAAAGAATGCATAGAAAAAGGCTGTACGGACCAAAGGGCTCACACCGACCTTCCAAAGAGCATCTCACCTAGACATCTGTAATTCCGCATTTCCCATGGTGATTCAACCTACACCCCAGAATTCCATGGACAATTTCCCACGGCCAATCCAGCTTACCTGCACAACTTTGTATTGTGAGAGGAAACTAGAGCACCCAGTGGAAAACAACGCAGACACGGGGAGAACATGCAGTCTCCAAACAGATAGATTTCTGGGAGTAGAATCATCTGGCCTGGTGAGATGATGGTGCTAACCACTGAGACATCTTTACTCGCTACCTACCACTGTGGAGTGCCTATCATGGGAGTATTTCTCGGAAGAGAATGCAGATTCAGCTTTATTTTGTATCTATCCCTACACTGTACCCGTCCAGACCTAGTTTGATGGAGTCATTGCAGAGAGTGAGATTAAAAGAGTAGAAGGAGCTTTAAACTGTATCTAGTTTCATCATGGATGTTTTCTGATGTAGAAAATCTTGAGTGAGAGTTACTTTAAGTATACTTTCAGTTTGAAACTGTTCAGGAGCAACATACTGTATCAAACCCTCTGCAGTCTACATCGTAGGAGTGTTCAGTGGGGATAACATTGAGGGAGCTGGACTTAATTTTAAATGAGTACAGATATTTATTCTCTATCTACCCTGGGCTATGCCTGTCCAGGGATTATTTGATGATGACGGTGTATGGTGTGATTACATGAATATCTAGCTCTATGTTGAACATGGCCGGAGGATTTGAAAATGCTGAATGTGGAGAGCGCTTTACAGTATATCTGAATCCAGGCTATATCTGTTCTAGAGTAATTGATAGATATGATAACGAGGGAACCTTATTTTCCATTTAATATTACGATAAAAAAGAGGGGCATCTCCTTTGTATTTAACCAGATGTATTGTCCATGATATGATGGACCATGCCAGAGTCATCAAAATAATGTAAGAAGGTATTCTTGACCCTAACATTCTTATTTCAAAGACGATGTGGGGTGAATATTCCAGGAGTGATGCAGCTGGTTAAACCACTCGGCTTTAAGCAAAACACAATGTTATTGAAATACTACAGCTGAAACAATAAGAAAACAGAATTTAGAATAACTTCATTATTTGAAAACTCAAGCATCTCAGTACTGCAACTTAACGAAAGAGCTGTTCCAATTCCTGTAACATCCCATAAACACACCATTTGGTGAAAGGTAAATGTAAACAAGGACTTTACAGGCAGGAGAGATTTCTGAGCGAAAAATCAGTCAGGGATCATCTACTGAAGCATGGAACCTGTTTCAGCTGCAACAGCTTCTGTGCCTGCTATCGACAGCTTCTCTGTTACAAATAAACCAAATCAAAACAAAAACCTGAACTGGGCCACTCCTCTACCATGGTTCAACTGGGCTCTTTGTGAGACATTTTGACATCTCTGCCGTTACAACTTCTCATTTACAATAAAACCCAAGGACAAAATAACCTTCTGAAAGTGCCAGCATTATTACACTGACCTGAGAGTGTTTGATAGATTGGTTAAAGCAATACAGAAAATATTTACGTAGAAAATTCCATTTGTTTCCAAACCCAGACAGTTGTTTAGTTCAATTTTACGATGAGAATATAATGAAAAGAGTGAGCAAATCACAATGAGGGACTTTTAAATGCTCAGTCTGGTCACTGTTTGGATACTGACATTGTGGAGCTGATGTACACTCGATATGATTTGTGAGGGTTCGATGTAAGACGCCATGTGCTGCAGGAGTCCATCAAATTTATAACATCTTGAGGGGGATTGGGTCCAAGGTGCAGAATTATATAGCTTTGGTGACACACTTGAAGTCATCAGCAGCGATAACATTGCATGACGTGGTTGTTGGCAGGTCATTTATACAAATGTTGAAGTGCATTTAGACCAGAATGGAGCACTGTGAAGGTCCTTTGAACAAGCTGTCTCATGCATTTCCTTGTTGATTCGGGCTGTTTCTATTGTAAGGGGTAGTGTGAATAACAGTCCAGCTCAAGTTTGGAAGAACTCTGGACAAACTTAGTAGATAGTCAGTATTTTGCAGATTGTAGTGGTGAGGTGTGGAGCACTGTTTCTGAATGCAGGTTTTGTTTTTTAAAAAATGTCATGTGCAGGAGATCTCCTGACAGCCAGGTGGTAAATTCACTGCTCTGAAGATGTTTAGTACAGTCACTGAGTTGTATAATAATTAGGTGTGTACTCTAGTAATTTAATTTTTGTTCACTTCAATTATTTATAACTGAAAAGCAATGATGTTTGGTTAATTTTCAAATACGTAAGACATACAGTGATAGCAACGCTCTATGATACAAAATGTAAAAGTGACTTGCCATATATTTCAAACAGACTAATCAAGCAACACTCAGGTACTGTCTGTAAAGCAGGATTCTGTGAACAGGACTATGACTCCGGCAACATCATCATACTCTCTGTCCCATTGACAGGAAACAGTCAGGCAGAGGGGGGCATATGTTTATAATATTAGTATAAATATATTCAACACAGTGCTCAGCATTGATGCTGGATCCTGTGGCTGCTAGGCTGCTCCGTGGCAAGTTATGGGGCAGTCAATAAAAGGGAAACATATAAGTGACCACATCGTCACCGATCTGCCTGCTGCAGATACACCTCTCCATTTCATATATTGGTAAGAAAGATCACTGCACAGTCCTTATAGGGAGGAAGGGCTATCTTCATTTTGTAGACCTTCCACCGTTTTATGTAGCAATCTGTGCGCTGAACGGCACAGCATTTGAACAGATTGAGCAACTAACAACGAGGAGTCAATGAAGTGCAGTGGGCCATCGGCAGCAGCACAACACATACAATCGGCAACCTCACGGCCCGGCATACTTCCCACTCCATAGTAACCATCACGGCACGGCATACATCCCACTGTATTATAACCATCACGGCTAAACATACCTCCCACTGTATAGGAACCATCTAGCCAGGGATCCTCGCTGTGTCAGTGAAGAGTACAGAAGGAGATGTTGGGAGCGGAACCAGCCAGACCTCGATATGAGGGGACAACCTAGAAAAAAATCTTACTGCCTTCAACTACAAAGCAGGCCAACTTGCATGCTAAGAAGCATAAGCAGCCAGTGCTGGACAGAGCTCAGTGATCCCCCAGTCAATGGTGCAGATCTATCTTCACAGTTTTGTCACATGTAGTTATAAAAGGCAGTGGAAAATGGATGAGTGCATTGAAGGAGGAGGCTGCCCTCCAACAATGAAATTCCCAGTTATGGGGGAATGCAACACATCAGGGAAACAAAATAAAGCTGCTGCATTTGGAACAACCTTCAGCCAGAAGTGCTGAGCAGATGATTCATTTCAGCCTCCTTGAGTAAGCCCCAGCATCACAGACACCAACCTTCAGACAATTCAATTCACTCCACACAATGTCAAGAAATGGCTGGAGACACTGCAAACTGTGTTTTAACTCCAGAGATTGCCACATCTCTAACCAAGCTGATCCATTTCAGCAAGAACACTGACACCTACCAATAGAGTGCCCATGTGTGTCCTGTACACAAAAAGCAGGGCCCTTGTATTCCAGCCAGTCACTGACCCATCGGTGTAGGTTCTACCGTGGAAATATGATGGAAAGTGTCAGTAATAATGGGATCAATCAGCAATAACGAGCTCAGTGTCATTCAGTTAGTGACCCGCCAGTCTCTCTGAGTTCCTGAGTCCATTGCAAGCTCAGTTCAAAAGAGTGGAACTTCAAAGGGACATTGAGCGTAATTACTCTTCATATGAAGGCACCATGTAACAGGGTGTGACAATAGGAGCCCAAGTGTAATTATACTTACTCAGAATCTGGAGGAATTACTCTCCTGGTTGGAATTATCCCCAGCAAAAATAATGCCTGTTGTCAATGTGAGTAATTATCCCCGGCAACAATGCAACAAGAAACAAAAAAAGGAAAAAACGTAAACAAGGAGTTAGGAGAGGGAAAAGCCACCATGAGACAAATCAGTCTTTGGCAAACAGGATGAAGGAAAATCCCAAATTGGTTTATCAGGATTAAGAGCGTAGCCAGAGACATTAGGCACACTCAAGGACAAATGATGGGAATTTCAACGTGGAGCTGGAGGAAGTGTGTGAAATCCTTAACAAACACTTTTCATTCGTATTCAAAATGAGAAGGACGTGGTTTATGGTGAGTTGAGAGAAGGATATGTTGATATTACAGAGCATTTTAATATTCAGTCACAGGAGAGATTCCAGAGAACTGCATAATAGCAAATAGTGTTTCCTTGTTGAAGAATGGCAGCAGGGTAATCCTGGAAATTTTAGGTTGTAAGCCTTATGTCAGTGGCAGGGAAACTATCAGAGGTTCTTAGAAATAGAGCTGCCTCACATTCTGAAAAATACAGACTTACGAACGAAAGGAAACATGGCTTTTTGCGGTGAAGATCATGTCTCAGAAAATTGATTGGATATTTTGAGAAAGTGACAAAAGTGATGGATCAGGGTATGGGGCTTGACGTTGGTCATATGGACCTTAGTAAGGCCTTTGATATGGTTCCTTATGGAAGGCTCATACAGTAGTTGGAGTCAAAAAGTATCAGCGGTTCCTTGGTAAAATGGATAGAGAACTGTTTCGTCATATAAGACAGAGTATTGGTAGAAGGGTGTTTTTGTAACTGGACATCTGTGAATAGATTGGGTGAGTTGTGGATCGTGTCGATGAATGCCAGAGGATGCAGCAGCTGGAGTCTTGGATAGAGAAAAGGTAGATTTAAGTTAATGTGAACGATTGCGGGAGGAGGCACTTTAGAAGGTCAGCTGCATGAAAGAAATACACAGTTGATGGAAAAATTCGTACTAGCATCAATATTCGAAGACATCTCAGGTTACAGTTCCATAGTCCCCTGAAAGTGACAACAGGGATGGATATGGTGGGAAAGAAGACTTATGGCAAGCTTGTGGACATCTATCAGAGCATACAGTATAAACATTGACAGGTCATGTTGCAGCTCTATTTACTATGGGCACATTTGAAACATTGTTGCCACACCAGCAAAACAACGTGCAGGTGTTTGAGATGGTATGGAAACGTTTTACCAGGATGTTGTCTGGGTTGGAGAGCATTAGCCTTAAGAAGAAATTGGACAAACTTGGTTTGATTCTTACTTGGACATCAGTGACTGACGGGCTATCTATCAAAGAAAAAGAGAGAGCCTATAAAGTGGCCAAGAGCACTGGGAAATCAGAAGATTGGGAAGGCTACAAAAACAAACAGAGGATAACAAAGAGAGAAACAAGGAAGGAGAGGATCAAATATGAAGGTAGGCGAGCCAGTAATATTAGAAATGTGAGTAAACGTTTCTTTCAATACATAAGAAACAAACGACAGGCAAAAGTAGACATTGGGCCACTTCAAACTGATGCTGGAAGCCTCGTGACGGGAGATAAGGAAATAGCAGGAGAATTAATAAGTACTTTGCATCAGTCTTCACAGTGGAAGACATGAGTAATATCCCAACAATTAAAGGGAGTCAGGGGGTTGAGTTGAGTATGGTTGTCATTACAGAAGAAAAAGTGCTAGAAAAGCTAAAAAGTCTAAAAAATTGATAAATCTCCTGGCCCTGATGGGTTACATCCCAGAGTTCTGACGGAGGTGGCTGAGGAAATAGTGGAGGCATTGGTTGAGATCTTTCAAAAGTCACTGGAGTCAGGGAAAGTCCCGGATGATTGGAAGATCGTTGTTGTAACCCCCTTGTTCAAGAAAGGATCAAGGCAAAAGATGGAAAATTATAGGCCAATTAGCCTAACCTCGGTTGTTGGTAAAATTCTAGAATCCATCATTAAGGATGAGGTTTCTAAATTCTTGGAAGACCAGGTTGGGATTAGAACAAGTCAACATGGATTTAGTAAGGGGAGGTCGTGCCTGACAAACCTGTTGGAGTTCTTTGAAGAGGTGACAAGTAAGTTAGACCGGGGAAACCCAGTGGATGTGGTCTACCAAGACTTCCAAAAGGCCTTTGATAAGGTGCCACACGGGAGGCTGCTGAGCAAGGTGAGGGCCCATGGTGTTCGAGTGAGCCACTGGTATGGATTGAGGATTGACTGTCTGATAGAGGCAGAGAGTGGGGATAAAAGGTTCTTTTTCGGAATGGCAGCCGGTGACAAGTGGTGTCCCGCAGGGTTCAGTGTTGGGGCCGCAGCTGTTCACATTATATATTAATGATCTGGATGAGGGGACTGGGGGCATTCTAGTGAAGTTTGCCGATGATACAAAGTTAGGTGGACAGGCAGGTATTACTGAGGAAGTGGGGAGGCTGCAGAAGGAACTAGACAGTTTCGAGGAGTGGTCCAGGAAATGGCTGATGGAATTGAATGTGAGCAAATGCGAGGTCATGCACTTTGGAAAAAAGAATAGAAGCATGGACTACTTTCGAAACGATGAGAAAATTATTAAAGCCAAAGTACAGAAGGATCTGGGAGTGATAGTTGAGGATTCTCTAAAGGTAAACATGCCGGTTGAGTCCGTTATTAAGAATGTGAATGCAATGTTGTCAATTATCTCAAGAGGGTTGGAATATAAAAGCACTGTTGTGCTACTGAGACTTTATAAAGCTCTGGTTCGGTCCCATCTGTACTTCAACGCTGCAGCTCAGGGTGCACTGACAACTCTCATTGCAATGCTGCTGCAAGGACACTGTGCTCAGGGACATACACCCAACTCATGGACTGTCCCTCTGTGCTGCTCACTCCGTGTTTATACACACTCAGTGCTGCTGCAAGGACACTGTGCCCAGGGACACACACCCAGCTCATGGACTGTCCCTCTGGGCTGCTCACTCCGTGTTTGTACACACTCATTTTGAGCTGACTTAACTGCTCACAGAATTATTGCCTTGCCTTACCCTGCCCTCAGCAGTGTTTCCCCTCAGCCAGAGCTACCAGGCTCATCCGCCTGCGGTATTGTCTTGGTGTTCAACACAGACACAAACCCTGGAAGTTTGGTATCGTTGTCCACAGTCAGTCACGGTGCCCAGCACAGTGAGGCAAGGGGAGTCTCAGATCCCAGTCCGGGAGCTTGGACACGGTCAGACAGCCTCTTGTTGTTGTTAGGGTCAGGTTCCTTCCCCTGTGATGGGGTGAGGAGCTGAATGTTGGGGAGCCCCCTATCCCTCTTGGCTCTTTCTACTCTCGTGTGGGGTGGTTCCTTCCGAAATGTGAGAATTACCAAGCGGTATTAAGGGAGGTGGAATTGTTTGTTACAGCTGGTACAGCTGGGGGAAAGGTAGAGAGGTGTCCTGAGTGAGTAAGTGGGCAGCACAGACACAAGGTAGTGTTGGGGAGAGGGACAGAGAAGAGGTTATAGAGAGACCGAGAGAAGGTGCTGCATTCAGTGAGAGTGGGAGAACATGAGGGATGTGGGTGCAGTAACAGAGAGAGAGGGCGAGGTCACAAAATACAGATGGTGGCACTTATCCTGGTGGAGTGGAGAAGGTCACTGACCTCCTTGCTAAACTGCTACCCAGAAGGCTGACACCTCACTAACATAGGGGTCAACCTCAGGCGAAGCTGGCAGGATCTGGTGCCGTGGCCTCTCCTGCCAGTCCTGGAGGAAGATAATGTCCCACTCCTGCACTATGACATCCACCAGAACCTCAGGGACGTTTCCCCAAGGTGAAGTCACAGTTTTATCCCCTCTGCCATGTCCAGGGCAGCTTTGGCTTGACAATCCAAGAGTGCAATTTATTTAAGATGGCCCCTGGAACAGGGAGGCTAGTGCATTCTGGGATATCCAGGTAGTGGGCAGTTGTTATGATGAAGGGGAAAATCATCGCGTTAGTGTCAGAGGAGAGGAAGACCACGTGGCCAGGGAAGGTAGTTAATGAGGCGGATTGGGACGGTATAATGAGAAAATGGACTTCACCTTGTGGAGACAAACCTTCCATGAAACTGGTCCAAAACGGGACTTGACCAAATCATGAGGTTTAGTCGTCTGTCTGCCTGAATCAAAATAAGGATGCATGTTAAATATTGGGAGCACCAACTTGGAGCAGAGAATTATACAGGAGATTCAAATCCTTAAAATAGGGGTAACACAATGTTCCAGACTGTTAAAAGGAGCCGGTGAAAATTCCCTGCCTTTTCGTTACCCCCATTATCCAGTCCTCCCTGCATGCAGGGATGGTGTCGGAGGATTGGATAACAGCTAACAGCACAGCTTTGTTTAATGTGAAGCAAGGGACTGACTGAAAATTTCGAGGCTGGAATCTGCGATAGTGGATAAACAGTCACTGAGGAAGTCCCAGGGACTCCAGGACAGTCGGTCTGGATTTGTTCAAGGAAGTTCGTGTGTAATTAATCTGACTGTATCGGTCTGAGGCAGTAACGTGTAACTGCATGTGACTTATTTGGATTTGGCGAGAGATCCCATGGCAGGTAAAAACAGAAACTATGGGGTCCAGGTGAATGGAGCAAACAACCCAGAGAAGTGCAAGACAAGGCATTTGGGAACCTCGACAATAGAGAAGAATGTACAATAAATGAGAATATGGTCAGTGTGGGCAGGTAAATTAAGGAAGCTGGAAACACCAATAATCTCGTTAATGAGCAAATGGCACCATTTCCTATATCAGCCAAAGTGCAGAATTTCAGAACAGGAAATGTATGCAGGAACTGTATCAATAATGAGTTCAGTCACAGTTTGGGGATTGTGTGCAGTTCTGGTCACCCCATCACATGGAAGGATGGAATTGGTCTCGAGAGAGTACAGAGGAGATTCTCCAGCCTGTGACAGTGGAAGTGCAGTTATGTGGAAATATTGGAACGGAGGGTGCTGAGAGGAGACTTGATTGGGGTGCACATATTGTCAGGGACCTGGATAGAAAAGGAGACAACATCTTGTTGTTGTTGGAGAGCTCAGTTACCAGCGGTGAATCTTTAATGTAATTTGTTTAAATATGACAGAAGTGGTGAGGAAAGTTATTATTTCACCCAGAGTCTGGTCGGGATCTGGGAGTCACACATGGAAGTGGAGTAGATGCAGAAACTCTCAAACCATTTTAAAAACCGCCGGGATCTGCACGCAATGTCCTACAGTATCCGGGGAGACAGAATTGGGCTTTAAAAAACAACGTTACATCTTTTCCAATGCAGACCGTGGACAGAGTGATCTCTATACTGTGCTATTTTCTGAAGTTTTCAAAGGTTACTAATATCTGATAGGATCAATACGCAGGGATGAAGTGAGAGGGCAGGAAGGAGCATTGTGTGAATTGATTAGCATCACAATAATACTGATCCCATCCTTTATACACAATGCTACTTCACTGTGTTGGCCTACTTATCCTTCCTGTAGAAATCGGGAAAACCTTTGATTATTCAGTTCTCAGTCGTGGTCACACTGCAACCCCATCTCCATAATCCCAGCTCAGTCTGACGTGGTTCACACTATTTAAAACTACCATTTCTCTGGCGTTCTTGAAAAGTCCCCAGCTTTATTCTTGCCCCATTGAAGGCTGCTCTCAGTCAACGAATGTTTCTCGCTCTCACTTATTGCATATCATTCGTTACCATCATCCTGAACTTTACAATAAAATGATCGCTACTCCCCATATCGTTCCCCTACTGACGTTGGATCCACTTGCCCCACCTTTTCCAAAGGACAAGGTCCAACAGTACATGCTCTCTTGGGTTGGACACATACTCCTGAAGTGAGCTCTCCTCCATGTAATCCAGGGATACTGGCCCCTCATGACCCTACACCACCAATAACCCAGTCAATATCTGGATAACTTAAGTTTCTCAGTATACTTAATCTGTAGTATTGTCATCGCTCTCAAATGACCCTGCATATTTATTCTTTCTACACTTTCCAATTATTGCTGGCCGACAGACTGTACCTCACAGTTTAATTGTACAATTTTTGCTCTGTACCTCCAGCCAACTTCATTCTGTCCTTGAACGATCCTCTTTCTCTTGGACTCCTTAACTAACGCTACTCTAAACTAATACGTCTACCTTCATCCTTTCCCTTCCCTTCTATCATTTTGGAATCCTTTATACCCAGCAATATTTAACACCAAGGCCTCCCATTCCTTGAGCCAGCTCTCGGTGATCAGTATATCAGATTTCCACACACCAATCTGCATCTGGAACTCCCCACATTCCGAGTATTTATGTTCATGCAGACTACCTCAGATTAAGGCTTTCTTTCTCAACCCATCTTCCACTGTTAAACTTGTTGTTGTAAATTAGTACCAACTGCATCTCCCATTATTTTGAGAATCCTGGTAGTCTCCTCTACTATTCCTTTCTGGATCCCATACACACGCCAAGTTATTTTCAATCGCTCCCAAACACCTCAGAAGGAATTCAGTCCCATTCTGTCACGTTAGCCCATCCAGCTTGCACAGTTGCTGCTTTCCCCAGAACAAGCCCCAATGTCGCAGGAATCTGAAGCCCTTCCTGCTGCACTATCGTTCCAGTCACACTCTCATCTACCTAAAACTCCGAGTTCTGCTCTCACTGGACACGGCACTGGGAGTATTCCAGCGATTGTTACATTTGAGGCCCTGCTTGCTAACCATCCAGCGAGCTCCCTAAATTCTAATTCCCAGACCACTTCACCCTTCCTACCCAGGTAATTCCTACCAACCTGGGCATCACATTTGACTGCTCACTGTACCCCAGACGAATGTCCTGCATACACAGTGACGTTCTTAACCCCACTATCCTGGAATTGCAGAAACGCTGACACCATCACCAGTTTCCTGACTCTCCTGTGCCTATTGCCCCTCCTTCCTTCTCCCTCCCTTCCTGTACAGTCAGGCTGCTGGTGGTACCACAGACATGGCTCTGACTGTCTTCCCCTGAGCAGGCCACAACTTCATCAGCTTCCAAACTGGGAAACTGAATTGGGAGGGAGATATCAGGATATTCTTGGATTCCCTGGTTGTTTCTCGTCGATTGCCTAGTCCCCCATCCCTTACTTATTCCAGGCTGTGATGCCTGCAGGGTGATTTGCTATGTGTGCGTGCTGTCCCCATAACTCTCAACATCACAGAGTCTCCAGTCACTGTCTGAGCTCCAAGACCCCGTGTTCATCTAGGACACGAGTAGGGGCCATGACTTCCCAATGTAACAGAGCACATTTTCCATCTGACAAATATGTCTTGCCATGTCCTAAAATGCAACATGTCGAGAGTAACTTACTTAATCACTTCGAATGAAGTTAATATCTGTGGCATCATAATATGGTTCAGTCCCTTATTCAACTGTGGCTTACTGAGGGTAATTTATTATATTGGCTCAGAATTTCACTTCTCCCTCTTATTTCGGAGTTCAATCCTTACTTCATAAGTTAAAAAATAAATTTGCTGACTTACAGCAAATGTATGACAGTCACTAATAATGGTTTATTATCAGCCAATGAACATACAGCCTTTTCTGTGATGGCTCTTGCACTTCTTTCAAACTCAGTGCAGGCAGGTCCCATCAGCAGATGGTTATCTCCGTGACTTCCTGGTACGTGTAATCCGCCAGCTCCCACTCCACTCGGCTCCCTCACAGGGTCACCGTCTCTGTGACACCCAGGGACGTGTAATCCTCCAGCTCCCAGTTCACTCTGCTCCCTTCCAAGTTCAGTGTTTCTGTGACTTCCAGATACGTGTAATCCTCCAGCTCCCACACCACTCTGCTCCCTCACAGGGTCACCGTCTCTGTGACTCCCAGATACGTGTAATCCTATAGCTTCCACTCCACTCTGCTCACTCACAGTGTCACCGTCTCTGTGACTCCCAGATACGTGTAATCCTCCAGCTTCCACTCCACTCTGCCCCTTCACAGTGTCACCGTCTTTGTGACTCCCAGGTACATGTATTCCTCCAGCTCCCACTCCACTCTGCTCCTTCACAGGGTCACCGTCTTTGTGATTCCCAGGTACGTGTAATCCTCCGGCTCCCACTCCACTCTGTCACTCACAGGGTCACCGTCTCTGTGTTTCCCAGGGACACGTATTCCTCCAGCTCCCACTCAAATCTGCTCCATCACAGCGTCACCGTCTCTGTGACTCCCAGGCATGACTAGGCCTCGATCCTCAGTGCTGATTTATATCCTCCCACTTTGGTGCCTCTGTAACTCCTAGGAGTGAGCCTCAAGGTCCTGCTCCAAGATGCCCCTTCACATGGTCACTGCCTCTGTGACTCGGTGCTGATTTCGAGACTCCTGCTCTGCTGTTGCTCCAAATCCAAGTCCCAGTCGTCCCCGATCCTCACTGCTGATTTATATTCTCCCGCTCTGTGCTGCTTTCTCTCAGATTCTTTGTGACATTGTGACTCCAAGGTAATGAGCTTTACAACATCCCATTCCGCACTGCTCTCTTCCAGGATCGTTGTTGTGCCTGGAAGACAGTGGAAAAGAGGAGGATTAGACAGAGCGGAGGGTGTTACAGTGATTCACTGAGCTGAATGGGATGGAACAGGTTATCTGGGGAGCTAGGCCGACCTGCAGCAACTCAAGAACGTTACTGTAAGATACAGCGAGTGTTGCAGACACTGAAGAAGGCAAAGAAAATAGAGAGAGGGTGGCTTGTTCACAAAGGACCTTTTTAGAGCCTAAAGGGCTTTTTCTGAGCTGCTTACAGAGATGCGTAGACTTCAACAAATGCAAATTGACAGCTAGCAAGTGTTGTGTGGTAGTGGAGACTGTTGAATGCTACAGAGTTAGAAGACTTGCAATAACTGGGAGGAATATAAACTTTTGGAGCACTGGTGGTGTCAAGGACCCTCAGGACATGAGAAGGTGCAGAGAATGGGAGCATTCCAAATAGTGGGATTGTAGGGGCTGGAAGTCCTGAGATGGATAAGGAGGAAGAAAATTGCCAATTTAGCACATGCAACCATTGTAATTATAGAGATTTAGGAAGGGAGCCTGTGCTGTAATTGATTACAGTAATATGGAGAGTTACAGAAGCTGAAAGTTTACAAATTTAGAAAGGGAGAGATTTTAGGTGATCAGAAGTTTAAACAAGAATAAAGAAGTTTTAGCGATCTCAGGCACAGAAAGGAGTAGAGGAGGTGAGATAATGTGAAGAACTATAAGAGTTATAAATCGGGGAGAATGTCATATATCAAACTGAGAGCTGCATTGTCTGTATGCAGTTACAGACATGAGGAGTGTTGGAGCGCCTGCTGGAGGGTACACAGATAACAACAGTTCCAACGGCAGCTGCAGTGGCTCAGGAAGGCAGCTGGAGAAAGTGAGGTCTGCAGATGCTGGAGATCAAAGTTGAAACTTTATTGCTGGAACAGCACAGCAGGTCAGGCAGCATCCAGGGAACAGGAGATTCGACGTTTCGGGCACAGGCCCTTCTTCAGGAAGTGTTGTGTGGTAGTGGAGACTGTTGAATGCTACAGAGTTAGAAGACTTGCAATAACTGGGAGGAATATAAACTTTTGGAGCACTGGTGGTGTCAAGGACCCTCAGGACATGAGAAGGTGCAGAGAATGGGAGCATTCCAAATAGTGGGATTGTAGTGGGATTCTGATCACCTAAAATCTCAGGAAGGCAGCTCACTACCAACTTCTCAGGGACAACTCCAAATCAACAATAAATGCTGGTTCAGCCACAAAGTTCATGTTCACGAATGAATGAAGGAATAAAAGATCGACAAGTAACTCTGAGGTCACTCAGGAAGGCACTTTCAACGGCACTTTACAAACCCGGAACCACTGTACCCTGGAAGGACAGGAGCTCCAGGTGCACGGGAACACCAGCATTTCCAAGGTGCCCTTCAAGGCACGCTCCATCCTCCCAGCTCTGAATCTGTCCCTACATCCAAAGGACTGCAATGGGTCAGAAAGGCAGCTCACCACCACCTTCTCCAGGGAATTAAAAATGGGAAGTTAATGGTGAACTCTACTGTTTATAGCCAGACAGAAAAATAAATCCAGCCGAGAGTGTGAAATGAAATTTCCCTTTCAGAACAACATGCTGAACATGGATAGAGGATTTGTCTGATTGGCACAAGACAGAGAGTGCAAAGAAAGGGGTATTTTTCACGATGGGAACTGGTGATGAGGGGAGCTCCGCAGGAGTAAGTGTTGGGACTACACTCTACACGTTATTCATTCAGAGTCTGGACAAAGGATGTGAAGGGTATGAGAAATGGGTTTCCAAGAAAGATCCCAGGGATGAAATTCGTGTCACGTGAGGAGCAAGTGAAGTCTCTGGGTCTGCACTTGATGAAGTTTCAGAGGCAGAGGCAGAATCTCATTCAATCTTACTGAATACTGAGGGGCCTGGATGGGGTGAACGGGGGCAAGATGTTTCCACGAGCAGGAGAGACTACGGGCCAAGGGCACAGCTTCAGAGTGAGGGGTCGACCCTTTAGAATAGAGATGTGGAGGAATTTATTCAACCAGAGGGTGATGCTCTGTGGAACTCACTGCTTCATTGGGCTATGGAGGCTAACTAATTTAGTGTATCTAACTCAGAGATAGCTAGGTTCTGAAAAGTAAGGAGATCAAGGGTTACAGGGACTAAGTGAGACAATGGGGTTGTGAAACAATTCAGCTATAAGCAAATAGTGGCATAGACCCGATGGACCGAATGACCAAATTGTACTCCTATAAATGATGGTCTAATCGACTGCGCTTATTCCATAGGTTTCTAAGTGTGCATTTATCATTTCTGGCATCTTGTTTCCCATACATTCCAGAACTTTTCTGATTATTACTGTCACCTCTTGGTTTCAGGACAAATGCAGAAAGTTACACCATGGAGTAACTTGGGAATCACTGTGTATAAATCTCAGAAAAGTGGCATACAGGGTCAGCAGGACATAGAGAAGGCAAAGGGAATGCTGGCATTGATTCCAAAGGGAATGGAGAATAAAAATAGGGAAGGCTTGTAACATCTATAGAGGACTCCAATCAGCCCACAGTGAGAATACAGTGAACAGGTTTGGTCCCCTATCTGGAGGGAAAATGTCCTTATATTGGAGGAAGCCCAGAGATGGTTCACCAGGCTGTTCTTCAAAAGGGAGGGATATTGATGGGAAGAGGTGGAGAAGGTTGAACTTGCAAATGTGAAAATTTAGAAAATGAGACAAAAGTATTGATACACCGAAGATTCTTGTGTTCTTACAGATTCGGTGTTTCCCTGAGCAAGGATCTGTAACCGGAGATAAAGGGGAATACAGACACCAGAGAACCTAATAGAGAAAAGCTGGGTTGTAGAGACTGGACAATATTACAGAGTTCGGGTGGTTTGAGATTACTGTTGGTGGTTAGAGGTCAGATCGGTTGTCGGGTTTAAAGATGTCAAGGAGAGTTACAGGGTTATCAGTCCTGAAGGAGTTAAAGAGATCAGGAGGAATATAGGGACTAGAGATTACTCAGATAGGGGTGGTCACTGGATCTTCAGGAGATACAGAGAACGGGAGGGTTGTCGCGACTGGAGATTACACAGATATTGGTGGTCGTTTGAGCTAAAGATGCTTTTAAAGAAAGGGAAGGTTGTAGGCACCGGAGATTAGACAGTTTGGGTGGTATTTGGAGCTACAGGAGTTTATAGAGAAAGGGATGATTATTGGTGCTGGGGATTACACTGATATGCACAACAGTTGGAGCTGCAGGAGTGAGTGAGATAGGGAAAGTTGAAGGGGCTAGATCAGTTCACACAGCCAGGGAGAAGTTTTGGGATTGGAGGCACCAGAGATACTGAGGGTGTAGGGCTGCAGGAGTTCAGAGAGTTAGTGAGGAATGTGAAGGCAGTTTGGCAGCATTGCCACCAGTTACACAGAGATGTGGAGTGCTGTTCTTGAAGAGGTTACAAAAATCAACAGGGTTGCAGATACTGGAAGATATTACAAAGACAGTGAGCTGTACAATTTGAGGAGGTTACAGCGACAGGATGCATTGAGGAGTTGGAGGCTGCTACAGGTATTAAACATGCTGCAAGCGATCAATAACCTTACATCGATCAGGAGGATTGGAAGCTCTGGAGATAAAGAAAAAGAATTGCAGCAACTGAAGAATATCACAGAGATGGGGAGTAACATATGAGTTAGATGAGTTATAACAGAGATGAGCTGTATTCAATGGAGTCAGGAAAGATACAGGGCAATCTGAAGGGACTACGGGTGATCAAAAGGACAGTGAGGCTTCTCAGTGTAGGATTGGGACAGTTTACGCAGACAGGGAGAATTTTATTGAATGTTGCTAATTTATGAGATTATGAAGTTGTATAGAATTGAGGAACGAACAGAGATAAGGAAGGCTGTAGTTAATGATGACATTTGTTGATGTTGGATGCTGAGGTTATAGAAATTATATGGACCGGAAAGCTGGACAATCTGTCAGAATTTACAGACACAGGAACAGCAATAGAGCCTGGAGACACTAACACAGATAGGAAGCATTGCACTCACTGGAGGAGATTTCTGCTTTAGTGATGGTTATAGGGGAATGTAACGTTTACACAGATAGGGGTGTAAGAGCTGGAGAAGGTTAGATCGGTGGGGAGACTGGAGGAGCTTACATTGACAGGGTGGGTGATAGCGACAGGAGGATGTTACATAGATAGCAAGTCTTGTAGAAACTGATCGGGAGAGTCACAAGCATTGGAGTTGGTTCCAGAGATCGGTGGTGTTGCAGGGACCTGAGAGGATTACGCAGCTCGGGAGGATTGTAGGATGTCCACATTTTTAGAGTGTTTCAGGACTGGAAGCGGTTACACAGTTAAGGAGGGATGTTGGAGCAGTAGGAGTTCACAGGGACTTGGAGGTTTGAAGGGTTTGGGGCTGCTTATGGATAGAGGTGTATATTTATGGACAGTAATATCGAACGCAGAGGGAGAATTTAGATTAGATTCCCTAGAGCATGGGAACAGGTACTTCGACCCAACAAGCCCACACCAACTATCCAAAGAGTAACCCACTCAGACCCACTTCTCTCCGACAATGCACCTAACACTATGGGCAATTTAGAAAGGCAAATTCACCTGACCTGCACATTTTTGGACTGTGGGAGGAAACCGGAGCACCCGGAGGAAACCCACGCAGAAACAGGGACAAAGTGCAAACTCCACACAGACAGTCACCTAACGCTGGAATCGATCCTGGGTCCCTGGCGCGGTGAGGCACCATTGCTCACCACTGAGCCACCATGCTGCCCCAAATTGCAGAATTACGCAAAGAGAGAATGTTTGAGGTGATGGGAGGACTGTAGGGAGTGGAGGAGCAAATAGAGATGTGGAGTGCTCTTGTGGTTTGAAAAGGGTCTGGAGGTGTTCATACAGATAAGAAGATCGGTAGGGATGGGAGAAGGTTACTGAGGTCGTGTGGTGCTGTAGGCCAGAAGGCAGGTGTGGTATAGGGCCTGCAGAAGGTTACAATGATAGTCTGTTCTCCTGGGGCTTGAGGAAGGTGCACAGGTGGGTATTTTGCTCCAGGCTGGAGGATTTTACAGAGACGGGGGCACTGTAAGTATTGTGCAAGACTACAGAAATAGGAATTATTGTACTGAGTGCAGGATGGGATTATTGAGATTGGGCATGTTATCGACACTGGAGCAATTTACACATAGGAAGAGTCGTCAGCATTGGAGTAGGCTTCAAATATGCAGCAGGATTATGGGAGGAGTGGAGGTTACAGAAATAGGAACTTTTCTGGGAATTACAAGCATTCACTGGCACAAATGAGTTGGACTGAAAGGCATGTTTCCTTGCTGTATGACTGTATCACACAAGAGACAGCGTGAGGGGTGAATAAAGAACAGAAAGATCCCAGGTTTCAATGCGATCTCCTTGAAGGAGGCCTGCTTTTCCCTCTGTTGTACTGATCCTCACTAAGTCAGCACAGGCCTGGATTGATAACTGTCAACTTCCTATATTGACACAGTAAGGCTCAGTACAGCAGAGATGAAAGTAAATAAGAGGGTGGGGTTTGAGCCTTGGACCATCATGCTCTGCATTGTACTTCAACACTGTATCTATGTCATGTCTTCTGGGCCAAAGCTCGATCCCTTAAATACACTCTGCTCTGTTCACTGTGAGTGATCTTACCTCACTGCAGGATTTACTGAAGGCTCCAGATCTCACTTTCCATCTCTCTGGCTGACCAACTCTCTTCAATGTGGTGATGAATGAAACAGGAATTGGGAATTCTGCTGAGTCAGGAGCATCCTGAATACCTACAGGAGACAGAGAAACAGGCAGAATGGGAACTTAGACTGATGCAGTGAGGGTTACACATGGAGAATGGCACTGAGTCCCACAGAGATCTGGAAAATCCCAGTCTCCATCCCTAACCTGTGCTGCTGCGTCTCTCTGGAGTGGAGAATTCTGTTGGCTCAGGATCTGGAGTAGCGGCAAAAGGTGCAGTGACCGGCAGCAATTAAACCCTCACAGTGAGGGATACCACATGGAGAGATACTGAGTGATATCACCAGAGTGCAGGAATGCACCACGATCAAACCACGGTCAGGAAGAAGGTGCACTGGGAACAGTACTCAGGGATGAGTGAGCAATCAATGGACCACGCAATAACCTCGTGTTACTCTCACTAGATTCTTCATCCAGAATTTAATGCCGTTGTCAGGGATACCCATCTAACTGCTTAATACCCTCTCAGTCAGGACATCTGTTATAGGCTGCCGGTCTGGCCTACATATGAATCCAGACCCAGAGCAATAGGATTGACGCTCAAATGCCCTCTGTAATGGTCTGCCAAGCCACTCAGCTCTAAGGCTGGTCAGGGTGGGCATGCGATGCTGGCCAGCCAGAGACAGCAATATCTCACGAGTGATTTAAAACCAACACTGTTGGGAGCAGTGTCCTGGCCAATCATGTCGGTAGGTTTATGGACAGGGCTTTAAACTGACAGAGAGGATGCAGGGACAGGGTTCAGGTGAAAGGAGCTTTCCAAATCCAAAGAGAAAATGTGAAGCCTCGGAACAGCATGGGAATGTGGCTGAAGACAAGCAGAAAAGAACAGGGTGGGACAAAGTTTAACTAAAACTGTACATCAATGAATCGGTTTGTGACAGGACATTGTGGGGAAGAGGAAATTATAATGTTGCTTTTTTTTGGAATGGACAAAGTATCCAAAATAAGGTAATAGACTTGTGACACAGAGATAAATGAGACTTAGTCACCAGACAGACGCGATTACAAGTTGAACAAAAGGTGGAACATAAATATTCAACAGTAAACAACCTTACAGGACCTCAGGGAGAATGGAAAAGCAAGATGGGAACCCTGATACTAATGGATAACAAAGGCATTACAGAGAAAGCATTTGGTCTCAGATTATGCAGCTGAATCAGCCTAAATGCAAATTCTGGGTGATACGTGTCAAAAACAAATGCAAGAGAACAGTTTTTAAGCTGCCTCGCATTATTTCATTGCTCATCCCTGCATTAAACAGGAATTAATTACACTTCGTAACAAAGGTGGTGTGATGATTTTGGGAGATTTCAAAGCTTGTATTATCTGTGACAGACACATTGGCAAGAGTGATATTATCGTGGATCCTCCTTGAATGCTTTAGTCAGTGTTTCTTGGAATAACTGGGTAGGGATATAACTATTTCAGATCGACCGTTGGGTGATGAAGCTGAGTGAATGAGAAATATTGCATTTAGATCCTCCAAGAAATTATACCGGAGTTCAAAGAGATTATGACATTTTAAAATGGCCATAAAGCACACCCGAGCATCAGTAACAAAGCCAATTACATAATTTTGAGAGAGAACTGACCAAGGTAAACAGGGGAAACAGACTGAAATGGCAGGCTGTAAATGAACAGTGGAAACCATTAAGAGCCAGAGAGTCCTAGAGACTTACAGCACTTAAACGGACCCTTCGGTTCAACTCATCCATGCCACCCAGATATCCTATCCAAATCTCTTCCCATCTGCCAGCACTTGGCTCATATCCCACTAAACCCTTTTTATTCATATACTAATACAGATGCCTCTTGAATGCTGCAATTGGAGCAGCCTCCACAACTTCCTCTGGCAGTACATTCCATACATGCACCACACTCGACGTGAAAAGGTTGTCCATTAAGTCCCTTTTAAATCTTTCATCTCTCACCATAAACCTATGCCCTCTACCTCCGGTCACCACCATTCCATGGAGAAGACCTTATCTGTTTATTCTATCCATGCTCCTCATGATTTTATATACCTCAAGATTGTCACGCCTCAGCCTCTGACCCTCCCGGGAAAACAGCCCCAGTCGTGTCAGCCTCTCCTGATAGCTCAAATAATCTAAACCTGGCAACGTCCTTGTGGGCGGCACGCTGGCACAGTGGTTAGCACTGCTGCCTCACAGCGCCAGAGACCTGGGTTCAATTCCTGCCTCAGGAGACTAACTGTGTGGAGTTTGCACATTCTCCCCATGTCTGCGTGGGTTTCCTGCGGGTGCTCCGGTTTCCTCCCACAGTCCAAAGATGTACAGGTCAGGTGAATTGGCCATGCTAAATTCCCCGTAGTGTTAGGTAAAGGGGTAAATGTAGGGGAATGGGTGGGTTGCGCTTCGGCGCGTCGGTGTGGACTTGTTGGGCCGAAGGGCCTGTTTCCACACTGTAAGTAATCTAATCTAATCTAAAAAAATCTTTTCTGAACACTTTCAAGTTTCACAACACCTTTCCAATATTAAAAATACCAGAATTGCACGCAATATTCCAAAAGTGGCGGAACCAGTGTCGTGCACAGCTGCAACATGACCTTCAAACTTTTGTACTCATGATCTGACCAATAAAGGAAAACATACCAAACACCTTCTTCACTATCCGCTTACCTACGACTCTACTTTCAAGGAGCTATCAACTCCAAGGTCTCTTTGTTCATGGAACCTTCCCATTAAGTGTATAAGTCCTGCTCAGATGTGCTTTCCCAAAATGCAGCACCTCACATTTATCTAAATTAAACTCCATTTATCATTCCTCAGCCCATTTGCCCATCTGATCAAGATCCCGTTGTAATCTGAGGTAACCTTCTTCACTGTCTACTATATCTCAAATTTTGGTGCAATCTGCAAACTTATTAACTGCACCTACTACGTTCATGTCCAATCATTTATATAATGACGAAAAGTAGTGGACCCAGCCCCGATCCTTGTGGCACACCATCGGCCTCCAGTGTGAAAAGCAACCATCCGCCACCACCCTCTGTCTTCTACTTTTGAACCAGTTCTCTAGCCAAACAGCTAGATATCTCTGTATTCCATGAGATCTAAACTTGCTAACCAATCTCCCATGAGGAACCATTTCAAGCACCTCACTGAAGTCCATATAGATCACATCCAATGATTGGCCCTCATTAATCATTTTTGTTACTTCTTCAAAAAACGCAATCAATTTCTTGAGACGTGATTTCCAACACACAAAGCCATGCTGACTATTCCTAGTCACTCCTTGCCTTTCCAAATACATGCAAATCCTAAATCGCAGGATTCCCTTCAACAATTTACCCACTACTGATATCAGGCTCACTGGTCTATAGTTCCATACCACCTTTACACCTTTCTTAAATGGTGGCACCACGTTAGCCAACCTCCAAAATTCAAGCACCTCGCCTTTAATGATCGATTATACAAATCTCTCAGCAAGGCGTCCATCAATCACTTCCCTAGCTTCCCACAGAGTTCCAAGGTACACCTGATCAGTTCCTGGGGATCGATCTACTTTTATGTGTTTCAAGATATCCAGCACATCCTCCTCTTTAATATGGACATTTTCAAGTTGTCACCATCTATTTCCCCACATTCTCTCTCTTCCATTTCATTCACCACTGTAAACATGATGCAAAACACGAGGTTAGTATCGCCCCCATTTCCTCCGGCTGTACACAAAGGCTGCCTTGCTGATCTTTGAGGGGCCCTATTTTCTCCCTCCTTACCCTCTTGTCCTTTATGTATTTATAAAAACCCTTTGTTTTCTCCTTTACCCTATTTGTCCAAACAAACTCATGTCCACTTTTTACCTTCCTGATTACCTTCTTAATTACACTCCTCCTGCCTTTATAGTCTGAGGATTCTCTTGATTTCTCGTGTCTATACCTGACAAATCTTTCCTTCTTTTTCTTAACCAAAAGCTTAGTTCTCTCGTCATCCAGCATACCCTACACCCACCAGCAATTCCTTCCACCCTAATAGGAATATTGAATAATGTCTCTGGAAAGCCGTAATCTCATTTTTAAAGGCTTTCCATCTTCCAAAAATAAAGGTTTTATTCTCCCAATCCCCAATTCCTGCATCTTACGAAACTGTCATTTAAAAATAATGAAAAAACAAAGCACATTCAAAATGAAGGCTTTGATGAGATGAGCTCTGGTTAGTCCTGTAGATCTGGAGGCCACCAGATGCACGGAGAATGCTTTCCATCAGAGCAGCACCAGGTCAGTATTCGGCACACAGACAGAATGTGCAAATAGATTCACATCTGAACTCCCATCTTCCAGCCTGGCAATCTGAAGCTGTGCACAGACATTCTGGTAAACATCTCCAAAATTAGGTCATCAAGATCGGCCCAACAGTCTAATCAAAAATAAATCAGTCATTCAGACTAAAATATCCTTCAGGTTCCACAACCCATTCCCGGTCCCATCCTGCAGGTTCTATGAATCTCGCTCCCTCTAACCTGCTTCAGGATCCCTATCCCCTCATACATTTGTACAACCCTCTAGGTTCTTCAGCCTTTCCTACCTTGTAACATGACCCGGAATCTAAAACTCTTCCTTCCTCTGCAATGTTCCCAAGAAGTGTACGAGAGGATGGTGGAGTTTAGAGTGAGGGAGGGATATCAGGATTGGAGGATTTTACAGTTATTAGTAATATTGAAGTGCCTAAAATTGGCTTTGGTAATTTTGAGGGTTCACGCCAATAAAGGAGGTTACGGAGCTAAGGAGGATTGTAGGGACTGGAAGACGTTTCACAGTTTATGGGTTTTGTGGAGTCTGAAGGAAAGTAGCAAAATAGGGAGGGGTTAAGATTGAAGGTTTCTGCTGAGAAGCTCTATTGGGTTAAAGGCAGGGTTCTTGCTAGTGTGGAGTAAGAGAAGAATCTTTGGTTCCATGTCCACAGATCTTTCACATATGCCAGCCGTGTTGAAAGGGTGTTAAGAAGGTGTGTGATGTATTAGCATTGATTAGCAAGGGGATTGAGTTTAAGACCTGTGACGTGAGGCCGCAGCTCCATATAGCCCTAGTTAGTCCACTCTTGGAATATTGTGTTATGTATTGGTCGCCTCAATATAGGAAAGATGTGGAAACTTTGGAGAGGGCGCAGAAGAGATTTATCAGGATGTTTTCTGGATTGGAGGGTAGATCTAATGGAGAAATGTTGGGGAAGCCAGGGATTCTCCCATTGGAATGAAAAGGATGAGAGCTGACTTGATTGAGGTGTACGAGATGATGCAAGGCATACAGAGAGTGGTGGCCCGAGAATTTTCCCATTCTGAAAATGGCTATTACGATGGGGTATAATTTTAAGGTAATTAGAGGTAGGTTTATGGGAGATGTTAGAGGTAGGTGCATTACGCAGAGAGTGGTGGGTGTGTGGAATGCACTGCCAGCGTTGGTGGCAGAGGTAGTTACATGAGGGACATTTACTTAACTTTTGGACATGCACATGGATTATAGTAAAATGAATTTCTCAAAATGGAATCCTGTGCCCAGTGCTGTTCCACAAGGTTCCGTCCTGGATCCAATGTTGTTTGTGATATACATAAATAATTTGGGGGAAGGTATAGTTTGCCTGATTAGCAAGTTTGCAAATGACACTAAGATTGGTGGAGTAGCAGATAGTTAAGGGGAAAGTCAGAGAATATAGCAGTGGAGATGGGCAGAGAAATGGTAGATGGGGAGTCCAATCCAGGCAAATGCAAGGTAATGCATTTCATAAGATCCAATTCAAGACCAAACTAAATGGAAAAGTCCTGGTGAAATCTGACGTACACAGAGATCTGGGTATTCAGGTCCATTGTTCCTTGAAGTTGACAACGCCGGACAGTAAAGTGGTTAAGGCGGCATACAACATGATTCCCTTCACTGAATGGGATATTGAATAAAAGAGCTGGCAGGTCATGTTACAGTTGTATTGGACTTTGTTTCGACCATATTTGGAATAATACATGTAGTTCTGATCACCACATTAACAAAAGGATGTGGATGCTTTGGAGAGGGTGCAGAGGAAGTTCACCAGGATGCTGTTTGGCACGGAAGGGGCTAGTTATTTAGGACGTTTGAATAGATTCGGATTATTTTCATTAGAAAGACAAACCTGATTGAGGTCTACAAAATCATGGAATGTACAGACAGGGTGGATAGCAAGAAGCTTTTTTTTCCCCAGAGTGCGGTGACAAGTAAGTGAGGAAGGGGAGTTGTCCTTTTGATAAGGGAGGACATAAAACAGTGCTTAGAGATGATACTCTTAAGAGGTCATCAAATGAGGACATATGGTGAGAAGTTAGAAACAAAGAGGGATTGGTCAGTCGATGAGGATGGTGTTCTAAACCTCCAAATAGCCAGCGAGTGCTAGAGGAGCGGATGTGTAGAGAGATTGCAGGTACCTATAGAAATAACAGAATAGTACTGTTTGGAGATTTGAACTTCCATTGTATTGTCTGGGCCACGCAGAGTGTAAAAGGCCCGTATCGGGTGGAATTTGTTCAATGTGTCCAATAAATTTTCCCAGATCAATATATAGAGGGCCCCACTCTACTCAGGCAGGAGCAACACTGGGCCTCCCCTCAGAAACCGAAGTCGGGCAAGTGACTGAAGTGTCAGTTTGGGTCCAGTGACCACAACTGTCACGCCTGTAGCTTCTGTATCCTGGAACAGATGACAGAGATAAAGTGGGTTGTATAGACTGGAGGACCAAACAGAGACAGGAAGGGTAGTCGTGACTGAAGATGTTCATAGATACAGGAAGGTTTACTTCTGTAGATTATTTAGACATGGAGGGTGTGGAGTCTGACGGATTTTCCAGAAGGACAGTAATTTTGTTTGGAGACAGTTTCACAGATAAAAGAGCATTAGTAACCTCCTCCAGTTTGGTCAATTTGGGAAGGTTTGTAGGGGAGGGTGACATCTACTAAGATAGGGGTGAAAGAGCTGGAGAAGGTTATGGAGTAAATGCATAGAGATACAGGAGGACCTTACATTTATATGGTGGGGTGCTGGCGACAGGAGGATGTCACACAGATAGTGAGTCTTGTCGAAACTGGATCGGGAGAGTCACAGGCTTTCATTGGGTTCTGCAGATCGAAAGTGCTGCAGGGTCCTGAAAGCATTGTCGAGTCTCCAGCGAGTGATCGTGTCTTTAGGACTGGAAGAGGTTACGTTGATACAGAAACATTGAAGACAATGTATGTTGTTTTCTTTTTTCTTGAACAGAGCCTCAATATCTCTCATCAGCCATGGATCGCTAAACCTGCCAGCTTTTCCCTTAACTCTAACAGGAACACACTGACCCTGGATTCTTGAGATCACACTTTTAAAAGCCTACAATTTGCCAGCCATTCCTTTTCCTTCAAACAGACTCACCCAGTTGATGGGAGCATGATGTGGAGGAGTCTCTGTTGGACGGGGGTGGTCAAAGTTAAAAATCACACAACACAGCTTCCAGTCCAATAGGTTTATTTGGAGGCACTAGGTTTCAGAGCGCTGCTCCTTCATCAGGTGGTTGTGGAGCCCAATCATAAGACATATAATTTATAGCAACAGGATAGTAGTGTCATGGAATGTAATATCAAACAAATTTAGTGTTAATTTTATCTTTTAGGATGATCACCTGCGCTTTTAAAGCGAGTGTTTTGAAATAAACATGTTGGACTATAACCCGATGTTGTGTGAATTTCAATTCACTCAATCGACCTCTGCGCGATCCTGCCTAATGGCCCCAAACCTGGCCCTGCTCCAGTTTAAGACCTTAATCTGTGGAGCTGTCTGATCTTCTTCCATAACTATGTTAAAACGAAGACAGTTGTGGTCACTGGACCCAAACTGACACTTCAGTCACTTGCCCGACTTCGGTTTCTGAGGGGAGGTCCAGTGTTGCTCCTGCCTGAGTAGAGTGGGGCCCTCTATATATTGATCTGGGAAAATTTATTGGACACATTGAACAAATTCCACCCGAAACGTGCCTTTTACACTCTGGGTGGCCCAGACAATACAATGGAAGTTAAAATCTCCAAACAGTACTATTCTGTTATTTCTATAGGTACCTGCAATCTCTCTACACATCCGCTCCTCTAGCACTCGCTGGCTATTTGGAGGTTTAGAACACCATCCTCGTCGACTGACCAACCCCTCTTTGTTTCTAACTTCTCACCATATGTCCTCATTTGATGACCCCTTAAGAGTATCATCTCTAAGCACTGTTTTATGTCCTCCCTTATCAAAAGGACAACTCCCCTTCCTCACTTACTTGTCCCTCTGTCACGCCTGGAGCTTCTGTATCCTGGGACATTGAGCTGCCAGTCCTGCCCTTCTCTCAGCCATGTTTCTGTTATGGCTATAATATCCCGGTCCCTAGAGCTAATCCATGCTCTGAGCTCGTCTGCCTTACCAGTCAGGCCTCGTGTGTTGAAATGAATGCCCTTTAAACCAAATGTCTTTTCCCTCCCTTGACGGTGCCGCAGATATCCTGAATATGAAACTTGCTCTTGATGGCTAATATATTTTCCCCTGACTTTTCAATTGTCCCTCTCTAATTAAGAGTCCCAAACTCCTACCTAACTAGTTTATACATTCCACAGTAACACTACCAAATGTCCCCGCAGTGATACTGCTGACCCTCTGGTTCAAGTCCAACCGATCCTCTTGTCCAGGACACCCCTAACCCAGAAGGGATCCAATGATCCAAGAACTGAAAACCCTTGCCCGTACACCAGCTCCTCAGCCGCACATCCACCCGACCTGTCTTTCTATTTCTATATCCACTGGTGAGTGACACTGGGAGTAATCTGGAGATCACTACCATTGAGGTCAGCTTTTTAATTTCTTACCTAACGCGCAATACTCATTTCACAGGATATCATTCCCTTTGTCTACCTCTGTCATGAGCACTGATGTGCACAATGACCTCTGGCTGTTCACTCTCCACCTTCAGAATGCTCTGTAACCGCTCAGAGACATCCTTGACAATGTTACCCGGGAGGCAGCACACCATCCTGGTTCTGTAGTCACACAATCTCCTGTCAGTCCTCTTCACAACGGAGTCCCCTGTCATTACTGCTATCATTGGACAGGGTCTGACAAACAGACTGGGAGGAAATGCCTGCAGTTGGGTCTTTATTTGCAAAGTGGGAGTATTGTAAAGTGGTACCGTGAGGATCCATGGCCAGTGTGTTCCTTGAAGAGTGAATGGCAAAGGCAGCAAGACCAGCAAATACTGATCAAGTGATATCGTGAGTTTGATAAAGAAAATACAGTGCAATAAACACAGGTGAAGCCCTTTACAAGTATAGAGAGGGGAAGGGGGTCCTTAGAAAAGAGGGTCAAACAATGGTCATGAAATATCCTTGGCAGATAGTGTTATGGAAAAGCCACAAGGTATTTTACCAGTACAGTTAGAGTCAGAGGATTGCTGGTGAAAGAGTGAGGCCTGTTAGACACCAAAGGGACGATCTGTGCATGGAGCCAGAGGAGGTAGATGAGGTCTTCAATGAATACTTCCCATCTATATTCACACAGGAGAAAGGCATTGTAGCTGGAGATTTCAGTTGGGATTGTGAGGTTGTGGAACATGTTAAGATCAATCAGGAGGAGGTATTAAAAGTTTTAACAGGCATAAAGGTTGAAGAATCCCCAGTGCTCAATGAGATGCATCCCAGGATGCTAAGGGAAGTAAGGGAGGAGATTGCTGGGGCCCTGGTGGATATATGTAATACTTTACTGGCCACAGGTGAAGTGCAAAATGACTGGAGGATAGCTAATATGGTTCAGTTGTTCAAGAAGGGCGCAGGGATAGGCCAGGTAATTACAGAGCAGATAGTCTGACAGCAGTGGGACGGACATTATTGGGAACAATTCTGAGGGACAGGATGTATCAACACTTGGAAAGACAGGGATCAAATTGGCTGCATCATCACGGATTTGGTAGAGGAAGATACCGCCTCAGGAATTCAGTTGAATGATTTGAAGTGGCCTCTCAAAATATTGAGGAGAGCAGTGCCAATGATGTGGGTTACATGGAGGTCAGTAAGGTCTTGGACACGGTCCACATGGAAGGCTGGTCCAAAAGGGAAGAGTCCATGGATTCAAGACAAGTGGGCAAATTATTTCCGCACCTGGTGAAGGCCTGTTTTTGTATTTGGAAGCCTTTCACCAGCTGGTGTACCACAGGGATATGTGCAGGAACAATTGCTGGTTATTATGTACATTAATGACTTGGATGTGAAAGCAGGAGGTATCATTAATAGGTTTGCAGATGACATAAAAGGTGAGGGTGTTGTTCACAGTCAGGAGGATGGTCTCACGTTCCAGTCTGAAATCGATCAGATGATAAACTGAGCAGAGTAAACTCAAATGTAGTTTACTGCTGATCAGTGTGAGGTCAACTCCTGTGAAAGGTATGATAAGCGAAGGATAGACAGAATGAACAGAAGTCCTTGTGGAGCATTGAGGAACACAGGGGGCTTGGTATCCAAGTCCATAGATCCCTGAAGGTGTCAGCACAGATCGACCGGGTGGGGAAGGCACCTGAACTGGGAATGGGAGAGTGATCCATATCCTGATGGGGTGAGTTGCTGGAGCTGCTCGAGAAGATTTAAACTAGTCTGGCAGGGATATGGGGCCCTCAACAGTTAAGGCAGATGAACCCAGTGCACGGATAGGGTCCTGGAAATGAGATATAATAGGTATTGTAGAATTGCACAACAGATGGACTGGCAGCAGCTCATTGTTCCATGGAATAGGTGCTGTAGGAAGAATTGAACAGGAGGCAGAAGAGGAGCAGTGGTGATGGGTTTGATTGGGGGAAACATCACAGCAGTGTTTAGAGAGAATATTCACGCGGAATCACCCAGTTAAACAATATTAGTGGAACTGAGAAAAAAAAAAGTTCATCATTTTGCTATGATTGTACTGAAATTGTACTACAGCGGTAGTCAGTGGGAGATGGAGCAGCACATCTGTCAGGAGATCTTAGATATGTATTAGAATAAGAGAATTGTAATCGTAGGGGATCTCAACCTTTGCAAACCTGGACTGGGATTGCTACCGTAAAAAAAAAATTTGGATGGAAAGAATTTGTTAAGTGCGTTCCAGAAACTCTAGTCAACATGGAAACGGCCCAACTGGAGAATGAGGCTAAGCCCCTTGGTAAACAAAGTAGGGAACGGGTCTGAGGTGTTCGTGGGGGAGCACTTTGGAAAGTCACCACAATTGTATTAGTTTAGAAATAGCTTTGGTGAATCACAGGGCTGGTCCACAAGTTCAAGTTAGAAAATGGAGCAAGACCAGTCTTAATGTTATGAGAAATGATGATTTTTAAACGTGGAAGCTATTTGCAGGTAAAGGAAAGTCTAGCAAGTGGGAATATTTTAAATGAGAGATAAAATGCATGGTTCCGTTTGTGTGCAGCTCTATGCTGACAGAATTAGGAAACACTGGCTGACTGTGCATGTTCTGGTCAAGAAGAAGAGAGCACATGTCAAGTAGAGATAGCTGGATCAAGGGAATCCCTGAGGATCACAGGGGCTGCACGAATACACTTTGGATGGAATCAGGAATGCAAAAAGGGTCATAAGATGGCTTTGGCAGATAAGGTTAAGCAGAATCCAAAGAGAGTTTACACATGTGTTAAGAGAAAAAGAATAGCGAGCCACAAAACCAGTATCCATAATGATCAACGAAACCAACGGTCTGTGAAACCACAAGATCCGAAACAAGTAGTTCACCTTGGGACTTACTGTGGATAAAGACTGAGAAGCTCTGGCAACTAAACAGTGTTTGGCTTGACCATTTCTGGAATACTGTGTGAAATTCTGGTCTCAGTACCATCAGAAGGATGCTGTCGAACTTGAAAAGGTTCAGAAAAAATGAGCAATGATGTTGCCAGCGTTGGAGGGTTTGAGCTACAGGGAAATACTTAATTAACTGGTGCGATTTTCACTTGAACATGGGAGGCTGAGGAGTTATCGTATAACGGTTTTTAAAATCATGATGGGCGTGGATAGGTTTTTAGACAACACATTTTCTCCCGAAATGGGGTGTCCAAACTACAGGGAATAGCTTTAAAGTATGCGTGGAACTGTTAAAAGCGACCTGAGAGACAGCTGGTTTCCACAGGGGTGGCACATGTATGGAATAAGCTGCCAGAGGAAGTAATGGAGGCTGGTACAGATTTAACAGGCTTCTGGATAGGTATATGAACAGGAAGGGTTTACAGGGATTTTGGCAAAATTCTGGCAAATGGGACTAGAAACATCATTCAGGAGTTGGTACGAAGGGTCTGTTTCCATGCTGTACATCTCTATGACTCTATGTTTTGAAATGAGTCCACATTATAGAAGAGGAGGTGCTGCAGGCTGTAAATCTCAAAGGTAGATGAATCCCCAGGACTGATCCAGAGTATCTCAATACATTTGGGAAGCTGGGGAAGAAATTGCGGCAAGATGATCAAATATATTTGTGCCATTGACACCATGTGCGTCATGTACTGGAGGACTGGAGGGTGGTAAAGTGGACAGTGAAGGAGGTTTGCTAAGATTACAAAAGGATCTTGAGGATATGGGTGAAATGGCTGAAAACTATTGGATGGAGTTCAATCCGAATAAATATGAGGTAATGCAATTGGTACAACAAACAAGGGTAGATCCGATTTAATAAATGTCAGGACCTTTGGTAAAATTGTAAAACAGATACACCTCGGGGTTCAGGTACATAATGCTTCGAAGTGTGCCACATGGAGAGACAGGATGGTTATGAAAGTGCTGCCACACTTGGTTTCATTGCTTAGTCCTTTGGGTAGAGGAGTTGGGAAGTCACGTTTAGATTGTACAGACCATTGGTGGGGCCTCTTCTGGAATACTGTATCCAGGTCTGGTAGCCAAGTTATAGGAATGATATTATTAAGCTGGAGTGTGTTCAAATGAGCTGTACCAGGATGCTGCTGGGTGTGGAAGGTTTCAGTAATAAAGAAGCGCTGGATAGACTGGAATTTTTCATTGAAGCCTGAATGTTGAGAGGCGACCTGAAAGAAGTTAATACATTAATGAGGGAGATAGATATAGTTATCTTTTACCGTGGACAGGGGAGTTTCAAAACGGTGGACTTTTTTAGGTTTAGATGAAAGACATTAAAAAGAAAGACATGAGGGGCAAATTGTTGCACAGTGGGAGGTTTGCATGTGGAATTAATTTTGCGAATAAGGGGTGAAAGTCAGGACAATTACAATATTGAAAAGACATTTGGATTAGTACAGGAATAGGAAAGATTTGAAAGGATATGATCCAGAAACAGGCAGGTGGGATGATTAGTTTTAGATTTTATTCAGTTGACGTTGAACAGCTTCCATGCTGTATGACTCGAAATATAATGTTGTGTCATTATTTGATACGGAATGCAGGGGAAAGCCAGGGAACAACAGACCAAAGAGCCAGACATCAGGGTGGTTAAGTTATTGGAGATCATTCAGAGAGGTAGGATACCCATGCATTTGGAAAGACAACGACGGAGCACGGACAGTCAGCATGGATTTGTGAATGGGAAAACTTGTCTCATAAACTTAACTAAGTTTGTTGAAGATGTGGATGGGTATATGAATAGGAAGGGTTTGGAGGGAAATGGGCCGGGTGCTAGCAGGTGGGACTAGATTGGGTTGGGATATCCGGTCGGCATGGACGGGTTGGACCGAAGAGTCTGTTTCCATGCTGTACATCTCTATGACTCTATGACTATGTGAACAAGGAGAGAGATGAAGACAGAGCAACAGACGCCCTTTCTCGATTCAGCAAGGGAATGAAAACGGTTGAGCATGATATATTGGTTATTTAGATTGGATCCCAAGGGATCAGGGAGAGCTAGCCATCTGCATACAAAATGGGATGACAGTGGGAGGCAGAGGGTGGTGGTCGAGGGTTGTTGTTCAGACTGGAAGCCTCTGACCAGCGGTGTGCCATAAAGACTGGTGCTGGGACAACTATTGTGCATCATTTACATAAAAGATATGAGTGAAAATATAGGAGTCCCTGTTAGTATGTCTGTGGATACCAGGATTAGTGGGATAGTGTGCAGGGATTACAGTTATCGAAGGGGGTCTTAATCAACGGGGCCATTAGTCCAAGTAGTGAAAGATGAAATTTAATTCAGGTGTTGGATTTTTGTGAAGACAAATCAGGGAAGACTAACACAGTTAATGGTCGGGCATGGCCAGTATGGTCGAATGGAGAGAGACCAAGCCGTGCAGTGACATTGCTCCTTGGAAGTAGCATCACAGATGGACAGCGTGGTGAAAGGAGCATTTGGTACACTTCATGGGTCAGAGCATTGAGTACATGAGTTGGAGATATTTGTAACATTGTCATCAATATTTCTCCTGGGCAGAGGATGCTACGGGGTGACCTTATACAGCTTTGTAAAACCGTGCGGGCCATAAGTCAGGTGAACAGCCAAGGGTAGGTGAGTCCAAATCTAAAGGGTATAAATGTGAGGTGAGAGAGCAAAGATTTAAAGAAGGAGCTGAGGAACAACATGTTCCGCAGAGAATGGTGCATAGACGGAACGGACTGCCAGAGGAAATGGTAAAAACAAGTACAATGACAACATGGAAAAGATACTTGGGCAGGAACATGGAGAGGAGATGGTTTGAAGGGCCATGGGCCAAATGCAGGGAAACGTGACTTGTCACATTTAGAAACGTTGCGCAGCATGGACAGGTTCAGCCAAAGAGTCAAGCAGCACAGAAACAGACCCTACGACTCCAGTTATTGGAGGAGAGACGATCAAGACAGACATGTTGTCAAGACTGAAGCAAGTTAGAGAGATATGGATGGTAGCCTGGACTGGAACAGAATTCAAATATGTGAAGGGATTGGTGAGAGAGGAGGAGATGACAGAGATAGGAACCGTTTTTGGCATTAGAATGATTAAAGTCACTGATCCACGAGACATGCATAGATACAGTGTTGGAGAGGGAACACAGAGCAGAAAGTTCCCAGACAGCATTCCCACCCTCTCGTGGGAGGTCTGCTTTCTCCTCTGTTGTACTGATGCTCACTAAGACAGCACAGGCCTGGATAGGTAACTGTGACACTCCCGATGCTGTCCAAGTACAACGATATTTAAAGTAGGGGTGGTGATTGAGTCTGGTGTGTGTCTGTACTGTGATCCTCCTCTAGCACTGTATCTGTGTCATGTTTTGTTAGCCAATGTTTGGAGCCCTCTCATTGCTCTCTGCTCTGTGCACTGTGAATGATCTTACCTCGCTGAAGTCTCCAGATCTTCCTGCCCTTCGTATTTCTGGCTGACCAATCATCTTCAATGAGGTGATGGATGAGACACCCAGCAGTTGGGAAGTCTATTGAGTCAGGAACGTCCTGAGTACAGGAGACAGAGGAATGGACAGAATGGGAAATTAGACTGATGCAGTGAGAGCTACACGTGTCGAACGGCATTGTGTCCCACAGAGATCTGGAAAAGCCCAGTCTCCATCCCTGTCCTGTGCATCCTCGTCTCTCTGGAGTGAAGAATACTGTTGGCACAGGATCTGGAGTAGTTGCAAGAGCGAGAGGCGCTGACAGAGGCAGCAATTAGACTCACACTGTGATGGATACCACATGGAGAGATACTGAGTGATATCACCAGCGAGCAGGAAGGTGTCAGTATCAAATAATTATGCAGGAAGAAAGGGTTTTGATTCATATTGCACTGGGATGAGCAACCTGTGAGCAGGCGAAGTGATGGCCGTGTGGTATTATTGTGAGGCAATTTATGCAGAAACTCAGCGAATGTTCTCTGGACACAGGTTCAAATCCCACCATTGCAAATGATTGAATGCGAATTAAATGCTTCAAAAAAGATGTAATTAAAAACCTGTAAGTGAGGCTTAAACAATTGCTGAAGTTAAGAAAAATCCATCAGGTGCATTCAATTCTTTAGTGAAGTAATCTAAGATGGGATATCACAGGTATTACAGAACAACAGCGAAGGGAGGGACAGGACAGGACAGGCAGCTCAATGTTCCAGGGGACAAATGCTGCAGGAAGGACAGAAGAGGAGTTGAGAGAGGAGGAGAGTTGCTCGTTCTGATTGGGTGAAACATCCCAGCAGTGCTGAGAGAGGATATTCCTGCGGGATCGCCCAGTGAAGCTGTGTTCGTGGAATTAATCAATAACAATGGATCTTCCCTTTCCTCTGATTGTTCTACAGACCCGGAGAGCCCCGCCCTCCTGCGCTTTGACCTTCTCAAGATGGCGGTCCTGAGGCCCGTGCTCCCTCTTCCCTCAAACAAATGGCGACAGTGACCCTGGGCCACTACCCTGATCAGAGACTGCAACCTCCTTACCCGAGCGTAGAGGGTCTTTTTGACCTTTTTCCAGGATTTGTGAATTCTCTCCGCTCCTTGCTCCCAGCGAGGCTCCCACACACCGCCTGTGGGCGCCGCTCTCTGAAGCCGATCGGAGCCACTGCCGGAGAAAGCAGCTCCATGTCTCTCTCTCTCTCTCTCTGTCCTGATCAATGTGACACTGCGCATGCTCTTCATAGAAACCAAACTGCGCATGCGTCGGAGGTTATCGGTGAGTTCATAGAGAATATGCATATCTGCACAGGTTCATGGGTGAAATCCTAGACATTAACATTTGCTCTCTCGAGATATAGTCATAGAGATGTCTAGCATGCAAATATACTGTTCGGCCCAACTCAACCATAACGGTCAGGTACGTAAATTACCAATCATTCTGGGAGTTTGAAAAGAAGTTTCTTACTCGAGTTGTGAAAATCTATTGGAAACATGTACGTTATCAGATTTAATTCTCACCTATTTCTCAAAATCTCATATTGATTTATGCTCCACTATGCAGTGAAAATGATCAATCCTGCAAAACAGTTTGCCTTCTGACAAATCCTGAAGCGTACACTCCCCGAGAATGTGTTGACCCCGCTCCTCACTCACTCTGGTTGGAGGACTGGCCGCTGCTCGGTCCTCCAGTTCCACTCCTTCCTCCCAATTGCAGAGTTGAATCAGGCATGACTCAGAGGCTAAGCGACAAGGAAAGTTAGAGTCGATGCCTTGTGATGCGGTGAAAATACCCCGAATCTTGGACAGAGAGGTCTGGGTTCAATTCACAGCTTATGCAAGTGTGTGTAATAATAACTTCTAACAGGCTCATTAGTAAAAACAAGGGAAGGCAGCAACAGAGTTAAAACAATAGAAAATGCATGCAATGTGGTGGGGCTGTCAATGTCAGATGGTTTTAGCCTTTACCAAGTGTCTCAAGGCCCCTGAACAGACGGTTGCACTCCGAGTGCATAAACAGATACCACGATTGTGGGGCAAAGTGTTGTGGTGGGATATAGAGGTGCTTTTGTGGAAGGTGCTCGATTTTGGAGATGAAAATATGTGAGAAGGGTTTGTATGGAGCTACCTGTTCCCCTCCTGTTGCAGCATCGTATTATTGCCCTGGCTTTACCTCGTACATGTTTGGTAGAGATCAGTGACATTTCATAAACCCACAATACAAGATCTGTCACTCTGGTTAAGACAGCAGAAATCTCTTGTAGCACTATAGTCACAGAACAATACAGTTCAGAACAGGCCCTTCAGTACTTGATGTTGCGCCGACCTGTGAACTATTCTCAGCTCGTCCCCCTACACTATCCCAAACTCACCCACGTGCTGAACTAAAGGATTGTTTAAATCGACCTAATGTGACTGAGTTAACTACATTGTTAAATAATGCATTCCACGCCCTAACCACTCTCTGAGGAAAGATCCTGCCTCTGACAACTGTCTTAAATCTATCACCCCTCAATTTGTAGTTATGAATCTTGTACACACTGATGTCACCATCCTCGGAAAAAAGACTTTCACTGTCTACCCTATCTAAGCCGCAGATCATCTTGTATGTCTCCATCAAATCCCCGCTTAGCCTTCTTGCCAATGAGAACAGGTTCAAGTTTCTCAACCTTCCATCCAGACAAGGTAACATCCTGGTAAATCTCCTCTGCACCTTTCCAATGCTTCCACATCCTTCCCGAAATATGGGCACCAGAACTGCACACAATATTCCAAGTGTGGCCGCATCAGCGTTTTGTATAGTTGCAGCATGATATTGCGGCTCCGGAACTCAACCCCTGTATGAATGAAACCTAACACATCTTATGCCTTCTTAACAGTACTATCCACCTGGGTGGCAACGTTCAGGGATCTATGTACATGGACTCCAACATCCCTCTGCACATCCACACTACCAAGAATCTTTCTATTGACCCAGTACTCTGCCTTTCTGTTATTCTTCCCAAAGTGCATCACCTCACATTTAGCTGCATTGAACTCCATTTGCCACCTCTCAGCCCAATTCTGCTGTTTTTTTCCAAGTGCCCCTGCAACCTGTAACATTCTTCTACACTATCCACTACACCAGCGACTTTAGAGTCGTCTGCAAATTTACTAATCCATCCACCTATGCCTGCGTCTAAGTCATTTACAAAAATGACAAACTGCAGTAGTTGCAAAACAGATCCGTGTGGCACACCACTAGTAACCGGACTCCAGGCTGGATATTTTCCATCAACCACCACTCGCTGCCTTCTTCAAAAAACCAGTTTCTAATCCAACCTCCTTAATCACCCTCAATTCCATGTCTCTGCATTTTCGCCAACAGCCTACCACGTGGAACTTTATCAAAGGCTTTACTGAAGTTCATGCATACCACGTCAACTGCCCTACCCTCATATACATGCTTGGTCACATTCTCAAAATATTATTGAAGTTTGTGAGACACTACCTGCCCTTGATGAAACCATGTTGACTATGTGATATCAAAATGGTGTTTGATAGATGATTATAAATCTTATCTCTTATAATCCTTTCCAAACACATTTCCTGCACAGAAGTAAGGCTCACTGGTCTATAATTAAATAGGTCATCTCTACTGTCCTTCTTGATCAAGGGCAGAACATTTGCAATCCTCCGGTCCTCTGGTACTAAACCTGTAGATAATGACGACTCAAATATCAAAGCCAAAGACTCTGCTATCTCTTCCCTAGCTTCCCAGAGAATCCTTGGATAAATCCCATTCAACCCAGGGCACTTGTCCAGTTGCCTCATCCCCTCCAGTCAAAGTTCTGACCAATGAAGGCAAGCATGCCAAATGATTTCTTCACCACTATTTCTGCCTGAAACTCCACTTTCAAGGAACTGTATACCTACATCCCGAGATGTCTTTCTTTTTTCAGCACTACTCCCCAGAGCCCTACCATTAACTCGACAAGATTGTAACAGGGTGGAGAACTTTAAAACCAGATTTCTTTGAGAAATTTAAAAATGAAGGTGCGTAAACTACATGCAGGAAAAATATTTTTAATTGTGAGGCTGACCTGAACAGAAGTTAATATTAATGAATCAAATCAGAAATTCAAAACAAAACATTCTCCCCTGACAAAGCTGACAACATGCAACAACATGACATCTAGTACCAGGAATGCTTAAGTTGAATATCATGAATATGTTTAAGGGGAAATTGGATAAGTACCTCAGGGAGAAACATACAGTAGGATACACTGATGGGATGAGATAAAGTGGGAGTATACTCCGATGGAGACTAAATATCTGCACTCACCTGTTGGGCCAAAAGGCACGTTTCTCTGCTGTAAAGTCACTGTAAATGTCCTGGTCTCCTTAAGTAAAGAATCATTTAGTCACCCACTAATTTGGAAAAAAGTGTTCCACTAGCGTATATAAGAGGCATCCCTTCATAAGGTTATACAATTAACATCCATTACTGAAGGTATTCTGCAGAGAGAGAGAGCGGTTTAATCTTTGGCTTCTCAGTAGCAGTAGAGTACAGAGTTTTAATCTGTGCTTTGGTCTAACTTGAGCTGGCAACATCAAGATCTTTACTGAGTTCAGCTTGGGCCGCCTTAATAAACCCATCATACGACTGAAAGCAACATGGTGAGAAGATGACATCAAACTTTGGGATGTAATGAAGTACGCATGACACTACTTTTCTAACTGCAGAAGACAAACCACAAATACTTTTCTGAATGAACAGATCTAATTTTAGCTATCTGCAAAATCTGTTAACCACAAAATTAAGAAAGATTAACAGGGATAACAAAAAGCACAGTAGGTTGAATGTCATCAAAAACAAGTTTATTTATTCCAGATTTTCCTCTCCAACCCTTGTACACACCATTCAACATCACAGCAATTCATATATGCAGCATTTAACAAGAAAGTGGCCCCAAAGCTGTTTTATTAAAGAAGAGTGAGACATTGGTCAGGAAAAAGGAAGTATAAGGTCAGAAATATACAAGACCCCATTGAAAAAAGGAAGCTCTTGAAAGTAGGAAGAGAGGAGGCTATGTAGAGGAATTTGAGGAATTGGGTTTGAATGAACGTTGGGCAGAATATATAAGCTCTTATTCATAGCAGAGAGAAAGAAAAAGAAAAAGGAAACCTGCTAGATCACCTTTCCTTAAGATGTCAAGAACAAAACTTCATAGCCGTCAACAATTTTTAATTAAAGGAGATGGATGCTGATTCGGTTTTGGGAAGGCAGTATGGAAATCTGTGAAATGTTCTGAATTGCAATCCCTTCAAGATCGCATGTTCCATACATCCCCAGCTGAAATCTGCAGCGTCGTGGTGGGTTTAATCTTACCTCTAGTTGTGTGATGAGGGTGGCCTCCTGAGCTTTCAATCGTTCCTTTTGACGTTTCTTCTGTTCATTCTTCAGCTTGTCCACAATGGTCTAGTTTTAAAGATATGCATTTGAAGGACAGGAGAGGAATGGGATTTAGAAAGGAATTCTGCAATGAGGCTACTATACATGGCCAGGATTTAGGTTAACTCTGGAAGAGGTGCACCAGTCAGAGAACTTAAGATCGCAAGAGGTTGGAGGACGATGTTAGACTAAACGTCATAAAGTAAGGCAGGGATTTATCAAGAAAGAGTTCCAAAAATATGTAAATTGGATTGGAGAAGTTAGAAGTTTAGGAGGCAAAAGTCATTAAGAACAGGCTGATTGTTTTCACAATAAGAGCTCTTTCCAGAATACAGCCAGAAGACTTTTGGAAGTGCTCACATTTATGGAGTATAAGGAGAAACACCTGACCAAAAGAGGATGGAATTATCAAGTCTGTTGGTGAGAGTTATGGATGATGAGGCATGATACATGTACCTTTCCAGAGACAGATTATGGTCAGTAAATGCTGGGTTCACTCGAGGCTGGAATATGCTGCTGAGATATAAAAGGGTATGGAGCATCTGAGGATAGCAAATGGCAGGCTGGCGTGGAAAAGGGATATAGCTGGGGAGACAAAGATAGTATGAGTTTATTTTTCTTTGTTGAATACTTCCATTGCATTTATTTTTTTTCCGAAAAACTGGTCCCATTCTTTCTCCAATTTCGACAGATGTAACATGACCGAAGTTACAGACCAATGAAATCAAACTAGCATCAGTATTAAGCTCTTACTGTTTCAACTCAAGAGCTTCCAAATGAAACTGACATAACTAGATGTTAACAGACAATCTAGCACAGTATGCTGACTTACTCTGGGCTGTCGGCCTCAATGATGGTGACAACACAGTAATTAGCAAAACAAGAGGGAAAACCTTCTGTGACAGAACTCATGTCATCATTCCAACATGAATTCAATAAAATAAAAAAATCTGGAAGTAAGAGTCGAATGATAACAATTAATTCATTCTCGATTGCGAGAAAACAAACCCCATCTGGTTCACTAATGTTTTCCAGGGAAGGAAACTGACATCCTGACCGGATCTGCTCTCCATGTGACTCCAGAACCACACCAATGTGGTTGACTGATACTAAACTGCTCTGTGGACAATTATGGAAGGGTAATAAATACTAGCCACCCAGCAATGCCCACATGCTACAATAAATTACAACAAAACACCCTGACTGAATCCGACAGCAAGCCGAAATCAGGTGCTATTCTCACTTTCAGACAAAACAAAAGGCTTGAGAATCACCATTCCTCAGTGTTGTGCTATACTCTCAGCCATGCTACATTTTAAAAACAAATGCACATTGTGTTTGAATTTCGAAGCACACCAAATGACTTGAGGAAACGTCTGTGAATCTTGGTTATAGTCCAACAGGTTTAATTGAAAGCACACTAGCTTTCTGAGCGAGGCTCCTTCATCAGGTGATTGTGGAGGGCTCGATCGTCACACAGAATTTATGGCAAAAATCTACAGTGTGATGTAACTGAAATTATACATTGAAAAATTGATTGTCTGTTAAGCCAATCTGTTAGAAAACAGTGATAGTTTCACTTCTTTCATGTGTAAATCACAAAACCTTTTTTTTAAAATTTGCATTCTCGGGTGAGCTGTTAACAATGGTGAGAGCTAGACAGTATGTTGAAGGTGTTGGCCCTCTGTGTTCGCTGTCTATGCCGTAGTGTTTAGATTGATTCTAATCTAAAAAGTGAGATAACAGAGTTTTACATAAATTCATGCAATTTTTGGGCAAGATACTATGTAGCTCTGCCAGTACAAATTCACCCCACAAAATATGTGTGCATGTGGGTCTTTGTCGTCTGTGTGTGTGTGTTTGTCTGGGGTGGGGGTTGTGAGTGTGAGAAAGTCTGTGTGTGTGTGTAGTGAGTGCAGAGTGTCTTACGTCTGTGAGGGGGTGCATGCGTGAGTGTGGGAGTGTGTGTGTCTATAAGGGTATGTGTGGGTGTTTGTGTGCGCGTCTGTATGTACTGTGTCCATGTGTATGTGACAGTGTGTGTGTGTAGGAATATCTGTGTGTGTGTGTAGTACAATGGTGATCACCTATAATGTGACATGAACCCAAGGTCGCGGTTGAGGCCCTCCCTATGGTTACCGAACTGAGCTATCAGCCTCTGCTCAGCCACTTTTCTCTGCTACCTGTCTCGAAGTCCACCTTGGAGGATGGTCACCCGAAGGTCCGAGGCTGAATGTCCTGGACCATTGAAGTGTTCCCCACTGATCAGAACTTTGGATCCAGTCCTCAAAGTTCCCTAAGCGCCCTCATCCCACGTACTTCTCGTGGAGGTGACTTCTACTGCCTTCCGAAGGTACACAAAGCCAACACACCGGGACATTCCATCATGTTGGGCAATGGGACCCCATTGAAAATCTCTCTGGCTATGTGGAAGGCATCTTGAAACCTATTGTACAGGGGATCCCCAGCTTCTGTCGTGACACTACGGATTTCTTACAGAAATTCAGCACCCACGGACCAGTCGAACAAGGAACATTCCTCGTCACAATGGACGTTTCCGCATTCGACACCAGCATCCCCAACAATGATAGCATCGCGGCAACAGCCTCAGTACTCAACACCAACAACTGCCAGTCTCCCAACACCATCCTAAAACTCATCCGCTTTATCCTTGGTCACAACGTATTCACCTTTGACAACCAGTTCTTCATCCAGACACACGGAACAGCCATGGGGACCAAATTTCACCCCAAAATGCCAACATTTTTATGCACAGGTTCGAACAAGACTTCTTCTCTTTGCAGGATCTCCAACTAACATTGCACACCAGGGACATTGACGACATTTTCTTCCTCTGGACGCATGGCGAGGAGTCACTGATAACACTACACAGTGACATCAACAAGTTTCATCCCACCATCAAACTCACCATGGACTACTTTCGACTATCTGTCTCATTCTTGGACATATGCATCACCATCAAGGATGGACCCCTCAGCACCACACTCTACCCCAAACCCACAGACAACCTCACAATGCTACACTTTTCCAGCTTCCACCCAAAACATATTAAAACAGCCATTCCCTATGGACAAGCCCTACGCATACACTGGATATTCTCAGATGTGGAGGAACGTGGCGGACCTGGAAGTACGCAAGGGTACCCTCAGAAGAACGGGGTATGATGCTCAACTCATCGACCGCCAGTTCCGACGTGCCACAGCAAGGAACTGCAATGACCTCCTCAGGAGACAGACACGTGCTGCAACTGACAGGGTACCCTTCGTTATTCAGTACTTCCCAGAAGCTGAAAAATTACGCCATGTTCTTCGTGACCTGCAACACATTATCAATGAGGATGAGCACCTCACCAAGACCTTCTCCACACCTCCACTACTTGCCTTTAAACAACCGCCAAACCTCAAGCAGATCATTGTTCGTAGCAAGCTGCCCGGCTCTCAGGACAACTCCATACAACCCTGTCACGGTGGACGCTTCAAGACGTATCAGATTGCGGACATTGATACCACTATTACGCGTGGGAAAACCTCCCACCTTGTACATGCAGGTACTCATGTGACTCAACCAACATTGTCTATCTTATACGTTGTAGGCAAGAATGCTTGGAGCCATGGTACGTTGGGGAAACCGAGCAAAGGCTACGACAACGGATGACTGGACACCGCATAACAATCAACAGACAGGAGGGTTCCCTCCCAGTTGGGGAATACTACAGTGGTCCAGGACATTCAGCCTTGGACCTTCGGGTGACCTTCCTCCAAGGTCGAGTTCGGGACAGGCAGCAGAGAAAAGTGGCGGAGCAGAGGCTGATAGCTAAGTTCGGTACCCATAGGAAGGGCCTCAACTGAGACCTTGGGTTCATGTCACATTACAGGTGATCACCATTGCACTACACACACACACACTCTCACATACACATGGACACAGTACACACAGACGCGCACACGGACACCCACACACACCCTTAATGACACACACACTCCCACACTCACACATGCACCCCCTCACAGACTGAAGACACTCTGCACTCACTACACACACACACACATACACAGACGTTCTCACACTCACAACCCCCACCCCAGTCAGATACACACACACACAGACGACAAAGACCCACATGCATACATATTTTGTGGGGTGAATTTGTACTGGCAGAGCTACATTGTATCTTGCTCATAAAATTGCATGAATTTATGTAAAACTCTGTTTTCTCACTTTTTAGATTAGAGTCACTCTAAACACCACGGCATAGACAGAGAACACAGGGGGCCAATACCTTCAACATACTGTCTAGCTCTCACTATTGTTAACAGCTAACCCGAGAATGCAACTTAAAAAAAAGGTTTTCTGATATACACATGAAAGAAGTGAAACGATCATTGTATTCTAACAGATAAAAGGCTTAACAGACACCAATTTCTCAATGTATAATTTCAGTTACATCACACTGCAAATTTTTGCAAAAAGTTCTGTGTGACGATCGAGCCCTCCACAATCACTTGATGAAGGAACGTCGCTCCGAAAGCTAGTGTGCTTTCAATTAAACCTGTTGGAATATAACCTGGTGTTATGTGATTTATAACTTTGTCCAACAGCGGCATCTCCAAATCTGTGAATGTTGGTCATGTTTGAAACGTCTGACTGTGTCACAGAAACAGGCTGATCAGACCTGCTGCCAGTTGCGTGGTGGGATTTTAGAATAGGTCTGCCATGCGCACAGACTCTGGAGCTGATTAACTATCCATCTGGCTTTGATGTACACTCAGGCACTTTTGAGGATGGAGACTGAAAATCCAGAGAAGAAAGCAAACATTGATTCCAGTCTGACATTATTTTCCAAGTTTATGAAAAAGGAAGAAGGAAGGATAAGAAAGGAGATTGATTTTAAACTTCCCCCTGGGTGTCATGGTGGCTCAGTGGTTAGCACTGCTACCTCACAGCCCTACGTATCTGGGGTCAGTTCCTCTCTTGAGCAATTGTGTGTGGAGTTCGCACATTTCCCCTGTACCCATGTGTGTTTCCTCTGGGTGCTCCAGTTTCCTCCTACAGTCCAAAGATGTGCGGTTAGGTGGATGAGTGACGCCACCACTAGGCCATCCACAATTATGGGGGGCACAGGGTTTGAACAATCTCACTTCCTTAGTTCTTGAATTGTATTTGCTCCATAATAAAAAGCACAGCTTTTGTGATCAAGCTTTTATTGCCCTATGAACCTGCTGTTACAAAGCAGCAGGACTGCTCACACTCAAATTACAGTTATTGCTGGTACTTTTAATTTAAAATGTAAACAAATACACTGCCACACACATAAGATTATTAAAAGATTGGACACTCTGTCGGAAAGAAGTATGTTTCCGCTGATGGGTGTGTGCCGAACCAGAGGACACAGCTTAGAAATACGGGGTAGACAATTTAGGAAAGAGATGAGGAGAAACTTCTCCACCCAGACAGTGGTGGCTGCGTGGAATGCTCTGCCCAAGAGGGCAGTGGAGGCCCAGTCTCTGGATTCATTTAAGAAAGAGTTGGATCGAGCTCCCAAGGAGAGTGGAATCAAGGGTTAGGGCGATAAGACAGGGACAGGATACTGATTAAGAATGACCAGCCATGGTCATATTGAATGGTGATGTAGACCAAAGGGCAGAATGGCCTACTCCTGCACCTATTGGCTATTGTCACACACACACCCGCCAACACAATTCTACCTGTCATTTTTAAACTATTTCTGCTTCTTCTCAAACCTCCTTACAGCTTCCTTAACTATTCTAAAACACTAATCATATTTTTTATTTTACAATATTCTGATTTTCAACGCCACATGCTGGGCACACAACAAAATTATGAAATTAACACCGAAAAGAGAAGTGCTGTGAGAATCAAGCCCTATCAGACACCACTACTTACGTGTACCACTCTAGAAATTCCACAAGTCGTTTTCCAAATTTCCACCCTTCCATTTAAATTCAGTTTTCTATCCCTGCCTTAATTCCGTGCCAATTAATCTTATGGTTGATTCCTTTTCACATAGTATTTTTTTAAAGAAGTGCATGTACACACCCATCATATCTGCACATCTTAAATTTGCGATTTTTCAAGCATAGTCATCACTTTTGAAATTTACTGTGACCATTTCATTTCGTAGTCACCTGTTTCTTCCTGTTCTATCTTTAAAAACGTGCATTTCCAACAAATCTTTCATGTGATAAAACAAGCCAAATAACTCCACATAAATAGAATAAAACATATTACTGAGCCTTATAGAGATCCAAGGGTCGACGTGAAATATTTCATACAGTTTGAGTGTATTGAAGGGGAAAAGCGACATATACAGAAGCAAAGTTCAGGGAAGGAATTAAAAAGGTCACTGTCTTAGTAAATGAAGGCACTTCCACTAATGGAACTATTAAAATTGAAATTCTCAAAGACTGTAATTAAAGGAATACAAATCTCTTGCCTGCAATGTATAACCATGTACATTAACTTCACTGGTGCAGTGATTGGTTCTACCTGGAATAGAACAGGTAGTGTAATACAATCGTCAAGTCTCGAAGTAAGCAAGGCATTGACGAGGTTTTTGCAGTGAAAGAACGGAGTTGGGACGGAGATCGATAATCAGAGATTTGGGAAAGTATTGAAGCAGGCCTTTTGGCCTTTAGAGTCCACATCAACCCTCCGAAGAACAGCCAACCCAGGGCCCCCTCCCCCAGCTATACACCTGCATTTCCCATTGCTCATCCACCATGCCCAGACATATTTCCCATGCCTTCATAAAATTCCTATACTTTCCCACATTTTATTTCCAATTCCATTTCAGAATTCCCATTCTCTACCACGCCCGTTTTCAATTGCCTCTCAGAATTTCTATTTCATCCCACTCCCCTGTATCCCATTCCCACTCAGAATTCCCATTCCCTCTCGCACTTATATTTTCCATCCAGCCTCAGATCTCCCATCCTGCCAACAGTTTTTTTTCCAATTGTCTCCGCCTCCTGTTTCACATTTTCTGTCAGAACATCCATTCTCGGCCACTCCTATTTCAATTTCCGTCTCAGAAGTCTTATTCTTCCACCTTCCCATGTTTTATTACCTCGAAAGAATTCTTATTCCCAAACAATTCCTAATATTCCTTGCTTGCCATTGCTCGCTGTGGCACAATAGTTTAGTCTGTTCGACTGCTCACGGGAAATGTAGTATTGTGAAATACTGTAGAACCAAAAAACTTCCTTACTTTTGCCCCGACTGACCATACTCAATGAAATATTCCCAGATCCTCAGTTGAGGATGTTGCTGCAGGAAGTTACCTCGGAAACCCTATCAACTCTTAATGTGTTGAGCGAATGGTGAAACAGAAAGCATTTAACACGGAACACAAACAAAGCTGGCTTACCTAATGCATTTTCAGACACAGAGAAGCATGAATGCCAGATGTGAGACAGCCCGGCGGCATGAGCCATAAACTAATCTCACAACTAACAGCATGGCTATCCCAAACTACTTTTTCAAACATATTGGAGCCTTAGTGCACCACCACGTCCCAGAAGAGTGCTGAAAAGAGAGAAAGAAAGAACATAATAAGAATGGGCCATAAAAAAGTGAATTTCACCAATCACAGTCTCGATTAGATTACCTTTCCCTTCCGATGTCTCCAGGACAGAAATGAAGGAAATGAGAGAAATTTAAGAACATATGACGTCGCAATTCATTGGAATTATTTTCCCATTCGCCGGAACATCAAATAACGACAAATAGAGTCACCGCAGGACTTTGTTTCACAACAGCAAGGAAGTAACAGCCTCCATTCGGTTCCAGTAAAAACTCAAATTGCCTGGAACATAACGCAGCAGTAGAGCTGTCTCAGCCTGTGATTTACCGTGTGGGAGGCGAACACGTCATGACAACACGGACACTGACCCATTTTAGAGAGTCTGCACTCTCCCACACTGCAGTTAACTCTCCAAGAAGCAGACTTGCAGTTTTGCTTTGACTACGGCACTTCAACCCGCTGCAGCTGATGCCCAGAAATTGCAACGGTGTGATTCGTACTTATGCTACCTACCAACCATGAACTTGAATTCAGCTTCTTAGGCTGTTTGGCCACGCTACAACAGTGAAGTGTGCCGTGTCTGATCCGCAGGACACCAGCGCCATCTTCCCTGTGACATGTACGTGCTGGCTAAGATTCTGTTGTGTGGACGTGTCCAGCCTTTGCCAATATCACCGTTGTTTAACTCCCTACATCCTGTTGGTCGAACTGTGATTCCACTCAGAATCACAAATGTGTCACAAACCACCTTGGCTGTGCTGGCTCTCCACAGAGATAAATGTTTTTTTCTTTTGGTACCATTCTCTTGCCTTCTCCCTGTAACTCTGCATACTTTTACTTTCAACATAAACATCTAGTTAGTTTTTAAATAACTCGATTGAAACTGCGTCTTTGTCAATGTCAGGCAGTGGTTTACAGAACCTAACCAATCCCTATGTGAAATAATCTCTCCTCATGTACATTTTTCTTCTTTTACTAATGACTTTAAAACTCTGCCGAATCGTTCTCGATCCTTTCAGGCATGGGGAGCATTCTCCCTTCCTTATTTCTACTGTCAAAACCACTCATGTCTTGGAAAGGTTGAACAAGGCCAGCGCTCGTCCTTCTGCTCTCCAAGGAGACCTGTCCCAACTTTGTAAATGACCTTTATTATTGGCATTCCTCATATACCACACCATTCCCATCTCCATCTGCTGTGCTGTTTCCAATCATTTCACGTCCCCACTTCCTAAAGTTTCACACCAAGAATTTTGAAAACATCCAGATGTTGGATTTATTCAGAGTGGGACTGTGTGGGTGAACATCCTGAAACACTTGTTTCACTTTCACCACATGTGGTACTGTGCCATGCCCACTACAATGACACTTCTGACCCCAAAACTCAACGGTATTTCAAGGGGTGCAACTTAATGATTTACATCATTTTATCAAATAGTTGATAGGACGAACGAGCAAAAGTGAAATTAAACAACCAAGGCTCGATGGCGACTTGAAGTCAGGCATTCTCACATGCCAGTATTAACATAAGCTCCTAAGCGAAGATCATGCCCGAGACATTTCCAACACCAAACCAGCTGAGAGTCGTTCAGGTCCAACTACATCCCACTGTGCTTTCAAATTTCTACGCACCAAAGTGTCTCAAGAACATCGCCTTCTCATTCGGTCTTCTTGTTCAAGGGACAGTGCTGTTTATTCCTTACTGAAAATGTGCTGCTGGAAAAGCGCAGCAGGTCAGGCAGCATCCAAGGAGCAGGAGAATCGACGTTTCAGCATTATTCCTTCTGCTTGGACTAAGTTGTCTCCATCGGCAGACTATTCAGCTATTTCCCTCCACCTGCAAGCATTGTGAGGAGAGGCAAGCGCAGATACACTCTAAAGCTCGCTCTCATCGGCACAGACAGTTACATCAAGTGCTAGAAATCAGCAAGTTTGATTCGGAACTTCCTCCAAATATCATTTATCTGAGACAGCGATAAAGATGTTGAGCTGATGGGAAAGACAGAAATGTACTGCGGATTCTCTGACCACAGGTAAATTTATGTGAGGGCATCTTTGTGCAGTCTGTTGGGTGTTCAGAATCCATCTTCACACAGTTTTCCTGCAGAAAGGCTTTTGTAACAGTGACATCGGTTTCTTTGCTGTAATCAGGCAGCAGTGAACACCTGAGCCCCAACTGTCACAGGTGAAGACAATCTGAGTGAAATCCTCACTCACTGAGAGTCATCCCCATGTCCCTGAGCTGCGGGGCTGCAGACTGTCTAACGCAGACGACAGGTTAACAATGTGACATTGTTTCACCCTCTGCCACTCTGTCGCAGAGACAGGAAGAGTGGCAGCATCAACGCGTGGCGTCACTCACGCGTCGACAGAAGGTGTTCAGCCCATCGAATCCATGGCGACACTCTGTCGCTTGCATATCTCTGTGGTTATTCATAGTTCGTGATGTATGTCATAATAATGCGAGCTGTGTCCGTATCGTAAGCGGTCTCCAAAAAGTTGACCTATTGTTACTCACGGCTTTTTATTTCACGGGGAGGATACTGTTGTGTGAAACAGCGTGGGGAATAACTGCAGGGCGTCATGCGCATAGAGCACTCTGCAACTGATATATCTCACATTCTCCAGTTTCTTCCCAGCTCTGGCAAGTTATTTTGCGAATCAGATCCGACCAGACCGACAATGAACAGGAAAAGAGCTTCCAGAACTTCACAAGTGTGTTCTCTTACTTGTGTAAACTTCCCTGGCTTATCAGTACGAAATATTCATTTCAGATACATTGAGTGAAAGGAAGCAGAAAGTGAAATAACATGCAATACGTGGAATTGAGCTCTGTTATAGAGAAACACTGGCAGGGGCAGTACACACACTGAAAGCGGGAATGGTCAACGAGCAGATGATGTTTTCAATCCACGAATTTTAGGGCTATCAGCCGAATACGCTCTCCAGGGCCAATCTGTTAGCGCTGACCATAGAAGTTTCACACAGTCTTCAGCTTTTCTTCTGGCATGTGGCATGAACCTCAGAGGATGATTTCAGAAGGACTTCACTATTACTGTGTGATACTCTGTGGCGCAGATGTATTTTGGCTGTGTCAAGATAACCTGTGAGTAACTTCTCACATTCTGTTGGTTTAACTGTGATTTTACTCAGTATCCCAAAACATGTCACAGTGCAAAGTGAGGCCATGCAGCCCACCTTCGCTGTGCTGGCATGAAACAATAAGGAAATATAGCGTGTAGGTTTGCTCGCTGAGCTGTAGGTCTGATATCCAGACGTTTCATTTCCTGGCTAGGTAACATCATCAGTGGCGACCTCCAAGTGAAGCGAAGCTGTTGTCTCCTGCTTTCTATTTATATGTTTGTCCTGGATTATGTTCCTGGGGTTTGTGGTGATTTCATTTCCTGTTCGTTTTCTGAGGGGTTGTTAGATGGCATATAGATCTATGTATTTGTTTATGGTGTTGTGGTTGGAGTGCCAGGCCTCGAGGAACTCTCTGGCATGTCTTTGTTAAGCCTGTCCCAGGATAGATGTGCTGTCCCAGTCGAAATGGTGTCTTTTTTTCATTCGTGTGTAGGGCTACGAGGAAGAGAGGGTCGTGTCTTTTTGTGGCCAGCTGGTGTTCGTGTATCCTGGTGGTTAACTTTCTTCCTGTTTGACCTACGTAGTGTTTGTGGTAGTCCTTGCATGGAATTTTGTAGATGACGTTGGTTTTGTCCATGGGTTTTACTGGGTCTTTTAAGTTTGTTAGTTTTTGTTTGAGAGAGTTGGGTTCCTGTGCGACTAGGAAATGTCTGTGTGGTTCGATTGATTGACTTTATTTGATTGATTGATTGTCACATGAACCTGAGTATAGTAAAATGCTTTGTTTGCGATTGGTAGAGGCAGATCATAGTAATCAAGGGCATGCAGATCACAGCATGAGAAAAACAAAATTTTGAACAAATTAAGGCTTTCAGGTTACTCCGCACAGGACGTGCACTCGGCAAAGTCCACATTAACATCATCATCATCATTTGAAGTTAGAGAATCCATTTCTCCGCCTAGTGACGGCCTAAAAGAAGCTGCTGTTGTGTGTCTTTAAGCTTTGGTAACTTGATCTGACCTCGATATCATCACAATTATACTTTCTGAGGCAAAAATGGAACTGGATGCAAAACTCCAGGGCTCACGTGTAACTTCTCGCACTTACATCATTCACCCGAGGCGATATCACACCCACGACCAACAAGTCAGACCGCAGCAGAAGCATGATCCATAAACCAGGTGAATTTGCTTGTTTAAAAAAAAATTCTTGTGTTTCGGAGTGAGGGTAGCACGAAGTTTTAATAACAGTTCCTTGCCATTCTGAATTCCGATTCCCCGGAGGCAGTGCTAGCCACTTTCCCCGCGAGTGGGCTCCCACCATTGGCAGCTGGACGAACTCATCTTTTCTTGGCAATTAGTCTCGTGGGAGAGCAATGTGAGCCCGCTCTTCAGCTTCCTATCAAACACGGGCTTGTGGAGCGCGGGAGGGGGCTACTGGGAGTGGGAGTTATGGAAACTCTGGAAAGCGGAACAAAAGGAGATTGCACATTCACAGGACCTCATATTCCTCTGGGAACCTTGTGCAAATAACGCTCTCTGAAACAGATAAAAAGTGCAGAACTGCTGGGAAAGAGAGAATCTCTCGCAGTCATCCGTAAACCTGCTTGTGTCCTTCTCGAGGTCACAGCGAGGGCTCTGCTGTCTGAATCAGCATGGGATATTACTGCAGCGAGTCCCGTCGCTCAGGCACACTGCACCTGATGAGTATAAGACATATCACGTTACCCCCAGTTCAGAGAACATATTTCACAGCTCACATCATCCCAGAGTGACAGGGAACAGAAGAAAGCGATTCAGACCATCATCTGAAGAACTCCTGAAAAGAATACGGATGTGGGAGAGCAAACAGTTTCGACCAGTGCATGTTTCCAGCATTTACAATCTTGGCCTGTGTGATAACAAAAGGAGGAACCAGAAACTGTTTATCTTGCTTCTTAAAATAGACGTGCAGAACATAGATACATTTACCTGCTGTTAGTGAAATGATGAAGAGAAGATTAACGTTCGCAGAGTATGGTCTGACCTCTTGGTTATGGGCTCAGCACGTTCCAACTGTGACCCTCTGCTCAAACAAACAAAGAAACGACTCAGTGACAAAATCTGTTGAAACGGATCCTGTGAGGAATTGAAAGCGATGGAATGAAAAGCGGGATGTAACATTAACTGTGAAGGGATTGTTTTCTAGACTCGAGGAGAGTGTGCAGTGCTGTTTCCATGGGTCAATATCAGGACAGATAGATTGAAACAGCGTCGAATGTTATTGTAGGGAGCCATGTCGCTGAGACACACTGCACCTTTTGTAAAATGGTGCAAAAGCACGGACCTTTTGTGTAAAGGGGACAACTTGAAAATCGGTAATGAGGCAAAATGCACGAATGAGCGAAATAATAAAACAACCACAGAAAATGGCGTTACGTGACGGGGTAAACCCCCTCTGCTAATGTAAAACAGCAAAACAGAAAAGATTCCCCCCGTGCTGTGTTCTGTTAAAATTCAAGAGGCAAAGAACTAGCCCAAAAACCACTATTCAAAGTAAAAAATAACAACTTTATTGTGTTTTGTTTAAACATTTGACAGAGAAAATAAACTTAAAACTACTTACAACTCCTTTCTTTGAACCGGTCTTTAACCTTCTGCTCTACAGTACCTTCCCCATCCCCGACCCATTAACATTTACAAAAAAAATCAAATTTAAAAACCAACCAGTTGACGAATCTTCTCTTTGTATCTTCCTCCGTAGATTTATTTCTCCAGGTCGGTGTTGATGATTTTTTTCTCTATTCAATCTATTTCTCCAGATCGGCACCTCTTGGAGATTTTCCTAACATCCTTCATCTGTTGGTCTTTTAGCTGCTCTCTTTGCTGTTCTTTGTCGCTCTGGGTAACTGTTCAAAATGTCCAATATTTGTCTCACAAAACGTCAGATCGTTTCAATGGTTTTAACATTGCAAAAATACCAAATTCAAACTTGATTTGGGCATAACTGATTGGCCGAATTCGAATTTGTTTTTCGTATCCATGTAACACAGCTCTTAGTTGTTTCGACCAAATGTTATGTTGTTACCTTGTTCTGGACTCCTTGTGCTCGCCAGACATTTCAGCACCATTAAAAGTACAGTACACCCAAAACTTCATAATACTGGCATTTGCCAAGACAGTCGATTTCGCACCACATCAGTCTCTATCAATCTCATGTGCCGAGATTTGAACCACCTCTGGTCTATGTTAATCGAAACTGCCCTATTCACATAACCTCAGATTTAACACACCTCCTGATGTATGCCTTACAATATTAGTTGATTCCTCACTGTGTTACTTCAGCAGACGTTGAGAAGAAATAAAATTGAGAACAACAGTCACCTGTGTGACTGCAATTTGACCCAATGTTGCTGCAGCCAACCAATTCGGCTGTAAGTGAAATAGCCCACACCTTTCCTGTATCGGTAATGTGGTAAGTTTTCATGAGATGAATTAGACTCAACAACATTTCTCAGGACGAAATTTACTGGGATATAAAGACATGATGAAATACACGGGGGTTGGGTGGGGGGGGGGGGGGGTGGAATATGGATAGGAAGGATATGGTCAGAGTTCCCTTGATACAAAATCGTTAGAGAAGACGGAAATGAGATTTACTGGGAGATAAAGCCACGAGAAAAGAAAAGACGTAATTTAATGGGATGGTGGAATAGATGTAGAATTGCACGACACAAATCAGGAATGACTGAGTTGTGTCCTAATGGAGGTTCTCCAGCTGATGTGAGGTTGGTAAGGGTAAATAGGAGGGAAATTCCCTCGTTCAGATGAGAGTATAACCAGAGATTAGAGCTTCAAATCCAGCAAGGAATGACAAAGAAGTTTACATCAGGTACTTTTCATTCTGAGAGTTATTGAAATCGGAGATAATTTTTGCAGAAAGAAAAGAAAACTTTTTAGAAGATGATTCCAGCATATTTGAAAGGCCACGTGCAGACACACAAGGAGCGAATTTAACAGGGACAGGGATTCTGGGCTGCCTGGATGGGGAAGCAAAAGTGTCACACTCACGAATTGTTTAGCATTCATCGGAAAGAAATTACATAACACCGACAACTGAACATGTTAAATGTAAGAAGAGCTGGTGGTGTTGAAAGGTGTAGCAGCTGGTTCTCCGTGAACTACTACAAATTGTTCATGTGCTGAGCTGTTTGTTTTAGCTTTGCATTAAATAGAAGCCGGTTAGCTCAGTCCGCTGGCTAACTGGTTTATTGTATAGAGTGAGACTAACAACGTGGGATTATTTGTCGCACTGTCTCAGGTTGCCATAAGGATCATCATCTCCTCTGCTCACGTGTTCTGGAATACAATGGTGACTCTAGTGATTAGGAATGGACCTGTCGATGTCAAGCATCATTTTCATTGCCATCTGTTGCCTTGAAGATTTGTTCACAATGACCAGGAACGGGACTGAGTCCATTGAATACTCACTGATCTCCTCCCGAAAAATCCAGCGACAAGATTCGTCCTTATTCCTGTTTGAACTCTCTGTTCTGCACAGCAGCAAAACTATATGTCATGGCTTTACCAGATTCACAGACAACATTCAGTCTACTCAAAGATATAAATCTAATTCCTTTCGAACGGCATAATGAGCTGTGTGAGTTTGCAGCAAACAGGATTATATGAAACGAGTTTAACAGCCTTTCCAAGAATGTAATCAAGAGTGTCAGAGATTTGAAAAAGGTCATCAAGCTAAAACATCACCTCTGCTTCTCGCTCCACAGATGGATAATCATCCGGGGAGTATGTGCAGTTTTACCGTTAATAATTGATACCTTTCCCAAAGACAGAACAATCCCACAAATCGGAAGTTGGAGTTTTAGAATACATGCTGCTTTATTCGACATTATTCTTCAACTACGCTTCAGTCTAGTGTTTAACGTCAGTAAAAGCAGTTTTAGACAAGTATTGAAATAACAACTGAGGCATTTTTACATGCTGTTAAGTACCAAGCTCTGATCAGTTGCTCCACTGGAGTCACCGGCAGCAAGCCTACAAAGTATCCTACTCGTACCTCTGGGACCCGCCTGTTCTACATTTGCAGTGGTTCTCAAATTAAAGCTAAGGAAGTGGAGGAGGAACTGATATGGACCTGTGACTATTGAGTATCAGGTTCAGGACGTGGGAAACAGAAAAATGTTGCGCAAAATAGACTTGATTGAAAACTGGGTTCCTGTGGGTTGCTGCGTTGTTTACAGACAATGTGATATTATCGCTGTCACAGGGCTTCTCATTCGGTTCGCTTCAATTTGGGGCAGAATTTGATTCAACGACTCTTCATTAACTTCCTTCTGCAAGTTCCTACAGACAACATGAAACATACTGCACTCATCATCAATTTCACCAGGGCTACATCCAAGGGATATGTTGCACAGTTTTCATGAATACTGAAGATATAAGAATGTTACGCAAGAGTAAATTGAATTTCAGTTTAAATTGGAAAGTGATAAGAATCCTGTGGGAGCGAAATGTGTTTAGTGTCAGTGGGCTTCTGCAGTAGGTTTTGTGAGTGAGAAGCCGATTCTGGGCTGATCATGTTTCAAGTGATATGATTCACACAAAACTCACGACCCAGAAAGTGAGGAATCTTCTCTGGTCAGTAGCAGATACAAGAACTCCAGACGCCGGTAACTAATGATGAATCAGCAGAACAATCATTCATTCAGCTGAAATCTGAAATAAACTCCGATTCTGGTGTAACTCAAACCCACAAACTTTGAAACGCAACCTTAATAATGCAGTAAAAGTCCAACACGTCTTTCATTGTGCCACAGAGCTGTGCTAGGCTCCATGTTATTGCACCCAACGTTACGGTGTTCAACTATTTCTTCAAACATCGGGCGGCACGGTGGCACAGTGGTTAGCACTGCTGCCTCACAGCGCCAGAGACCTGGGTTCAATTCCTGCCTCAGGAGACTGTGTGGAGTTTGCACATTCTCCCCATGTCTGCGTGGGTTTCCTGCGGGTGCTCCGGTTTCCTCCCACAGTCCAAAGATGTACAGGTCAGGTGAATTGGCCATGCTAAATTCCCCGTAGTGTTAGGTAAGGGGTAAATGTAGGGGCATGGGTGGGTTGCGCTTCGGCGGGTCGGTGTGGACTTGTTGGGCCGAAGGGCCTGTTTCCACACTGTAAGTAATCTAATCTAATCTGTTTATCCTCGCCCAACTTTCCAGTGTCTGCTCCTTATCCATGCATGCTCTAGCTCCTCAAGTGTTCGGGTAAATGCTCCTGAAGTGTTTTGATGACTCTCAGCTTTACCATACGTTCAAATAGTGATTTCGTGGAATGGTGCCAAATGGGGAAGTGCTGGAGGTCAAAGAGGATTGGAGGATCGTGTCCAGAGAGAAATTGTCCTCCATAGTGCCGGTATTCAGTGTTACGAGCTCGTGGGGAATGGGCAGCAGATTGTATATCTTCCTGCGCTTCCTGCTATAAGTAAACACCTCTCTACGAAGCAAAACTACCTAATGATTTTCATTCCAACACCAACATTAGGTACGGCTTACAGAAGACACGTGTTTGCACTGTCACCATCACTCTGTCTACCCGGTAGTAGTAGTACTCCCCCACGCAGATTCAGACAGCCCAGTTCTTCCTGTGACATATCCCTTCGAGAATGGAATGACTGGTATTAATAACCTGCACTTGGAATGGAACATCTTTATTGCTCAATAACAATCGCTTAACTATCATAACTCCTTTTCAAATCACTTGACTTATATCCTGGCATGTCTTGGCATCACAAACTCACATATCAACACTTCGGAAAGTTATGTGGATTTCTGCGTCTCCGAGCCTTGCATACACTGTGTTTGAAAACGATTTTCCACGCATTCACTGTAATCTTTCTGCCTCTGACCTTAAATCGATGGCGCCCCGTGATCGAAATCTCCATCAAAGTGAAACATTTATTTCAGACTATGCTATCCATATCCCTTAGTATTTTGTACATCTTAAACAAGCCCACCTCAATCTACTCTGCTTTAAGTAAAACAACTTCAGTTTGTCCAATCTCACTTCTTCAGCCCAGACAATATCCTGGCAAATCTCCCCTGCATAGTTTCCAGTGCTGTCACATCCTGCAATGTGAACCGTATAACTACAAACAACAATCTCGCTAGAGGCTGAAGATTCAACAATCGCTGGTCCATGTCAGTAAAAGCTGCTACATCAAGATTGATCTCTTAACTGCGGTGTCGAAATGGATCAACTGGTTTGAAGGTCCCGATGGTGAGACTTGGGCGTTGTGACCCAGCAACAGTGAGTGCAGCAACACAGACTGAACGGGGTCAATGTGAAAATGATTGCAAGGGAAATGGGAGGGGGAACTTATAGGAGGTAAGTGATTCTGAGAGGCAGAGAATTCTCCGAGAATGGGTGAGTCTGAGTCCTGATATATGACTCGCAGAGATGTGTGTGAGAGAGGGGTTTAATGAAAAAAAAAACACATAATCTCAGAGAATGCCTTCATGTGAAATCAACTAATTCCTTTCTGTGTTTCTTCAGCATGAGTCACAAGGAATAAAGTGCAGTGACTCTGATTCGAACGATCTTACTGCGGCCACAATGCAGAATATTTTAACACTAATACCATCACTGAGTCATGCAGAGACACGTGTTTAAAAACAGCAATTATTACAGTGACAGAGGATATGTTAGGAAGAGTAGCAGATGCACAACAGGAATATTAGGCGAGCAATAACAGACATGTGGGAATTCAGAATTAGCTGAATCTTTATATCCCAAGACGCTGTGGTGGTTCCATCGAGGACTGCACGTTGAGGACTGAGTCTGATAGATTTCTAGAAACAAAAAGGTTCAGGGGATAGTGCGGGATATTGGTGCAATGTATGTTTCAATAACAATGAGTTTTAACACGGTTGCTTCACCAACTTCCCAACACATTACTGGGACTACCCATTGCTGCAGTCAGTCACATAACCCGTGTTCCGAGAACCGGAATCAGACATACATTGCGGCACAGCCGCTAATACTAAAGCGGACGTTGGGGTGGAAATGAGCACGTGAAGCTATTCTGTGGCACCAGTGACATGATTGGGAAAAGCCCGGTCATAGAGTAATAGAGTTATAGAGATGTATGGCACGGAAACAGACTTTTCAGTCCAACCCGTTCATGCCGACCAGATATCCCAAACCAATCTAGTCCCACCTGCCAGCAACCGGCCCATATCCCTCCAAACCCATCCTATACATATCACCAACCAAATGCATTTGAAATGTTGCAATTGTACCAGCCTCCACCACTTCCTCTGGCAGCTTATTCCATACACGCACCACCCTCTGTATGTAAAAGTTACCCCTGAGGTCTCTATTATATCTTTCCCTTCTCAAACTAAATCTATGCCCTCCAGTTCTGGACTCCCTGTCCCCAGGGAAAAGACTTTGTATACTTATCCAAGCACGTGAAGTGCTGTGGCTGGGAGTGCTTCTGGTCAAATGCGAGGTGGAAGCGCATATTGGTCTCAATTTATTATATTGTTAAGATTCAGCAGCAGCATGAACCCGCACTGAGGATTGGCTCAGAGGAAATGTGCTGGAGCCTTAAGAGAGAGATCGTTGTATTGAAAGCATTCTAAGAGATTTTCCTCAACAAAGTGGTGTTTTGTTACTTTGTCAGTAAGAAATGCTTTTGCTTACATCGTCTCCACATCATTCTCTTGCTTCAGTAAACACTCAAATCCAGCGTACATTGCTTCCATTCCAACACAGAAACGCGTCCTATTCTCTCTCCATTTGAGATAATCTGATTTGACAATGTCGTTGCTTGAATGGAGAAATGCAGCAGGGAGTTGTTAGTGCAGCAGCGATATATTGGGCTAGTAATCTTTGGTGACTGGAACGTGGTAGCTGCTGTTATTTAAATTCGCTGAGTAAAATCTGGAAAATACACGCAATCTCAGGAACAGAGACAATAACTTTATATTGCTAAACTCATTCATTCATGTCCTTTCGAAAGGGAAATCTGCCGACCATACCGAGTCCTGTCAACATGTGACTCCAGAGCCACAACAATGTAGTTCACCCATGAATGCTGTCTGACTCAGTTCAAGGTGAATTAAGAATGAACAACAAATGCTCTTCAGACCAATGATAACAACATTCCGTGGGAAAATAAGGAAGAATAAAAATACAGGGACAATGGGGAAAATGGGTACATTGTCTGTGTGTACTCGAATTCAACTGATTGTCAAACGAAATAGACACAAGGATACCCGCAGTGCCAAGAAGTCAGGGCCATGGGGTGACTGCAGGAAGGGATTCAATTATCCGCAGAGGTGTAAACTCACTTGCTCAGTCACAATGCGCACAGGTAATTCACCACTTCCATATGTGAGAAGTGATCCCTAAGGCGACCAACTGACAGAGTCGACAGCAAGTTTACAAATGACTCCAGGAGATTGAAACAGCTGATATTGCAGCTGTTAATCCCAACCAGCAATGAACCCTGTTTGGATGCATGTTTCCAGTGGAGTTCCATTGTTTTCTGATGTAGATCAATGATTTAGACTTAGTAGTAGGAGCCAAAATTCAGAAGTTTGCTGATGATGCAACAATTGGTTGTGTAGTTGACTATAATGAAGAATGTCAGAGACTTCAGGGATGTATCAATCAGGTCGAAAGGAAAAATGGCGAATGGAATTGAATACAGACCAATGAGTGTTAACGAAATTTGGGAGAAGAAACAAAAACAGTGAATACTCTGTGTGGTGTAGACAGATAAAGTGATCTTGGAGTGGACATTCATGATCGCTGAAGATCAATGGACAGGGGAATCAGTTGGACGGAAGTACATACTGTAGATGCTGGAGATCAGAGTCAAGAGTTGAGTGGTGCTGAAGAAGCACAGCAGGCCAGGCAGCATCCGAGTTGCAGAAACAAATGAAGTTTTGGGCAAAAGGCCTTCATCAGGAATAAGGCTGGGAGCCTCGACGTCGGAGAGATAAATGGGAGGGGTGTGGCTTGGGAGTATTTAGCTGAGAGTGCAATAGGTGGATGGAGGTGGGGATAAGAGTGTTAGGTCGGAGAAGAGGGTGGAGCTGATAGGTGTGAAGGAAGATAGACAGGTGGGACATGTCAGTAGAACAGTGCCAAGCTGGAAAGTTGGAACTAGCGTTAGGTGGGGGGCGGGGGGGGGGAAATGAGGAAACTGGTGAAATCCACATTGATGCCATGGGGTTGAAGTGTCATGAGGCAGGAGATGAGACAGTTCTTCCTCTCGGCGTCGGGTAGTGATGGAGTGGCATTGGAAGAGGCCCAGGACCTGCATGTCCTCGGGAGAGTGGCGGGGTGGGGGGTGGAGTTGAAGTGTTCAGACACGGGGCGTTGGGATTAATCGTTGCTGGCGTCCTGAAGACGTTCTCTGAAGCGCTCTTCTGGTGGCCCCACTGTAGAGGAGACTGCATCGGGAGCAATGGATGCAATAAATGACATGTGTGGAAGTGCAGGTGAAACTTTCATGGATGTGAAAGTTTTCTTTGGGGCATTGGGCAGAGGTGGAGCGTGTGTGAGCGCAGGTGTTGCAATTTCTGTGGTGGCAGAGAAGGTGCCAGGAGGGGTCGGTGGGCCATTGGAGGTTGGGGACTTGACTAGGTAGTCGTGGAGAGAACGGTCTTTGCGGAAAGTGGATAGGGGTGGGGAGGGATAAATATCCCTGGAGGTCAGTGTTACTGATATTTTTTACAAACCCACTGACACCCACAGAAATGTGGATTCCATCTCCTCCCACCCCACCTCCTCCACAAATGCTTTCCTGTGTTCCCAACTCCTCTGCATCCGCTGCATCTGCTCCCAGAGGACCAGTTCCACCAAAGAAGGCCTTCTTCTTTAAAGTTCGGAAATTCCTCTCCCATGTGTTTGAAGATACCCTGCAATGCATCTCATACATGCCCCGCACCTCCATCCATGAACCCCACATCTCCAATCACAACATGGATGGAACAAGGACAGAGGAAAGTCCACACCTTCCATTCCACCAACCTCCGCATAAATCACATCATCTGCCGACATTTTCGCCACCTCTAAATTGACCCCACCACCAGGGATATATTTCCCTCCCCAAACCTATCCGACTTCCTCAAACACCTTTCCCTCCACGACTACCTAGTCAAGTCCACGCCCTTCAATGACCCACCATTCGCTCCCGGCACCTTCCTTTGCCACCACAGGAATTGCAAATCCTGCACCAACATCTCCCCCCTCACCTCTATCCAAGGCTCCAATGGAGCCTTCCACTTCCATCAAAGGTTCACCTGCACTCCCACACGTGTTATTTGTTGTATCTGCTGCTCCAGATGTGGTCGGCTCTAAATTGGGGAGACGGGATGTCTTCTGACAGAGCCCTTCAGAGAACATCTCCAGGACACCTGAAAGAATCAACTCCACTGACCCATGGCCAAACATTTCGACTTCCCGTCCCACTCTCCCGAGGATATGTAGGCCCTGTGCCACCTTAATCGCCACTCCCTCACAACCCGACGCCTGGAGGAAGAACACCTCATCTTCTTTCTCGGGACCGTTCATAATCATGACATCAATGTGGACTTCATCAGTTTCCTCATTCCCACTCCCCCATCTTACGCCAGTTGTAACCTTCCAGTTTGGCACCGTCCTCCCGACCTGCCCTACCTCTGTATTTTCATTCCCAACATTCCCTCCACCCTCCTCTCTGACACATTGCCTTCACCCCCTCCTCCATCCATTTACTGCACTCTCAGATATCTTCTCCCCAGACCCACCCCCTCCCATTTATCACTCCATCCCATAGGCTCCCAGTCTCATTCATAATGATGGGTTTTTGCCCGAAACGTTGATTTTTCCTCAGATACCGCCGGACCTGAAGTGCTTCTCCAGCACTGTTTTCATCTTGAGGGGAATCAGTTGATTGAGAGGGTTTTTGGATATTTTCTGTTGTTGACCACAGTTTGTGGATGATAGTAGAACTTTAGCAATCACTAGTTTAGGGAATAGTTAAAAGACTGAGCACAAGTCTGGTCTCTGCATTAATCAACATTTATTAAATGTTAAGATAAAAGATGGAGGGCTGAAGTATGCAACTTTGCCAATCAAGACTGCTTCACCACTCAATGAGTTGACAATGATTCATTCACAAGTCAGGGTACTATGGGCCTTGGAGGATAACTTGCAAATGGTGCCGTTTCGTTGCATCTTCTAAGCTTGTCCTTGTAGTCAGTATAGCTGTTGAGCTTTGAAAGTTCCGTTAAAAATTCCCGGATGACTTTCTACAGTGCATCGTGTAGTTGGTGCACTCTGTTGCAATTGTGCCTTAGCGGTGAAGGAAATAAATATTCTGGTACTGAAGAATGTACAATCAAGTGACTGCATTATTGTGAACGGTGTCCAATACCTTAAATGTTGTTGAAGTTACACCCATCGAGCAAATGGAGAGAGTTATGTTCCACATCTCATTTGTGCCTTGCAAACGGTGTAGGATTCACGGAGCAATGACTTAAGTTTATAATCAAAAACTGTCTACCAACGGACATGTTTTTGTTGTCAAAGTGATTCTATAGCCAGTCTCAATCGTCTTTCCTAAATACTAGCCCCGTGGACGATGACACGGGGTAATTTGGTTAAAGTAAAACCATTGAATTACAATGGGATATGATTAGGTTCTCATTTGTCAGAATTATCATTAGTGTATTTCGTCCTTGTGTGGACCAATCTGATTCCAATCGCTATCTGATTTCAAGTTCCAATTCCCGTCTGTGCTTGAAATTTCAACAGTTGCCTCACAGAAATTTCTCCACTTGGCTTAATAACGTATAAGGACGCTGCAGGGGACAGCAGAGATTTGCGAACATGTCGTTAACACTGGAGAAAATGTAGCTTCGTGGAAGGAATGGTTAGGCTGGGATTAATCTACTTGAAACAAAAGAGGCGTATGGGATCTGTATAATCACATAATAACATTTATAAACGTTCAATATTCATAGGATCTTGACAGGGTAGGTACAGGCATGTGGTTTACCTCTTGGTATGAGGAGAGCACCAGAGTACATGAATTCAGAATTAGATATTGCCTATTTAATTCAGAAATGAAGAGTCATTTCTTTGCTCAGGGGCCAGTGAATCGGTGGAACACTTTATCGACACTGTTGTTGAGGCTGAGGTGTGTATTTTCAAACTGTGCCAGACAGATATTTAACCAGAAAGACAATGAAGCTCTGTCGAGGTAAGGCAGGAGAATGGAGTTGAAGATTATCAGATCAGCCATGAGTTCTTTGAATGGTGGAGTAGTCTCGTTGGCTAAATAGCCGACTTCCAATCCTATATCATTTGGTCTAACTCAATATTTTAACTTTATCAATTTAGAATTCTGAGGGGATGGGATGATGTGACAGTAAAGTTTGATCAAACTGATCAGACAGATCAGGAACCCGGCTCATAAACTGAAGAACAAGGAATGTGCTGTGGCCTGGAGACAACAAATGGCACTGGTCATACCACAGACAGATATGTGCAGAAGGTGTGATTGCTAAAGAAAATTCGTGGATCTAATGTTGTTGGCAACTTGGTGATCACGCTAGATGATGGATCGCGGTATGATCCACCAGCAGTAGTTTGTGAAAGAATGAAAGATTGGTTTCATTTGAGAAGTTTTCTGCTGTTCCAATTCCAATTGACTGTTTAAAATACTGATCAGAACTTTGTGTGGAGTGTTGCATTAAAATTCACAATCCCACTGAATAAACTATTGCACCCGATCTTTCTTTATTTGTTTTACTTTCATTCGATGTAAATTCATAGAAAGTCAAGATGGAATGAAAGGAGGAAGTAACGTTGCACTCCTTTTCATTATCCCAATGTAACTTACAACAGAAACAAATTGGTGTATTTCTACTTTGATATGGCATCGATTTATCACCAATCTCCGGTGCAATGAAGGGCATGGGCAAGAATCTCCATCCACTGTATACTAAAGATGCGGGGCACAAAGGGAAACCATAGCTGCGTTTGATAGAAGTAACAGCCAGAGTAGGATTCAAATCCACACATGCACAGTGACAGAGCAAATCGCCGCCTTGATCTCTGGGCCGCTTCAGCCCATTGCAAAGGGGCTCACATGTGACCATATCAAGATTACATGTGGTGCACCTAGGGGATAAGGCATTCCCTGAGCGGAATCGAAACCACACAATTATGTTTCTGCTTTCAGTGCAATAATAATACCATCAAAATCCAAGGAATTGACCTCGTCCTGGGAAGGAATACCTGTCATTGATTCATTCCGAGTCGGAACTGTCTCAGAATGAACCAGCAAACATGAAATTCCCGTCACATTCACACGCACATTTAGTCTTGACGCATAATTTCTTCAGACAGTTTCTCTCTCACATGAAGAAGTATATATGGAGAGAGAAGTGAAGGTGATGTTTTAGCTCGATGGTCTTTCTCATATGGCTGAACCTGAACTGGGTAAAATTCCCAGAAATGCAGTTTTGTTCGTTTCATTTTATTAAATTTGCTGCAACTTCACTCTGTTCATTCCAATGTTCGGAGGTGAATTGGATTTATATGATTTGAACGTTTAATGTTGTATTCAATTTTGCTCCGAATTTATTTCAGTTTAAAGAAAATACTGATGAGAAAAACGGAAGGTTCAGCTACAAAACAAGATGCCAGTTTTGATGTTCTGTTACATTGGCAGATTTCAGTGCGTATCAAATGAACCCAACATCATGGCGATTGTCCTCCCATCTTTAAGGCATGGGATTAAAGCAGGAAATCGATCTCCAAGAGACGGGTCACTTCCTATTCATTATAGAATATCTTCCCTTGACAATATACAAAATCTGCTCAGTTCCATTTATAATGCTTCATGTGGAATATTAATACAAAACTTTCAAAACTCTGAGTTTTTTTTGCTGAATCTTATTCAGCTGCATACGTTTCCGATATTTCTTTACATCCAAAGTCGTCCAAATTAGACTTTGTTTCCTCGCACCTTCCACCCCCCACACCCCAATATTACACTTTTACCTGGCCACAGGCTGTCTCTCCTGGTGAAACTCACTGCTTGTGTGTCTCTAAATGTGCCTTTCCAAATATTTTGGAAACGGATTCTCTGAGTGACAGAAATTCTGCTCCCATTATTTCTTTGTCTTACATCGATGGTTTCAAAAGTCTGACGTTCAGAAATTTGCGAATTTGAAAGAGTGAATTTACCACCTATTTACTCTCTCCATACCTGAAATACTCTGGAAAACTTCCATTCGGTTTTGCTTGGTTTAGTTTTAAGTTTTCCAAAACACAAATAAATAAAATTCCATCCCCACTAAACGCCGTCAGCATCGTCTCTAATGTCTTAGCAGCCCAGTAAACGCTGGCAGTGTCCTCTCTGATAGAATCACAGATTCCCTACAAGGCAGAAAGTACAATTTAGCCAATCGATTTTGTAGAGAAACTCTGAACAGCATCTCAACCAGACCTACCTCCCTTCTCAATACCCGCAGTCCTGTCTTGTGATTTCAAGTAAACCTGCTGGAATAAAACCTGGCATCGTGTGACTACTGACCTTATAACTGCGTTACCCATGGCTAATTCACTTAACTTACTGAATTCACTCCCTGGACATATCAGCGCAATTTAACATGGCCAATCCACCTAACCTACAGACTTAACAGCAGTGCGAACCACTGAACAAATGTACCATCACATTGAACACTATCTGTAGCATGTGTAATGGCTTGACACACTGGTAACTCAGCCTAGTGATAGCAAGCTGCACCCATCAACACAAATTCAATGCATCCAAAAGCGGTTCTACGCGGTACAACCTCATTAGTGCTGCTGGAAATGTTTCTGCACTCAGATCTGAATGGATTTACTCTGTTTTCTTCCTCGGATTCCTGCTTTAAATAAACATATCAGTCAGGAACAAATCTATATAATGGTTTTCATTCCAACACAAACGCAGTGTGCAGTTTGCAGAAGTTACGTGTTTGCACTTTCACTGACACTCTCTCCCCAGGAGCTGCAGTCTTTCCCCAGCTGATTCAGACAGCACTGTCCTTGTTGTGACATGTAACTTCGAGAATGGAAGGCCAAGCATTAATAACCTTCACTGGGGAACAGAGCACAGGTTTAAAACATTTACGATGCCCCCAGCGGAGAATTGAGCCCTCTGACAGGAGGGGACACTAACCACGATACTGTGGAGGACAACAACGGCGAAGGAGGCCCTTCAGCCAATTGTGGCCGCACTTGTCCAACACAACTGCTGAACGACATGAATCAAGATTTCCATCGTTTAGCCCATAGTCTCATATGTCTTGGCATCACAAATTCACATCTGAATTATTTTCAGGTTAAAAGAGTTTCCCCTTCTCTGACCCTTTCCGCACATCTACTCAAACCTTTCTGCCTTTACCCGAAATCTCTTGGCCCCGGTGTTCGATCCATCCATCAATAAGAAACGCTTCTTTCAGTCTATCCTATCCATATCCCTCAGTATTTTGTAATTCTCAGTCATGTCTTCTCCAATCTGTGCTGCTCGGCGACAAACAACCCCAATGTGCCCAATCTTTACTCAATTCTGAAACTCTTCAGCCCAGACAATATCCCAGTGAATCTCTCCTGCAAGGTTCCCAGTGCGATCACATCCATGCTATATTGTGAATTGCAGAACTGCACACAGTAATCTAGCTAGAGCCGAATGAGCTTTTTTTCTATTCTTTTACAGTATGAGGGCGTCGCTGGCTCGGCAGTATTTATTGCTATCCCTAATTGCACACCGCCAGTTGAAACGCAACTGTATTGCAGTGAGTCTGAAGTCACATGGAGGCCCCACCAAGTAAGAATGGCAGTTTCCTTCCTCAAAGGACGTCAGATTTTTTTTTCAACAACTGACCATGGATTTATAGGAATTATTAAATTCGTAATTCCAGATATTTATTGTATCCCAATGCTACAACCAAGCATGGTCGGAGTCAAACCCGAGTCCCTGGTGTCTGAATTAGCAGTCCAATGGTCAGTGGTAATAGCGCTCGGCCATTGTAGAAAACCGGTGAAACTGATCTTTTCCAGTGAAGTCGCTTTTCCCCGATACTGCCCTGCGTAATTTTCCTGAGCTTGACCCCCCAATATTCTCTGGTCCATGTCAGTAAAAGCTGATACATGAGTATTGATCTCACAATAGTGGTAACCAACTGGTCTGCAGGTCCCGATGATAGGGTTGGGGCACATTCACCCAGCAACAGTGACCACAGCAGCACAGACTGAACGGTATTAATGTGAGAGTCAGTGTCAGATTCTGCAGTGCCTGAGTGAAATAGGAAATGATTCCACAACTACATGATGAAAGAGCAGTGCTCCGAAAGCTAGTGCTTCAATTAAACCTCTAAGACTATAACCTGGTGTTGTGTGATTTTTATGTTTGTACACCGGCATCTCCAAATTAATGAAATTGGGGTGTGGATGGAAATTTCAGTTAGTGATCATAGGAGGCAAGAAATCACTGAGAACAGGACGATTTGAATTCTGACATATGAATCACAGAGATGTGAGCGCGCAGAATTTGAAGGGAAAAGAACATCACCTTGGAGAAAACTAACATGTCAAAACAACTGATTCCTTTGTGTTTCATAACGACTGGGCCAGATAGGGCAATAACTGCCGTGACTCAGATTTTAACCGACGTTGTTGTGGCTACAACGCAGAATAATAACCACTATACGATCACGGCATCCCAGAAACCAACATGTGAAAAGTGCACAATAGGTACAGTAGCAGAGGAAATGTTAGGCAGAACACCAAATGCACAATATCAGTGCTTAGCGAACAGTGACAGATATGTGGGAACTCAGAATGGGCTGACCGTTTAACATTGGTGCCCCCGGAGGCTGTGGTGATTCCATCATTAATATGCTGAAGGCTGAGATAAATAGATTTCTCCAAAATATAAAAGACTCCGGGGACAGTGCAGGTTTTGTTGAAATGTATGCTTCAATAATAATGCAGATTAACATCGGCTACTTCACCAGTTTCCCCACAAAGGCAGTACCCACTGCTGCCACAGAGTCCCAGTTCCCAGTACCAGAATCAGAGGGATTGTGTGGCGCAGCCGTGAAGTTCCATCTAGAAATCGGAATGGGAATAAAGTCGCAGACCATCTTCGATGGCTCAAGTGACACAACCAGTGAATGTACAGTACTTCTATGACGGTTTAGAGGCGCAAACAATTCAGAGGTTGGGAGTGCTCCTGGTCAAAGGTGGGACAGGAGGGAAAATTTGTTCCCGTTTATAATGACATAGCAATCTACAGTGCATCTTGCTGAGACAGCTGAGTGCCACAACTGGAGCGTGGGCGGGTGGTTTGAAGTTTGATCTTGCTTCACTCTCACCCACTTCCCTGGAATGAATTGCTTTCACCATTTTTCTTTCCAATTGTTTGATATCTCCCTGCAGTCTGCGGCCTTCTTCCTCATGTTTAATTGTATGACTAACTGCTGTATGATCTGCACACTGCTAAATCACGGCCACTCCAAGTAAATATGAATCTATATGAGAAAACAGTGGAAATCACAGCAGGCATCCTTCGTAGGTTTGCAGGCGATACCAGAATTGTAGACAGTGAGGAAGATTATCTCAGATTCAAAAGGATCTGAATCCAATAAGTCGTTGGACTGAAAAATGTAACATGGAGTTCAATCTGGATAAACGGAAGGTATTGCATTTTGGTACAACAAAAAGTGTAGGGCTTATACAGTTACTGATAGGGCTTTGCGTAGTGTTGGAGAACACTGAATCTCGGGCTGCAGGTACATAATTCATTGTAGTTTTCTGGCCTTCATAACAAGAGGGATTGAGTATAAACTCAAAGAGGTTCTTCTCCACTGTACAGGGCCCTGGTGAGACCACACCTGGAGTACTGTATGCAGTTCTGGTCTCCAGATTTGAGGAAAGACACTCTGGCTATTGAGGGAGTGCAGCGTAGGTTCACGAGGTCAATTCCTGAAATGGCGGGACTATCTCATGGTGAAAGATTGGAGCGACTGGGCTTGTATACCCTTGGGTTTAGAAGACTGAGAGGGGATCTGATTGAGACGTATAAGATTATTAAAGGATTGGACACTCTGGAGGCAGGAAACATGTTTCCGCTGATGGGTGAGTCCCGAAACAGAAGACACAGCTTAAAAATAAGGGGTAGGCCATTTAGGACAGAGATGAGGAGAAAGGCCTTCACCCACAGAGTGGTGGGTGTCTGGAATGCTCTGCCCCAGAGGGCAGTGGAGTCCGAGTCTCTGGATTCGTTTAAGAAAGAGTTGGATAAAGCACTCAAGGATAGTGGAATCAAGGGTTATCGAGATAAGGCAGGAACAGGATACTGATTGAGGATGATCAGCCATGATCATAATGAATGGTGGTGCCGGCTCGAAGGGCAGAATGGCCTACTCCTGCACCTATTGTCTATTGTCTATTGTCTATTGTCTATAATGCCGATAGGAGTGGGGAGGGAAATATATCCCTGGTGGTGGGGTCTGGCTATATGTGGCAGAAATGGTGGAGAATGATTAGTTGTAGCTGGAGGTTGGTGGGATGGAAGTTGAGGACCATGGGGTCTATTCTTGTTGTAGTCGGAAGGGTGGGGTGCAAGTACAGAGGTGTGGGAAGTTGAGGAGATTCGGTGGAGCACCATTCTGCAAGTTCGCCACCTCTTCAATGCTATCCGACCCTCTTCATATCTTTGTACTGTCTGGGGATCAGGTTGTGCGTTGCATGGTGGCTTAGTACGGATACTTCACAGTGCCAGGGACCCAGGTTCAATTCTCTCCTCGGGTTACCGCCAGTTTGGCGTTTGCATATTCGCCCCATGGGTGCTCTGGTTTTGTCCTGCAGTCCAAGCATGTGCAGATTACGTGAAACTGGTATGTTAAATTGCCCAAAACTTTTTTTATTAGTCAGCAGAGAATGGGTCTGGTTGGGTTACTCTTCGGTGGGTTGGTGTGGGCTTATTTTGCCAAAAGGCCTGTTTCCAAACTCTAGTGATTCTAATATTAAAAATTAGCCAAAGTGCCCTCAGTTCCTTCATCTAAATTATTAACTGCAAAATGTGGAAGTTTGTGATCCCAACATTGAGTCTTGTGGAACAATGCTTGTCACTGACTTCCGTCTTGAGAAGGCATATATTATCCTTGCTCTCTGCTGGCTTCTATCGATGCTAGCACGTTGCCTATGACACCATGGTTCCCCTTTCTCAATAACCTCTCGTGTAGCAATTTGTCAAAATACATCTTGAGGTTCAGGTAGAGAATATCCATTTGTTCTCCTGATCTGCTCAGTACTTCCTCAAAACATTCTAGTGGGTTTGTCAGGCATGACCGCCCCTTGATGAAACCATGCTAACTCTGCCATATTTTACCAGCTACATCTAAGTATTCAGAAATCGGATCCTTCACAATGGATTTCAGGATCTTACCCAGAACTGAGGTTAGGTTAATCAGTCTGTAATTTTCCGTCTTCTGCCTTAATCCTTTGTTACACGGGGTGTCACGTTAGCGAGTTGCCAGTCCACTTTGCCCTTTCCTGATTCTAGTCATTCCTGAAACATCACAACTAAAGCTTGCTCTACATCTTCAGTTATCTCCCTTACAAGGCTGGGGTGTAGTCCATCTGGCCCAGATGATCTATCTGCATTCTGGCCATTCAGTTTTCTAACACGTTCTCTTTGGTGATGACCACCATACTCCGTTCTGCCCCTCACCCTGTTGAATTTTTGGGAAATTAATCATGTCTTCCACTGTGATGACTGACGCAAAGTTCCTCAGCCATTCCTTTGTACTCCACCACTACCTCTCTGGTATCATTTCCAATGTCCAATTTTGCCTTTCTTTTGAACTTTATATATTTGTAAGTGGCTAGCTTACCCCCTTATTTAATTTTCTTCCTGGTTATACATTTTGTTTGCCCTCTCCTGGTCTTTGTAAGCTTCCTAATCCTTTGGTTTCGCACTGTCCTTCGGTACGTTATATACTTCTCTCTTTTGCTTTGATGCTATCCCTGACTTCTCTCGTCAGCCATGGTTGCCTCATCGTCCCTGTACATGCTTATTTCTCCTTGCAATGAATATCTGCTGTGTCTCCTAAACTACTTTTAGAGTCTCCTGCCATTGCTGTTCTACTTTCTTTTCTGCTAGGCTACTCTCCCAGTCAATTCTACACAGCTTCTCCCTTATGCCTCTGCGTTTGCCTTTATTCAGCTGAAATACTGTTGCCTCTGATACTATCTTCTGCTTTTCAAATTGCAGAATAAATTCAACCATGTTGTGATTGCTGCTTCCGACACCTTACTTCAACTTATGCTCCCTTATCTAGTCTGCCCCTTTGCACAACACTAACACAGGAATTGCCTGTTCCCTCGTGAACTGCACCACAAGCTACTAAAAAAAAACACCTTGAAGACATTCCACGAATTGCTTTTCTTACAATCCACTACCAATCTGATTTTCCCAGTCCCCCTTCATATTGAAATCCCCCATGATCACTGTAACCTTGTCTTTCCTACACATCTTTTCTATCTCCTGATGTATCTGATGGCCCAGCTCCTCACTACTGTTTGGAGGCCTGTATAAGACTCCAACTGTCGTTGCTTTAACATTGGGTTTCTTCAATTGTACCCGTGCAGAATCTACACCATCTGATCCTATGTTATTTCTTGCTATTGATTTAATTTCATTTCTTCCTAATAAGGCAACCCCACCTCGTCTGCCCAGCTGCGTATCTTTTGGATAGAGTGCACAGCCTTGAATATTTATCTCCCCATCCTGATCTCCTTGCAGCCATGTCTCCGTGATGCCCATCACGTCATACCTGCCAATTTCGATCTGGGTCAGGAATTCATTTATCCTATTTCTCATACTGCATGCAATCAGATATAACACTGACAGTCCTGTATTAACCAACCCTCTTCTCATGGTCATTCGTGTTCCAGTGTGCTTGAAGTTTCTTTGTTAATCATTTCTAGATACTCTATCCGATTAATGTCTGTGCTGGAGATTTTAATAATATATCCTGATTTCTGGACTCTTGCCTCCTCTTTTAATTCAGGTTTTCTAATTACCCCGTAACTGATTCACGTTTCCCCACCCCCACCACCACCACCACCACCCCTATTCCATTTACATCCCTGTCTACCACCCTAGTTATGCGATTCATTCGGACTCTGGTCCCAGCATGGATACGATGAAGGCTGTTCCATCAGAACAGGTCCTTTCTTCCCCCGAAATGAAATGTGTTTATTCAACACAAACTAGACGGACTAAATGATTTTCTGGGAGAAAGTGAGGTCTGCAGATGCTGGAGATCAAAGTTGAAACTTTATTGCTGGAACAGCACAGCAGGTCAGGCAGCATCCAGGGAACAGGAGATTCGACGTTTCGGGAAACAGGTGATTCCTGAAGAAGGGCCTGTGCCCGAAACGTCGAATCACCTGTTCCCTGGATGCTGCCTGACCTGCTGTGCTGTTCCAGCAATAAAGTTTCAACAATAAATGATTTTCTGGACAAACCAAAATATGAAATGTACAAAGAGATAAGATTGTTAAAATACACTCATTATATCGAGCTATATGAAGTGAAGTGTGGATTACGAAACCATGGAAGTGGTGTGCAAACTTTTTCAGTCATTACTTGACCCACAGCTGAGATGCTGATATCCCCTCTGTCAGTGATCCCTCTCACTGAGACTCTCTGGCCCAGTCTATCGCACAGTGTCTCAGGGGGTTATCAGTTTCTGCTATTGTTGGCACAGTCTATTTCAATTAATCCACCATTTCTTTGGATACAGTCAATTGGTCGATTGGATTCTGTTTAGTTGTCAGCCACTGAACTCTGTGATATTATAGGAGATAAATGATCTGGGATCACAACCATTATCAGCATGGGTGTCACAGGGTATGGCTCCCAGACAGAGAGATTGCGGTTCAGGGGAATTTCTAAATAAAACTCCTATCTTCTGTCTATTTCTCCTCATGCTGTCTCCTGATCAATCTAATTTCATCCCCGTTTCACAACCCTTCATTTCTCACTCACTCTGTCACTCATTTTCTCTCCTATTTGTTTATTTCCCTTCGCATTCTTTCTGTCTGTTTCATTCTCTCTCTCTCTTACTCTTTGTCTATCTCCAATAACTCTCTCTGCTTTCAGATAGTGTAATTGGAGAGCTTGTGGGTGTACGAAGGACTGAATGGCTTCCGTCTGTGCTCTATTAGTTCTGAGGTTCTCTGACTCACAATAAAAACGTTAGGAGCCTACAAAGACAAGCTGGTTCAGTGAAGGACACAGAGCACAATCATCCATTATCTCTTCTTGTTCTCTGGAATACAGCGGCCTCGAAATATCTGTTCAAACAAAATAGATTGAGATTCGAACAGTCGGGAGGACGTTCACCTGATGATATTGCAATCAGGATTTAATAAACAGTTGCCACACACAAATTGTGGATTTGCCTGATAGCAACTCCTCCCAATTAACACCTCTAGTTCCTGCCTGATACTGACATAACTTGCCTTACCCCAATTCCATAGCATCTCAGAAGGTCCTGACTTATACATGTTCTTAGCTATCTTAAAACTGAAGGAGTTTCCAAAATGTTTCCAAACTACTGTCCCCCTGAAATGTCAGTCACCTGTCCAGGTTCAGTAGCCAATACGGGGTCCAGTATGGCCCTTCCTGTAATGGACTATCCCCATACCGTTTCTAATAACCCGCTTGAATGCACCAAGCAAATTCTGCCCCGTCTAAGCCACTTGCTCTGAGGGAGTCACAGTCAATATTGGGGATGTTGAAGTCACTCACTCTGACAACTCTGCTTTTATTACACCTTTCCATAACTGGCCCACACATTTGTTCTCAAAGTCTCAGTGGCTGTTAGATTAGGTTAATCAGTCTTTAATGTTCTCAAAGTCTCGGTGGCTGTGATGTTAGGTTAATCAGTCTATAATGTTCCGTCTTCTGCCTTAATCCCTTGTTAAACGGGATGTCACGTTAGCGATTTTCCAGTCCACTTTGCCCTTTCCTGATTCTAGTCATTCCTGAAAGATCACAACTAACGCTTGCACTATATCTTCAGTTATCTCCCTTACAAGGCTGAGGTGTAGTTCATCTGGTCCAGATGATTTATCTGCATTCTGGCCATTCAGTTTTCTAACACGTTCTCTTTAGTGATGACCACCATACTCCGTTCTGCCTCTGTGCTAAACACTCCCTGTGTGAAAACCTTCCTGTGTGAAAACCTTCCTCCTCATGTCACTTTTATTTCCTTTCCTAATGACTTGAAATCTGTGCCGAATCGTTCTCGATCCTATCAGGCGTAGGAGCATTTTCACTCCTTTATTTCCGCTGTCTAAACCCCTCATCACTTAGAAAGCTTCAACCAGGCGATATATCAGCCTTCGGTTCTCCAAGGAGAACTGTCCCAACTTTCCAATACACCTTTGTTGCTGACATTCCTCATATACCGCACCATTCCCATCAACCTGTTCAGCGCTGCCTCCACTTATTCCATGTCCCTGCTTCCTAAACCTTCACACCCAGAACTGTGTGAACATCCAGATGGTGGATTTATTCAGCGTGGGGTTGTGTGGGTGAAACAGTTGTTTCGCTTTCACCATGTGTGCTGCTGTACCATGTTCACTACAATGGCACTCTGGTCCCAAACTCAAACTTATGTCAAAGAGACCAACCTCATGAAGGGCATTTAAAAAAAAAATCGAACAGCTGACAGGGCGACCTGGCAAAAGTGAAATCAAACGACCAAGGCCCGATGGCAATTTGAAGCAAGGCTCTCTCATATGCCAGTTCAACACAAGCTCGGGGAATGTCATGCCCCGAGACAAACGAGCCAGTGACACTCTTACATTTCCAACACCAAACCAGATGAGAGCCGCTTAGAGCGAACTACATCCCACCTTGCTTCAGGAATTCTAAGTAGCAAAGCGTTTCAATAACATCTCCTTCTCATTATGTCTCTCTGCACACGGGATAGTACTGTTTATCCCTTCCCCTTGAAGTGAGCTGTATCCATTGGTGAAGTATTCAGCCATTTCCCTCCACTTGCAGGCTCTGCTGTACTGGAATCAGTTAGGAATTAGAATCGGATTGGTCCACATAAACGCCAAACACAATAATGATAATTATGACAAATGAGAATCTAATCATATCTCAGTGACATTCAATAGCTTATTGTAACTGCATTCCCTCGTATAATCGTCCAGGGAACAAGTATTTGTGAGAACCGGAACTTGACCAGCTATATAAATACTTTGGCAACAAAAACAAATCCGTGGGTAGGCATTTTATGTGGTTAATAACTCAGCTCTTAAATCCATGAAGCCTGCATGGTGATGCAAGGCGCAAATCAGACATGTAACAGATCTTTCGCTCTCCATTTGCCTGGATGGGTGAAGCTTAAATAACATTTAAGGAACTGGACACCCTTCACGATAATGCAGTCACGTAACTGCACCCTAAACAGTAACTGCAATCATTACTCCCTTCACCGCTAAGGCGCAATTGCAGCAGACTTACACAATGCACTGGTGTTACTGAGCCAGGCTTTGTTGACAGAAGCTTCAAAGATCAACAACTGCACCGACGACAAAGACAAGGTGGGAAGATGCATGGAAACGCCATCATTTGCAAGTTACCCTCCAAGGCATATTCCACCATGACTTGGAGAGAGGTATCAGTGATAAACGCATTGATTTGTGAAGCGGACGTGATGGGCATAGTGGTCTACTTTAGCTCTCCATCTTTTATCTTACAAATTTAAAAAATGTTGATTGATGTAGGGAGCAGACTTGTGCTCAGCCCTTTAGATTTTCCCTCAACTGGCGGTTCTGGTATCATCCCCAGCCAATGGTCAGCAACAGAACATATCCAAAAGCCCTCTCAACTAACTGACTTTGCTGTCCAACAATCTTCAGTGATCTGTGAATGTCCACTCCAACATCGCTTTGTGCTTTTAAACTACTCAGAATCCTCACTGCTATTGTTTCCTCTTCCCAAATTCATTACCACTCATTACTCTGCATTCAATGCCATTCATCATTTTCGCTTTCCACCTGTCTGATACATCTGTCCAGTCCCTAGCAATCTTCGTTATTGTCAACTACTCGACCAATTGTTGCATCGCATTTCAACTTCTAAATTATGACTCGGCAAATAATTGTAAATTTTGATAAACATCAGAAAATGGTGGAACTCAACTGGAAACAGACGTCCAAGCATTGTTCATTGCTTAACAGCTGCAGTCATATCAGAATCGAACCCCTCCTGTTATTTATAAACTTGCAGGTGACTCTGCAGTTTGGTTTCCTGAGTGATTACTTCTCACATTTGGGAGTGGTGAACGGCCTGTCCGCAGTGTGACTGAGCAAGTGAGTTTACACCTCAGCGGGTAATTGCATCATTTCCTTCAGTCCCCCCATTGCCTTGACTTCCGGGCGGCGTGGGTATCTTTGCGTCTACAGGTTTATGCTGCTCATTTGAGTCAGTCGAGCATGTGCAGAGGCTGGCTGTTTAAAGGAACACTGACCTTCTCTGCTGTTGTCATTTAAAGGGATGGAGACATTGCGTGTGTGAGAGACTGATGTTAACCTGGAGAGCAGATAAATCAGATCCTGAGCAGACACTAATAATATAAATAGTTAGACAGTGTTCTCAGTTCTTCCTGCAATCTTACTGCAATAATGACAGAGATAAACTTGTTTTACATCGAAAGGATTCACAGATGGGAAATTCAGACTTTAAATCCTTCTGAGAGTCACCAATTTACTCAATATGGAAGGGGAAACAGCAATCCCAGCCCAGAGAAACCACTCCCATGTTGTGTCCGTGGTCGAGGAGTTAACCGGTCATGTGATCTGGGAAGACACCAATATGACAGTACCAGGGTGAGGCTGTGTAAATGTGGGGACTGTGAGAAGGTATTTACTTTCCCCTCCCATCGGGACACTCACCTACAGTCACACTGGGGAGAGGTCAGTCACCTGCCCCACGTCTTGGAAGGGATTTATTCGATCTTACAATCTGCTGATGCACCGGAGAGGGCACAGAGGATTGAGACCCTTCACCTGCTCCATATGTGAGAAAGGGTTCATTCAAATCTCCCAACAGTGGAGACATCAGTGCATTCCCACTGGGGAGAGGCCATTCACCTGTTCCGTGTGTGGGAAAGGATTCACTCAGTCCTCTGACCTGCTGAAACACGAGTGAGCCCACTCTGGGGAAAGGCCATTCACTTGTTCCCAGTGTATGGTGAGATTCACTCAAATGCCCCACCCGCTGAGAGCCCAGTGACCCCACACAGGGAAGAGGCCATTCAGATGGCCAGTGTGTGAGAAGGGATTTAGTGATTCATCCTGCCTGCGGAGACCCCAGCGGGTTCACACTGGGCCGGAGCTATTTACCTCTCCATGTGACAAGGGATTTACTGAGTCTTCACTACGACTGAAGGGAAGTGGTCATCCACCTGCCCGGTGTGGGGTAGAGTTCAGACATCACTGCAGGACTCTGAGTCTGCAGTTATTGTTCATCAGAGTCAGGACTGGACCTTGGACAAGATGAAAATGTTGGAGTATTGATGTTTGGATTGTTCATGACATTAACTGGGCTGGTGTTGACTAAATTTATAATAACTATATTCTGAACCTCAGGATGTCTCTCTGAGCAATAAGTCTCCACAAACAGCAATGTGACAATGAACAGGGATCATCTGTTTTGATTTAAATTATGATTGTAGCACTGCCGCTTCACAGCACCAGGTACAAGGTTGGAGTCCAGCCTTTGTAGACTGCCTGCGTAAAGTTTGCACATTCCCTTATGATAGTGTGGGCCCCCTCCAGGTGCTCTGGTTTCCTCCCACAGTCCAATAATATGGTTAGGTGGATCGGTGGTACTAAATTGTACAATGTTCAGGAATGTGCAGACTTGGTGGATCATCCATAAGAAATGCAGTGTCACAGGATGGAGTGCTGTGGGTGGTAGGTTCTTCGGATAGTAGGTGGGATTTGATGGACCATTGCTTTCCTTCCACACTGTTGGGATTCTATTCCATGATTGAGAATAAAGACGACACAGTGGGGTGCCCTTAGAGAAGGAGCATGTGGTGTGTATCAATGCTCTCGATGCCTTTAGATAGAGGTGGGCACCGCAGGGGATACAGTGCTTTATCTCCACCGCTGCCCCCTCACCCCCAACTCTACTTTGATTTAGTCCTTTCCCGCGCTGTCACTTGTATTGGTTTGCTTTGCCTATATAGGCTTTCTTTGGTTACACGGGTGTTTACTGCTGGTGATTATATATTAAGCAAAGGCAAAACGACGGAATGATGATTTTGATAGTGGGACAGTTGCCCAGCTTTGTGTGATAACACTTCTGGGTAGGAGAAATGGGGAAAAAAATTAACGCTTCACAGCTCACAGAACGAGAACTGAAAGCAGTTAAATCAAACCAAAGGTTCAGATAGGGAAGGAATATTTCCCTGGAGTTTGAGTAACTGGAAAGTGATGGGGTCCGGGAGTAGACAGGATTTTGTTTTACAGGGCGTTTGAAATTTTTAACACTGTTATATTCAGATAGTTTCGTTTATTTTCTTTAATTTTATTTATTGTGGGATAAACATCTACAATATTTTAAAACCAAATTGACAAACATTCTGTTGAAGACAAAAGTTAAATAAAATCCACTAAACCATCCCACACTGAAAACTGATGTGGAAGTGCAATCTCCTGGAGAATCCCTGCCCTGCCCACTTCTGCTTATCTCGGCTCCATGGCTACATACATTCCTGGGAGAGAGCAGCAGGAGAAGACCATTCGGCCTTTTGATCCTGCTCCACCATTCAATGGGAAACAGCTGACCATCCAGCTCAGTCTCCTGTTCCTGCTGTGCTCCAATTCCCTTTCATGACTTTATCTCGAGGAACTACAATACCCTTTCATGACTTCTACATCAGAAGTCCTCCTTTGGATTCACTGCCTTTTGTTCCAGTGATGTTTCTGTGTTACTGTGTGGGTGTAGGCAGGGGTAATGTGATGGTTCTGCCCCCTGGAGGATGCAGTCAGCATCCCTCATCATCCTGCAATAACATCAACTGGGTTTCAGCAACTCGAGATAGAAACCATTTCCAGGATATGGGCATCACTGGCTCAGACAGTTTATTCCCCATCTCTAAATACGCTTTAGAAGATGGTAGTGAGCTGCTGTCTTGAACCATTCGCAGTCCATTTGGCGCAGATAGACCGACAATGCTGTGAGGGATAGTATTGCAGGATTTTGGCCGAGTGATTCTTTATCTTTGGTTCTTCGAATGCTTATTAACATAATAACGATCTGCACATGATTTTGAGATTTCAATCTGCTAATATTCACCACCTATCACCCTGTACAAAGGATTAAATACAGATCAGAAATTCAGAACAGACAATTCTCGTTTCTCTGTAATATCTTTTTCCCATTTCTCCAAAGCTGTAACACTCCAGCCCACATACTTTCTTCCACCATTCTGCCTCTGCTGTCTCTAATGTATCCCCTCCCCATTCTCATGGAGTTACCGGTAAACAGATCCATGCCACCACTTACTGTCCCTGGTTAGACTCTGCACGCTTTCTGGGTTCACTTCCTTTCCCTTCAGTTGCTGTAGTTCAATGATGTAACAGCAGAATGAAACAAAAGGAAACAGAAAGGAAGGTGCAGATCCTGGACAGAAGAGGAACCTTCAGTCTGGGAGAATGGGTCAGATCCTTCTTTGTTTCCCATTGGTCGATTCCCAGTGTTATGACAAGTTGGGGACGGAACTTCGTCCCATGTGGGTGTAGTGACACTTTGACCACCAACCGATTAATACTACAAGCAGAAACGTTCCTCCTCCAGCCAATCGCAATGTGAAATGTTTTCCACTGGTTACCCAAAGCACATACTCGAAAACCCGCCCACATTCTGTAAATGTGCAGTGCCGGGTTTCCCCACACACGTGTGGTCCCTTCCTCAGGGAGTTGTAGTCCCCATGAAGTACTGGAGCCCTGTCTCTGGAAAGTGAATGGAAAGTGTGGGCTGGAGGATGTTGTGTATAGGATACCCATTCAGACACACAGAACATGTGGATTGTTACTGGGTTTTACTGAGACATCTGGTTAGACAACCCAATTTCTGATGTAAGGAGCATAGATTCATCCAATGTTGGTGTGGAGAGGTTAATAAGGGGTAGCAGATTTTAAGCAGAGGTGGCTTAGAGGTGGCTGGCACAGCTGCCTCACAGCGGCTGGGACCTGGATTTGATTCCAGCCTTAGGCGACTGTGTAGAGTTTACACGTTCTCCCCATGTGTACGTGGGTTTCTTCTGGGTGATCCAGTTTCCTACCAAAGTGTAAAGATGTGCAGGTTAAGTGGATTGCCCATGCTAAATTGCCCACAGTGTCCTTAGATTTGCAGGTTAGGCCATTAGCCATGGGAAAGTCAGGGTTACTGGAATGGGTGGGTCTGAATGGGATTCTCATCAAAGGGTTGGTGTGGAATCGATGGATGAATACCCTGTTTCTGCACTATAGGGACCCTATTCTGTTTTCATGAGGAAGAATGTACCTATCTCGATATGATTTGAATTTATGGAATTCGCAATTTAAAATGCAGTGCATGCCAGGACAATGAAAAAAATTAATGAAGCGATACAGATGCTTAATTTGCAATGCTTTGAAGGGTGAGAGAGAGCAGGCGGGAAAATCCAGCTGAGACCGAGGTGAGCTCCATCATCACCGTATGAAATGGTGGAGCTGGTTCGAAGGGCTGCATTGCCTCTTCTGTGCCCAGTGCTTATCTTCTTACGGTAATAACTGGAAAGCTGAATCCAAAACTCACCACCTTCACCAAAATAGATTTTCAGAAATTGCAGGATAGTCAGGTGGATTAGCGTTCCAAACTTAGATGCTGAGAAAGCGTGCAGAAGACAATGATTTAGCAATTTTACACTCAGGGGAGGCTGTGATTTATGGTCTGAGACTGTGCAGTACATTCACACCATCCAGAATACTCTGTTGTGATTTTCTATCCTATACTTTATTACAAAGCCAAGGTCTCTGATAATGAAAACCAAAACACTCAGGAAACATCGCCTCATCTCGTAATCTGATAAAAGATTTGTGATAAGTCTTTTTGAATTTAGAACAAGATGGAAAGTGGGAAGATTAAATCCAATCCCAAGACCCTGTGCTTAAACAAAGGAGACTACAATAGAATGAGGTAGGAATTGGCTAATGCAGACTGGAAGCAAAGACTTTACAGTGGGTCAGTTGACAGACAGTGGAGAAATATCAATGCATTTATTTCAAACTGCTCAGCAATAATATATGCAAGTGAAAAGGGAGGACTGTAGGAAAAGTAGTAATCTGCCATGGGTGGCTAAGGAAATAAGGGAGTCCATCAACTCGAAATAGAAGGCATACAAATTGGCAAAGACCAGCGAGAAAATAGGAATTAAGAAAAAACTTTAAAGATCAACAGAAAGCTTTATGGGATTGGGGATTGACAGTGATGAATAGCTATCCACAGGGTCAGACTAGCAGTTTACACTGCTAGAGGGGAACCTATTGTACGGGGAATATATGACCTCTGTAATTGTTGAAGTACTTGACTGAAGAAGTCTGTCACCGTAGAGATAATCCTGCTAAGTTAAAAATCACGCCGTGCTCTGAAAGCTAGTTCTTCCAAATAAGCCTGTTGGATTGTAACCTTGTGTTGTGTGACTTATAACTTTGTCCATCCCACTCCACCACTGGCTCCTCCACATCAGTATCCTGACAGACAACCCCACTGAAACTGAAGCGCCTGTCAGGTACTTGAGTGAGCCAGAGGGTTGTTGGGGAGGGGTGTGTTGTTTAAACACAAAGTGCTCAATTGAACTAGACTTTTTAAACTGCCGTTACCATGTAGATAATCCTGATAAACAGCTTCCAATCAAAGCCACAAACCACGCTAACATGGACTTGGCTTTGTCTCAGTAATTTTTTCCAATCACACTGACATTTGAAATATTCGCCCACGGATAGAATACACACCTTTCTATCCAGATGAAAAGGCCAATGATATTCAGATCTGCACGGATCAAGCAACTATCAGATCTGAACATGAAGTTCAATTTGAATTTCTCATCCGCAAATCCACTCTTTCAGTATCCTTCAACAGAGAAAACAACTCACCACGTTAATACAGGATGGAACTTCATAAGACAATGATAGTATTTATTTGTAGTTTTCTTGCTCCCTCAAAGATTTAAATCTCAGTCTCACAATTTCACTCTTCTGTTAACTGAAGACCAAACCAATCTCCTCATTTCTTTCCTCCACACAGAGTTCTCACACTTTCTCTCCTCTCTTTGAATTCAGTTTCCTAGCTCCTGTTTGCAGACTAAGAAACAACTCAAATGAGTCTGACTTGCAGGCTCCCGGGTGTTGTGAATCCTCTCCCCACCAACCCCCCCCCCACCACCCCCACACCCCCATCTCAGGGTTTCGTCACTGGTCAGAACCACGTTGGGGAAAAATCAATCTGGAACCTCTTATTTCTGTTCCCCTGGGTCCTGTTCTCAGAGGGAGGAAGGGAGGGAGCTGCCAATGACAGATTAATCCCACACACCGACAGCCTCTCTCCCTGGCACTGACCCGTATTGCACAAGCGCCAAGAATTGGCCAGCACGGTGATCGTGCACTGGTCTCCCCTCCGACAGCATATGCTCCAGATCACACAGGAGGCTGGGTGGTTGACAGCAGCTGCTGCCTAATAGAGTGGAGGTGGCGGGGCTGGACGACGAGGACAATGGGATTGTAAACAATGAACAAATGTGGAGGACACTGGGGGATGGGCAGGTCAGTAAGGGACAGGATCAGTGCAGCAGCAGGAGGGGATCCGAGGCAAACTGAGCAATGGGAGAGTCTGACAGGAGAGAAACGACAGGAAGGTTCTGTTCGGAAGCTCAGGCAGGGACAACTGGGAGACAGTATGGCCTGGAGGCTTGGGTATGTTTTCTAATCAGCATCTTCAAAGATGGTGTTACTCATCTCTGAACCCGATCCTCCTGATCCAGAGGTAAGGACACTTCCACCATTTTCTGGTGGGCTAGTGGAAAGGAGGGAAGATTTTCTCAATCTCACTCACATGGAAACTCCATGAGCTCCTCCCACTTCTTGTCTACGGTGGGGATGGAGGAGAGAGAGCAGATGGGAGTGGGTGAGGGATATAACAACTACTTTTCAAATGGAACTAACCCGTGTTGGTGATATTAATAATAGTCAATGCACAGTCACTGACACAAAGCTGGTGTATGTGAACTTTATCGAGAATATTAACACCGATAACCTAGTAACACCTGCGCAGGCACCAATGTACAGAGTTAAGTCCTGTATATTAATAACAGCTTTGCGCGTAGAAAATCATGTCTCATGAACTGGACTGAGTTTACTGAAGCAGTAACAAATAGGATTGCTAAGCGACGAGCAGTGGACATGATCGACATGGACTTAAGTAATGCATTCAAGAAGGTTCCTCATGGAAGACTGGTTAGCAATGTTAGATCTCATAGAATACAGGGAGAACTAACCACTTGAATGCAGAACTGGATCAAAAGTAGAAGACACAGGGTGGTGCCGGAGGAATGCTTTTCAGGCTGGAGGCCTGTGACCAGTGGAGTGTCACAGAGATCGGTGCTGGATCCACTACTTTTCGTCATTCATATCAATGATTTGAATGTGAACATAAGAGGTATTGTTAGTAAGTTTGCAGATGACACCAAAATTGGAGGTATGGTGGAAAGTGAAAAAGGTTACCTCAAAGTACAAGCGGATCTCAATCAGATAGAATATAGAACATAGAAAAATACAGCGCAGAACAGGCCCTTCGGCCCTCGATAATGCGCCGACCTGTGGACTTTTCTCAGTTCGTCCCCCTTCACTATCCCAAAATCATCCATGAGCTTACTTAAGGATTGTTTCAATCTCCCTAATGTGGCTAAGGTGACTACCTTAGCAGGTAGGATAGTGAAGACGACAGTTGATCTGCTTTCCTTTACTGGTCAGAGAATTGAGTTTCGAGTTGGGAGGTCATATTGCGGCTGTACAGGACATTGATTAGGCAACATTTGGAACATGACATGCAATTCTGGTCTCCTTCCGATCGGAAGGGTGTTCTCAAACTTGAAAGGGGTCAGAAAATAATTACAAGGATATTGCCAGTGTTGGATAGGATATTTTCGCTGGGGCATCGGAGGCTGAGAGGTGACCTTATAGAGATTAAAATAATCAGGCCAGACATGGGTAGGATAAATAGCCAAGGTCTTTTCCCTGTGGTTGGGGAGGACAGAACTAGGGGATAGGGACGGGAGCTGGGCAGAAGGTGGGGGGTTGGACAGAGGGTATGTGGTTAGAGAGGGGTGGCGCAGAAACGGGTGGGGGGAGAGAAGAGGGGAACAGACGGGGGGACATGCAGGGGGAGACGAGGGGGGAAACACAGGGGGGAAACAGAGGGGGGAAACAGAGGGGGGAACAGAGGGGGAAACAGAGGGGCGAAACAGAGCGGGGAAACAGAAGGGGTAAACGGGAGTGGGAGGGGTAACAGAGAGACGGGGGAACAGAGAGAGGGAGAACGGAGAGGGGGAAGAGAGAGGGGAACAGAGAGGGGGGAAAGGAGAGTGGGAAACAGAGAGGTGGAACACAGAGAGAGAGGACACAGAGAGGGAGACAGAGAGAGGGGGGCACAGAGAGGGTGATACAGAGAGGGGGGCACTGTTATTATATAGATCTACAACTCCATCCTGTTCCTGTTTTCTCCTCCTCACCTGCAATCCCTCTGAAGGGCTCAGAACAATTGCATAGTTCCTGGAAAGTAGAGTTTCAGGGAGATCAGCTGCTGATGGTGGCATTGGGACGCTGACCTTTATTGGTCTGTGAACTGATCAATAAAGGGACCCGGGTTCGATTCCACTTTGAGTGGTGATTGCATTTCTCCGTCTGTGCGTCCCCGTGCTGTTCCTCTGGGTGCTGTGGTTTCCTCCCACAATCCAAAGTCGTGCGAGTTAGCGGGATTAGCTATGGAAAAAATGCTTGGTTACATAGTTCAGGTGGGATGCTCTTCCGATGTTTGGTATGGCATCATGGCCGAATGGCCTGCTTCCAAACTGGAGGGATTATGTCACTGAGTACCGGAGTTAGGAGATCATGCTGTGGCTGTATAGCGTATTGGTGAGGCCAGTTTCAGACTACTGCATTCAATTGTAGTCTCCCTCATTTCGGAAAGATGTTTCCAGGATAGGACACAACCTCGTAATGGTAGGTTCCTGGGAAGTGCTGACGAAAAAATAGACCATGGAGTGTGGGTTGTTAGATCTTTGGAAGTGGGGTTGAATGTATCAGGGTCGAGTCTAGAGTGGTGTTGGAAAAGCACAGCAGGTTAGTTAGCATCCAAGGAGGAGGAAAATCTACGTTTTCGGAAAAGCCCTTCATAAAGAATAGAGGTAGGGTGCCTGCAGAGTGGAGAGATAAATGAGAGGGGGTGGGGGTGCGGAGAAAGTAGCATAGAGTACAATATGTGAATGGGGGTGGGGATGTAGATTAATAGGCCAGAGAGGAGGGTGGGGGAAGGTAGCAAAGAGTACAATAGGAGAATGGGGGGTGGGGATGGATGTAATAGGTTAGAGAGGAGGGTAGAGTAGAGAGGTGGAAAGGAAGATAGGCAGGTAGGACAGGTCATGAGGGCGGTGCTGAGTTGGAAGACTGGAACTGGGGTGAGGTGGCTGAAGGGGAAATGAGGAAACTGGTGAAATCCACATTGATACCATGGGGTTGAAGTGTTCCGAGGCAGAAGATGAGGCGTTCTTCCTCCAGGTGGCAGGTGGTGAGGGAGCGGAGGTGGAGGAGGCGCAGGACCTGCGTGTCCTCGGCAGAGTGAGTGGAAGGGTTGAAATGTTGGGCAACAGGGTGGTGGGGTTGATCAGTGCGGGTATCCCGGAGATGTTCCCTAAAGTGCTCTGCTAGGAAGCATCCTGTCTCCCCAATGTAGAGGAGACTGCATCAGGAGCAAGGGATACAATAAATGATATAGATAGATGTGCAGGTGAAACTTTGATGGATGTGGAAGGGTCCTTTGAAGCCTTGGATGGAGGTGAGGGAGGAGGTTTGGGCGCAGGTTATGCAATTCCTGCAGTGGTAGGGGAAGGTACCAGGATGGGAGGGTGGGTTGTAGGGGGGCGTGGACCTGACCAGGTAGTCACGGAGGGAACAGTCTTTGCGGAAAGTGGAAATGGGTGGGGAGGGAAATATATCCCTGGTGGTGGGGGCAGTTTGGAGTTGGCGGAAATATTGTTGCATGTTGTGGTTTATGCGAAGGTAGGTAGGGTGGAATGTGAGCACCGGGGGTTTCTGTCCTTGTTACGGTTAGAGGGTTGGGATTTGAGGGCAGAGGTGCAGCATGTGGACGAGATGCATTGGAGGGCATCTTTAAACATGTGGGAAGGGAAATTGCGGTCGCTAAAGGAGGCGGCCATCTGTTGTGTTCTGTGGTCGAACTGGTCCTCATGGGAGCAGATACGGCGAAGGTGGAGGAATTGGGAATGCGGGATGGCATTTTTGCAGGAGGTAGAGTGGGAAGAGGTATAATCCAGGTAGCTGTGGGAGTCGGTGGGTTTGTAAAATGTGTCAGTGTCAAGTCGGTCGTCATTAATGGAGATGGAGGTGTACAGGAAGGGGAAGGTGGTGGCAGAGATGGTACAGGTGAATTTAAGATCGGATGGCAATGTGTTGGTGTAGGGGGTGGTGTAATTTTTAAATCATTAACTGTTGTAGTAAGCACATAGTAAGTACAAAGCCACCATTTTAGTCTTCTCTACCTTGTAGTAAGCACGAGCAGACACTCCCCCAGATTTTCATGAATGGAACAATGGAAACAGCTTTCCTCGTGGCTGAGGGACCGCCCACAACCACGGCTGTACGTCATCATCCATATAAGGGAGAAACGGGGAACTCGAACACTGATTGGCTGGGTGAATAACCAAATAATCTCATCCATCAGGAGGACAGTGGGGAACTTTCACACTGATTGGCTGAGACAGTAGAAGGCCCCGCCCACTCCTACATGTATATAACGTGCGGGGATTACAATCTGTGTGTGTGCCTCGTGGGAAGCCATTGAGGTAACACCCGGTTCTGCAGAATTGAATAAATAGTTTTGGACGAACTCCTCCGTGTCTTTGTTCTTGGGAAGGGAAGCAGAGTGCCTGATGGGGTCGCAGAGTCCCCTATCTTGCACATTGGTGAAGTTGATTAACTGCTCAACATCTTCGCGGGAGCAGGAGGTGGTGCCAATGCAGTCATCAATGTAACGGAGGAAGAGGTGGGGAGTGGTGCCGGTGTAATTACAGAAGATTGACTGTTCTACTTAGCCAACAAAGACAGGCATAGCTGGGGCCCATACGTGTGTAAATGTCTACCCTTTTGATCTGGAGGAAGTGGGAGGAATCAAAGGAGAAATTGTTAAGGGTGAGGACCAGTTCAGCCAAACGGAAGAGTGTCGGTGGAAAGGTACTGTTCGGGACGTGGGGAGTGGAAGGAATGGAGGGCTTGGAGTCCCTGGTCATGGCGGATGTAGGTGTAGATGGATTGGATTTCCTTGGTGAAGATGAGGCGTTGGGGGCCGGGGAAACGGAAGTCTTGGAGGTAGACTAGGGCGTGGATGGTATCTAGAACATATGTGGCAAGTTCCAGGATTGGGGGGTGAGGACAGTGTCAAGGTAGGTGGAGATGAGTTCGGCGGGGCAAGAGCATGCTGAGACAATGGGTCAGCCAGAGTGGTCAGGCTTGTGGACCTTGGCAAGGAGATAGAACCGGGCAGTGCGGTGTTCCCGAACTATGAGGTTGGAAGATGTGGATGAGAGATTTCCTGATGTGATGAGGTTCTGTATGGGCTTGGATTTGATGGTTTGGTGATGGGGGGTGGGGTCATGGTCGAGGGGTCGGTAGGAGGACGTGTCTTCGAGTTGGCCCCTGGCTTCAGCAGTGTAGCGGTCAGTGCGCCAGACTACCACAGCACCCCCTTTATCTGCTGGTTTGATAGTGAGGTTGGGATTGGAGCAGAGGGAGTGGGGGGTTGCGTGTTGTGATGGTGAGAAGTTGGAGTGGGGGAGGGGGGTATACAGGTTGAGGTGGTTAATGTCCTAGCTGCAGTTGGAAATGAAAAGGTCGAGGGCGGGTAATAGGCCAACATGGAGTGTCCAGGTAAATGGAGTGTGCTGGAGACAGGCGAAGGCGTCCACGGAAGGTGGGTGGGCGGGAGTCCTGATTGTAAAAGTAAGCTCAGAGACGGCGGAAGAAGTGTTCGACTTCTCGGCTTGTAATAAATTCATTGATGCGTGGACGGAGGGGGGAGAAGATGAGGATGTATACAGGTCAGTGAGATGGTGTTTGGTATGTTAGCTGTTACTGGGCAGTGTATTGAGTATTAAAGTTGGGAGATCATGTTTCAGCTGTACAGTGTATTAGCTCGGCCACTTTTGGAATTCCCAGACTGCTTTCACTTTCAATCTCCCTGCTATAGGATGGATGTTGGGAAACTTGAAAGAGTTCAGAAAAGATTTACAACGGTGTTGCTAGGATTGGAACATTTGAACCATAGGGAGGGGCTGAGGATATTTTCCCTGGAGCAGTGAACGCTGTGGGATAGCATTACAGAACTTTATAAAATTGTGAGGAGCAATGACAGGGTGACTCGTCACAGTTTCTTTATTCCCAGGGTAGGGGAGTCCAAAAGCAGAGGGCATAGGTTTAACGTGAGAGGAGAAAGACTTCAAGGGGACCGTAGGGACAACTTGCTCCACACAGACAATGGTTGGTGCATGTATAGAGTGGGCTGGCTGGCATGGACGAGTCGGACTGAAGGGTCTGTTTCCATTCTATACATCCCTGAGTCTGTTTTGCTGAAATTGAAGGGTTTCAGAAAATATCTACAACGTTGTTGTTAGGATTATGGAGTTAAAGGGAGAGGTTGACCTAGCTGGGGCTTTTTTTTAGATTAGATTACTTACAGTGTCGAAGTACGCCCTTCGGCCCAAAACGTCAATACCAACCCATTCCCCTAACCCTACAGGCAATTTAGCATGGCCAATTCACTTAACCTGCACATTTCTGGACTGTGGGAGCAAACCGGATCACACAGAGTAAACACATACAGACACGGGGAGAATGTGCAAACTACACACAGTTTGTTGCCTGAGGCGGGAATTGAACCCGGGTTTCTAGCGCTGAGGCAGCAGACCTAACAACTGTGCCAACCTGTGGCGCTTCAGAGACTGCAGGATTACCTTATAGAGGAGCTTCACCTTCTCCTTGTCTCACATCGCTCTGTTTACACCCAACTCCAAAACACTCTCATTGAGTCAAGCAGCACTCACAGTGCTGCCCTGTCATTTCCATCGTCTGTTCACACCGACACTGCCCTCAGCCTCCTGTATAGCAGGTCAGGCAGCAGCGGAGGAGCTGGAAAGTTGACATTTTGGCTCAGGACCCTTTGTCAGTCCTGATGAATAGTCTTGACCCGAAACGTTGACTTTCCAACCCCATCGTATTCATGCTGGTCATCTAGCATCTATTTATTCGAGTTCCACGTTCTGGCACTCAGGATGTAATCGATATTGTAGTGCCTGGTGTGATCATCTCAGCACTTCTTCAAGGGTGCAATGTTTCCTGAAAATGGCACCATTTCAGATGCTGTCAGACCTGCTGATGATCTCCAGCAAATTTCGTATTTATTGTAGATTTCCACCATTTTGCTGAAGCACTTAGAGAAAGAGAGCTGTCGAGCTCCATATTTTGTTGACCCTGATTCCTGGGATGTCAGGACTGATGGATGAAGAGGGACTAAATTCTTGTTTAATCCTCCCTCCCTTTGGCGTTCTGAGCTGGCGACTACATCACTGATATCTTACCTCCCATTCCCTGACTTGAATGTGAACCATCTAAGCCTACACTTTAGTTCATATCCCCCTGCCAGATTAGTTAAAACCTCACCAATGGGACTGGCACCAGGAGATTTCTCCCAGCCCTACCCAGGGGTAGCCGGTCAGGCTTGTATAGGTGCCAACTATTCCAGAAACTGTCCCAATGCCAAAAGATTCTGAACCCTTCTCTGGTACACCATTTCTCTAGCCACACATCCAGTTGATCCACCCTCTTGTCCCTGCTCTCAATAGCACGTGACTATTAAATCCCCTGTCACGATAGCCCTGCCACTCTCATTCCTCCTGTTCTGTGCAGCAGAGTTCTCTGTGGTGTCATTACCCTGGCAGGTGCTGATTTCCCGAGAGGCCACCCTACCCATTACCGCCCTCTACAGAATCCCAAGCGGTGTACATTATCTGTTTGAGAGGGGCATAACCATTGCACTCCTGCACTCCCTTCCTGAGCCTTTTACTTAATCTGGTGGTCACCCTTTCCCTTTCTGCCTGTGTAACCCTCACCTGAAGTGTGACTAACTCACCAAATGTGCTGTCCATAACATTCTCAGTATCGCAGATGCTCACAGCTCCACCTCTGACAAGCAGTTTCCCAGTAGCAACAGATGGACACTCTTCCGGCACTCATAGCCGTCAGGGACACTGGAAGCGTCCCTTATTTCCGACATGGTGCAAGTGGAGCACGCCACTGGTCTGGGGGCTACTGTCACAACATCTCTTTTGATTCAGCTAGTTACTCCCTTTAAGAGAATTCAAATGAGCTAGCAATCTTCCTTAACTTCAAACATTTCCATTATAATCAAAAGCCCCGATCTTTACTTAAGCTGATATGTTACATTTTAAAAATTGTTCGAAAATGCTCCGTAGCATCGCTTACAAACTGGCTGTTCCCACTGGGACAATGTGAATTTCTCAATGGCCTGAACTAAAACTGAGTTTCAGCTTCACCTTCTCCTTGTCTTAAATCACTTTGTTTACACCCAAGTCCAAAACACTCTCATTGAGTCAAGCAGCACTCACAGTGCAGCCCTGTCATTTCCATCGTCTCCTCACAGCTACACTGCCCTCGGCCTCCTGTAGTGTTGCAATGCATCTCAATCGGAGCTCAGGAACAGCATCTCATCTTTCAATTCTGCCCTTTGTATCCCCAGAGTCAACATGGCGCAGTTTCTAAATGAATGGACAGTTGTCAGAATCTGGAACATTCCACCTGAAAAGGTGCTGGAATCTGAGTCCATAAGGAACTTTAATGGGTAGTTTTCAGGGATTTGAAAACAAGGGATTTACAGGTTAACATCATGAAGTGAGTGGCTGGGTCTAAATCTGAAAGTTCCTACAAAGAGACGAGGTGTAATTTGGATAACTCTGTACTCCTCTCAGGGCAATATCTCCTTCCTCAACTGCAGGGCCCAGAACAGAACACATACCCCAAGATGATCCAACCAGGAACATGAATAACATTTTGTTATTTGCTTGACAAACAAACATGAGATACTTTCCCACAGACAGAACAGGCAAACCTTTCTCTTTCCACAGCTAAATGACAATAATATTCAGATCCTGATGACCCCGCTGACTGTAGAAACTTGCTTTTGAGATCCCGGACTCAATTAGTCTCAATTAATATCCTATAAATAGAATTCACAAAAGAAAACTCAGTCAGTGCAGGGTGAATGGTAAAGACAAATATTTCTCTGGTATGTGTTTGATGTGTAAATGCTCCTCTTCAAATAGCCCCCCTCCCACCCAGGAAGAGGACATGCGCATATGCCTCGCTCTACCTTGTCCCCAGTAATGACGGTGACCATAACCCAGGACATATCACTGCCTGAGTGCCGCAGACATTTTCCAATTTGCTGTAAATGTGGGGCCAAGAGTTTCTGATTCAGGAATAATGACCAGCACAGCGTGAAATTAAACACTCCCAATCTAAACTGAATTATTTCATCCGGTTTCCACTGCCACTCTCCCTTTTCCCGTTTTCGCCTCCTGCACACACCAAGGGTCATTCCGGATCCAGTGATCCTTCCTCAGAACCGATGGCAACTGGGAAAGTTAGAGTCCCTACAGTGTGGAAACAGGACCTTCGGTCCAACAAGCCCACACCCACCCTGTGAAGAGCATCCCACCCAAACCCATTCCCTGACCCTATTACTCTACATTTCCCCTGACTAATGCACCTACCTACACATCCCGGAACACGCCGGGAAATTTAGATTGGCCAATTCACCTATCCGGCATATCTTTGGACTGCAGCAGATAGGAGTTAAAGAGTGAATAATAGGTGGCGACAGAACCCAACGGAACATTTGGAAAGACAAAGGAGTGGATTACAATCTGGCTGGGAGGGTGCATAGCTGTTAATGGAGGGGACATTAATTTGTCAGTCAGTATCTCAGTGGAGGTGGTGGAAATGATAGCTGATGATCATCGTTCTGCTGCAAAAATACTCTGAGCTTCCAGTTTCCTGCTACTTTAACACACGAGCCTGTTCCCTGGCCAAGATCTCTGTCTCATGCTTACTGCAGTGTTCTAGTTAAGCTTGATGCAATCTGGCAGAACACCCGAGAACATACCAAATGGCCTCCTATTTCAAAGACTGCAATTTTCCCTCCCATGTGGTCAACAATACACTCCAGTGTATTTCCTCGACTTCCCACAACTCTGCTGTTGGAGTACCCCCCTCCAACCCCAGCAAGGATAGTACCCTCAGTCCTCACTTTCCACGCAAATACAACTCATTATCCTCTGCCATTTCCACCACCTACAATCAGACTCCACCACCAGAGATATATTTCCATCCCCATCCCTTTCAGCATTCTGCAGAGACCATTCCCTCTGCGACTTCCTCGTTAGATCCACGCTCCAGACCAACCCATCCTCTGCTCCTGGCACCTTCGCTTGACACTGCAAGCGAAGGTGCCAGGTGCCACACCTCCCCCCTCACCTCTATCCAAGTCACCAAAGGATTCTTCCACATCCAACAGAGACATTCCTGCACATCCAAACACTTCACCTGTTGTGTCCTTTGCTCTCTCCCCTGCACTGGGGAGACAGGACGCAAACTTGCAGAAAATTTCAAGGAACCTTTCTGGGACACATGCATCAACCAACCCTAGTGACGTGTGGTCAACCACTTCAACTCCCCCATCCATTCCACCAAGGACATGGAAGTCCTAGGCCACCTCCAATGCCAAATCCGAGCCATCCGACGTCTGGAGGATAAGGCACCTCATCTTCCACTTTGGGACCCTTCAACCACACGGCATCAAAGTTTCCTCATCTCCCCTCCACCACTTTATCTCAGATCCAACCCTCCAACTTGGCACTGGCCTCCTGAACTGTCCCACCTGTCCATCTTCCTTCCCAATTATCCAGTCCACCCTGCATCTACCTATTCCCTTGCCAGATACCTTCGCCCCCAACTCCACACATTCCTTCCACTTATCTCTCAGCCCTCTTCTCCATCCTCCACATTCCTGATGAAGGGCGTATGCCTAAAACATCAATTCTGTGCGAAGATTTGTAGCTCCGGTGCTCGTTGTTGTGGTTCTGTTCGCCGAGCTGGAAGTTTTTGTTGCAACAAAAACTTCCAGCTCGGCGAACAGAACCACAACAACATCAATTCTCCTGCTACTTGGATGCTACCTCACCTGCTGTGCTTTTCCAGCACCACACTTTAATGTTAGCTGGAAGAAGAACACCTCATCACCCACTTGGGGACCCTGCAACCCTCTGGTGTCAATATCAAATTCAATAATTATAGGTCCTGAACTCTCTCACGTCCTAGCGCCTTAGCCCTCACCCCACAGACCAGTCCTTGTTATTACATAGCCTGCCAATGCCGACTACATATGGTTATCCACTAACAGTCCCCGTAAACAGCTATTCACCCTCCCCAGCCAAATCGTTATCCATTCCTTTGTTCAACTGCTCCCGTCTCTTTCATTGTACTCTATCCCCACCTATCATTTACTCCTTAACCCCTACCTTTGCATATAAACTGACAATTTTTTCTCAGTTACATCAGTTCTCAGGACGGGTCATAGGAACCAAAATGTTAACTGTGATTTCACTCACAGATGCTGCCAGACCTGCATTGATTTACCAGTACTTTTTGTTTGTTGTATGATTTACAGCATCTGCAGTTCTTTTGATTCTAATTTTCCCAGAAATTCTAATTCAGGTCGAGCAGCCTACATTGTATGTTTATTAACCCTCCCACTCTCTCCCACTCCCTTTACACTCACTGAGTCCCCCGTCACAGTGACACTGCGCCTGCACAGGTAGGCATGTATGAGCCTGCTGGAGCCAGCTCCTTATTCACTCCCATTGGCTAGACGATCACGCCAACTCTCCTATTGGTCTGAAGCTGCCATCAATCAGCCGGGCCCCATAGTGACATGGTGTTGGGCTCCGCCCAGGAGCATTGGAGGATGAGGGTGGCCTCATAGAGGTTTATAAAATCATGAGGAACGTGAATGGGATAAATAGACAAGGTATTTTCCCTGACGTGGGGTGTGGGTGGGGTGGGGAAGAGTCCCGAACGAGACAGCATAGGTGTAAGATGTGAGCGTAAAGATTTAAAAGGGACCAGAGGGTCAACATTTTTGACACTGAGATTGCTGAGTGTATGGAATCTTCGGTCAGGGGAAATGGTGGAGGCTGGTACAATAATGCCATTTGACATCAGGATTGGTATATTAATAGGAAGGGTGGAGAAGAATATGTGCCAAGTGTTGGAAAATGGGACTAGATTAGTGTAGGGTAATTGGTCAGCACGGACGAGTTTAACCAAACGGTTTGTTTTCGTGCTGTACATGTGTATGCATCTGCCCTGGGATGAGCTTCAACATTCAAAGTGAATGGGACAGTATCACAGAGCGCGGGGTCTGGGGGCTATTCAGCCCATTGGGGCTGTACTCTCTCCCTCTGGAGATGGCGCCAGTCAGTCCCAACTCACCTCCCATTTGTCTGTGGCCCTCCAAAGTATTCCTTAAAAACGTTAAATTCCAAATTTGGTTTGACAATAACTATGGAATCTGCATCCAGCCTCAGTTCAAACTGTTCCAAATGCTCAGAACTTAGTGAGTAAAATAATCTTTACATTTTTACACTGCATTATTTGCCAGTTACCTGAAAGTAGTTACTAAAAATTATGACGTTAATACTTTCTCAGTCTCTCTCTCTGCAAATTAAATATCCTTGAAACAAATCTGCTCCTGGTTGAAATCACTGCTTAACTTTCTCAGCTCCAAGGAGAATTGTCTGACCTTCTGCTGCCTCTTCATAAAAGAGAAACCCATCTTAATTTTAATATATTAGTATCATAGAGATGTACAGCATAGAAACAGACCCTTCGGTCCAACTTGTCCATGCCGAACAGAAATCCTAAATTAATCTCGTCCCATATGCCAGCACTTGGCCCATATCCTTCCAAACCTTTGCTAATTACATACAACATTTCAAAGTCATAATTGGGTAATTATACCAGCCTCTACATTTTCTCTGGCAGCTCATTCCCTTCACATATCACGTTCAGCTTGAAAACATTGCCCATTAAATCTCTTTTACATCTTTTCCCTCACACATTAAGCCTGTGCCCCCTAGTTCTGGACTCACCTAACCAGGGAATAAGACCCTGACTGTTTACCCTATCCATGCCCCTCACGATTGTATCAACCACTAACGTCATCTCTCAGCATCGGATGCTCCAGAGACAACAGCCCCAGCCTATTCAGCCTCTGTCTATATAGCTCAAAATCTCAAATCTGGCAACATTTTGCACATCCTTTCTGAACCCTCTCAAGTTTTACAATATCCATCCTTCAGCAGGGAGACCAGGACTGAAAGCAGAATTCCAGAAGTGGCAGAATCAATGTCCTATACAACCACAAAATGATGTCACAACTCCTATACTCAATGCAATGACCAATAAAGGCAAGTACACCAAACACCTTCTTCACTACGCTGTCTATCTCTGATTCCACTTTCAAGGAACTATGAACCTGCACTCCAAGGTCTCTTTGTTCAGTAACACTCCCGAGGGCCTTCCCATACAGTGCATAAGTCACGCCCTGATTTGTTTTTCCAAAATGCAGAACCTCACATTTATCTGAATTAAACTCCATCTGCCACTCCTCAGCCCATTTGATTGAAGTCCCATTGTACTTTGAGGTAACCTTCTTCGCCATCCACTGCATCTCCAATTTTAGCGTCTACTGTAAACCGACTAACCATACCTCTTATATCCACATAAAAATCAATTATATAAATGATGAAAAGCAGTGGACCCAGCACTGATCCTTCCAGCATATTGCTCATCACAGGCCTACAGTGCGAAAAGCAACCATCCACCATTATTCTCTGTCTCCAAGCTTCTAAACAATTTTGTATCCAAATAGCTAGTTCTCCCTGTATCCCATGTTGTCTAATTTGCTGACCATTCTGTTATGTGGAACCTTGTTGAACATCTTTCCGAAGTCCAAGTTATGTACAAAACCATGCTAACTATCCCTAATCATTTCTTACCTTTCCAATTACATGCAAATCCTGTCCTTTAGAATGCCTTCCAACAACTTGCCTGCCACTGACTTCAGCCGCACCACTCTATACTTAACTTTGATTTCCTTATCACCTTTCTCAAATAATGGCTCCTGTCTTGCAGCACCCCACCTGAGGCGATCGATGATACAAATATCGCAACGAAGGGCCCAGCAATTACTTTCCTAGCTTCCCACAAAGTTCTGGGATACACCTGATCAGGTACCAGAGATATTCAGCTTTATGTATTAGAAGATATCCAGTACCTCCTCCTCTGTAAAATGGACACCGGTCAAGTTATCACTATTGATCTCTCCAATCTCTCTGGCTTCCATATCGTCTTGCAATAAAAGCTGACATGAAATCCTCGGATCGTATCTCTCCCACCTCCTGTGGTTCCACAGACACCCTTGCTCGTCTTTGCGGTTCCTTATTCTCTGCCTGGATACTCTTTTGTCCTTCGTGTACTTGTAGAACCTCTTTTGATTATCCTTAAACTCGTTTTCCTGAGCTATCTCATGTCCTTTTTGAGCCCTCCTGGTATACTCCTACTGCCCCGTACACCTCCAGGTATTCACACAAACCCAGCTTTATTTTCTCTGCCAGAGCCTCAATTTCTCTTGACAGGCAGCATACCCTACACCGACCAGCCTTGGCCTAACAGAAACATACTGTCTGTGTACTCACATTGTCTCCATAGGCGTGATAAATGAGACAATTTGAATAAGTAATCAGTAAAACAGCAATGTTGGGAAAGATAATAGTCTAAATGTAGATGCATCTCCTGGCCATGATGGAATGTCTCCCGGGGGGCTATAAGAGACGGTGAATGGAATATTGTCCTTCATTGCTAGAGGGATGGTTATTCTGAATCTGTATAGGGTGCCAGTGAGGCCACACCTCGAATACTGTGTACAGGTGTGGTCTCCTTACATCAGCAAGAATGGACTGGCACTGGAGGGAGTGCAGAGGAGGTTCACTAGATTCAGCCTGGAGTTGAGAGGGTTGGCGTATGTGGAGAGATTGAGTAGACTTGGACTATATTCTTTGGGATTTAGAAGAATGGGAGGTTGCATCTGAAAATAATAAATTTAAGAAGGGAATAGATAAGATTGAAGCAGGGTGTTCATTTCCACCGGGGCGGGTGAAACTAGACAACATAGCGTCAAAATAAGGGGGAGTAGACTTAGAACTGAGTTCAGGAGGAACTTCTTCAGCTAAATGGTTCTGAATCTATGGAATTCTCTGCTGAGTGAAGCAGTTGAGGTTTACATCCTGAATGTCTTTTAGGCAAAAGCAGATTTGTGAAATGGAAAGGAATTCAGGGTGATGGTGAGGGAGTAGGAAAGTGGAGCTGAGGCCATGAAAGGATCAACCCTGATTTTATTGAATGGCAGAGCATGCTTGAGGGGCCAGATGGCCTCCTCCTGCTGCTATTCCGTATATCCTTATGTTCCCACTTTCCAGCCGTTCCTTTACCTGGGAATAGCAAAGAAATATTGAAAGTTCTCGCCTTGTGCCGTCAAAATTCGCCTTTGTCAAATTTAAAACACCAACTTTTAGGTCTGGTCTATATTTTCTGTAACTATTTTAAATCTAGTAGAATTATCAGAGAATCCTGACAGTGTGGAAGTAGACCATTCGACCCATCACATCTACAATGACCCTGACAGCCTCTCACCTTACCCCTGTAACACTGCAATTCCCATGGCTCATCGACCTAATCTGCACATCCCTGAACACTATTGGCAATTCAGCCTGGATAATCCACCCACCCGGCACACTCCTGAACACTATGGACAATTCAGCCTGGATAATCCACCCAACCTGCACATCCTTGAACACTGTGGGTAATTCAGCCTGGATAATCCAGCCAATCTGCACACCCCTGAACACTGTGGGTAATTCAGCCTGGATAATCCAGACAACCTGCACATCCCTGAACACTGTGGGCAATTCAGCCTGAATAATCCAGCCAACCTGCACATCCCTGAACACTATGGGCAATTCAGCCCGGATAATCCACCCAACCTGCACATCCCTGAACACTATGGCCAGTTCAGCCTGGATAATCCACCCAACCTGCACATCCCTGAACTCTGTGGGCAATTCAGCCTGGATATTCCACCCAACCTGCACATCCCTGAACACTGTGGGCAATTCAGCCTGGATAATCCACTCAACCAGCACACCCTACAACACTATGGGCAATTTAGTCTGGATAATCCACCCCAACCTGCATATTCCTGAACAACATTGTCAATTCAGCCTGGATAATCCACTCAACCTGCACATCTTTGGACTGTGGGAGGAAACCAGCGCACCCAGATGAAATCCACGCAGACAACTCCAAAAAAGTGATCATCCCTTTTTTAGTTCCCAGTTCCACCCAAATAACTTCACCGGACGTACTCCAGGAATATCCTCCCTAAGCACAACCATAATCAAAGATATCACTCTGCCTCCTCTCGTCTCCCTTTCTGTCCTTCCATAGCATCTATACCCTGGAATATTAAGCTGCCAGTCCTATCTATCCCTGAGCCACGTTTCTGTAATACCCATGATAACCCAGTCCCATGTTCAAAACCATATCCTAAGCTCACCTGCTTTCCCTGTCAAACTCTTGCATTGAAATAAATACAGTGCATTGCTATCGAAAGGACAGACCGATGGGCAGATGGGGGATGGTGGCCCTGTTGGTGAGGGATAATATTCAGTCCCTTGCGAAAGTGGGCGCGTGGGGAGGGGCGACATAGAATCAGGAGATGTCGAGTCAGTATGGATAGAGCTGAGAAATTGGAAGGGTAGAAAGACACTTATGGGAGTTATCTACTTGCCCCCAGACAGTAGTCTAGACGTAGCGTGTAATTCGAAGAAGGAGTTGAAATTGGCCAGTTGCAAATGTATTACGACAGTTGTTATGGGGAATTTTAACATGCAGGTGGACTGCGAGAGTCAGGATGGTACTGGACTCCAAGAAATAGAGTTTGTGGAGTGTCTCCGAGATAGATTCTTAGAACAGCTTGTACTGGAGCCTACCAGGGAGAAGGCAATACTGGATCTGGTGTTGTGTAACAACCGGATTTGAACTGGGACCTCGAAGTAAAGGAGCCATTAGGAGGTAGTGACCATAATATGATCAGTTTTAATCTGCAACTTGAGAGGGAGAAGGGCGAATCACAAATGTCAGTATTGCAGTTGAACAAAGGGAACTATGGAGTTGAAACTTTATTGCTGGAACAGCACAGCAGGTTAGGCAGCATCCAGGGAACAGGAGATTCGACGTTTCGGGCACAGGCCCTTCTTCAGGAATCAATGGAGTTGGTCAAAGTTCCATAGATCAATCCCCTAGCAGGGATGGCAGGGGAACAACAATGGCATGTATTTCTGGATATTATTCAGAAGGTGCATGATCCGTTCACTCCAAAGAGGAAGAAAGATCCTAAGGGGAGGCAGGAAGTTAAGGACAATATGAAGATAAAAGGTAAGAATAACATAGCAAAGATGAGCGGGAAGCTGGAGGACTGGGCAAACTTTAAAGACCAACCGAGGATAACGAGAAAGGCAATACGTGGTGAGAACATGACGTACAAAGGCAAACTGGCCAAAAATATAAAGGAGGATACTAAAAGCTTTTTCAGGTATATGAAAAGAAAAAGAATTGTTAAGACTAAAATTTGTCCCTTAAAGACAGAAACGGGTGCTTTTATTACGGGTAGGAAGGAAATGGCAGAAGAGTCGAATTGGTACTTTGTATCTCTCTTCATTGGAAAGACTCAATCAATCTCCCAGATGTAATAATGGCTGAAGGACCGAGGGTAATGGATGAACTGAAGGAAATGTATCTTAGGCAGGAAATGGTGTTGGATAGACTGTAAGGTCTGAAGGTAACTAGTCCCTGGAACCTGATGGTTTGCATCCCACGGTACTTAAGGAGGTGGTTCTGGAAATCATGGACGCATTGGTAATCATTTTCCAATGTTCTATAGATTCAGGATCAGTTCCTGCGGATTGGAGGGTGGCTAACATTATCCCACTTTTCAAGACAGGAGGGAGAGAGAAAACAAGGAATTGTCAACTGATTATCCTGACGTCAGTAGTGGCATAGATGCGGTAGACAATTATAAAAGATGAAATTACGACTCATTTGGAGAGGACTAATAGTATTCATCAGAGTCAGCATGGGTTTACGAAGGGGAAAGCGTGCCTGACTAATCTTCTGGGATTTTTTGAGGATGTAACTATGAAGATGGACAAGGGAGAACCAGTGGATGCAGTGTACCTGGACTATCAGAAAGCCTTTTATAAAGTCCTACATAGGAGATTAGTGAGCAAAATTAGGGCACATGGTATTGGAGGCAAAATACTGACTTTGATTGAAAATTGGCTGGCTGGCTGGAAGCAGAGAGTAGTGATAAACCGGTCCCTTTCAGAATGGCAGGCGGTGATGGGGTACCACAAGGTCCGGTGTTGGGATAGCAGCTGCTTACAATGTACATTAATGATATAGATGAAGGCATTAAAGTAATATTAGCAAATGTACTAATCACACAAAGTTGGGTGGCAGGGTGAAAAGTGAGGAAGATGTTATGAGAATACAGGGTGACTTGGACAGGCTCGGTGAGTAGACGGATGCATGGCAGATGCAGTTTAATGTGGATAAATATGTGGTTATCCACTTTGGTGGCAAAAAGGAAAGGCAGATTACTATCTAAAAGGAGTTACATTTGGTAGAGGGGAAGTACAATGAGATCTAGGTATTCTTGTACATCAGCCAATGAAAACAAGCGTGCAGGCAAGGACAAGTGAAGAAAGCTCATGGCATTCTGGTGTTCATAACAAGAGGAATTGTATCGAAGCAAAGACGTCGTTCTGCAGTTGTATAGGGCCCTGGAGAGAGCGCGCCTGGTGTACTGTGTGCAGGTTTGGTCTCCAAATTTGAGGAAGTACATTCTGGCTATTGAGGGAGTGCAGGATAGGTTCACGAGGTCAATTCGCGGAATGGTGAGGCTATCCTACGCTGAAAGATTGGAGCGACTGGGTTTTTATATGCTTGAGTTTAGAAGGATGAGAGGGGTCTGATTGAGGCGTATAAGATGATTAAAGGATTGGACACATTGGAGGCAGGAAGCATGTTTCCGCTGACAAGAGAGTTCAGCACCAGAGGATATAGTTTAAAACAAGGGGTAGGTCATTCAGAACAGAGTTGAGGAGAAACTTCTTCCCCCAGTGAGTAGTGGACACATGGAATGCTCTTCCCCAGAAGACAGTGGAGGCTAAGTCTCTGGATACTTTCAAGAAAGAGCTGAATAGAGCTCTTTAATATCGTGGAATCAAGGTTTATGGGTTAAGGCAGGAACAGGATACTGATTGTGGATGATCTGCCATGATCATATTAAATGGTGGTGCTGACTCAAAATGTCGAATGGCCTACTCCTGCACCTATTGCCTATTGGAACTTGTCAGTCCTACGTTATTCTGTGCCTTGCCCTTGCCTGTCCTTGCTGTGTAACCTCTCAACTGTACCACCCTCAGACATACCTCTTTCCTCACTATCTCTTTGGGTTTTGCCCCCCTCCCTCACTGGCTAAATGCCTCACGAGTAGCGCTAGCAAATCTCCCTACCTGGACTTTAGACACCTTCCAATTCAGGTACAATCCATCCTTCTTATGCAGAACAATTCTACCCCAGAGATTCCAATGGTCCAAAAATGTGAATCCTTCTCCCCTGCTCAGGATTCGTAGCCACACATTCTTCTGCTCTATCATGTTTTTCCTACTCTCACCAGGATGTGGAGAAAGTGAGGTCTGCAGATGCTGGAGATCAGAGCTGGAAATGTGTTGCTGGAAAAGCGCAGCAGGTCAGGCAGCATCCAGGGAACAGGAGAATTGACGTTTCGGGCATAAGCCCTTCTTCAGGAAATCTAGGATGTGGCACCAGGAGTAATCCAGATATGACCACTCGCGAGGACCTACTTTTTATCCTCCAGGCTAACTTGCTATATTCTTTCATCAGGACTACATCCTTTTCTCTTCTGATGTCATAGGTACCAATATACAATGATCTCCCACTGATCATTCTCCACTTTCAGAATATTCTGCACTCCATCCTTGACCCTGTCACCAGGAAGGTACCAACCCATTCTGGTATCTCACTGTCAGCTGCAGAAACGACAGTCTGTGTCCCTGACTAGAGAGTCCCCAATCATCATTGATCATTTGGAACCTGATATATCTCTCATTACATTCGAGCCAGTCTCAGTATCAGTAACTTGGCTGTCAGTGCAACATTCACACAAGAGTCTAGGACAGTCTATATTTTCCGAAACAGTATACTTGTTTGAGATGGAGAGAACCACAGGAGACTCCTGCAGACTTGCCCTCCGCTCCTACCTTTCCCAGAGGTGTAACCCATTTATCTGACTACATCTGCAGTTTTCCTACTTTTCTGAAACTGCCATCTATCACCACCACTCCAGCTCTGGCAAATTCTTCATACTTTTTTCAAAGTTCCATCTGATCCATGAAATCCTATAGGATTTGTGCCCTCACCTCCTGCAGACAATCATCAGGACCATTGAAACGTTCCCTAATCTCCTACAGCCGACAGGAAGAGCACATCCCCGTATGAATGGTCATCTCTTCACCTTAACATTCCACAGACCCAGACAAAGGCACAGTCTTGCTGCTTCACAAAACACTACTCTAGCATCAATTAGTACCAATATGTTATATTTAAAAACTTAATCAAAGTATCATAAGATGTGAATATAAATAAATAAACCCTCACCTACTGAATGTCGTAGCTTTACAAAAATAAGATAGTCGAAGATTTATCTTTGAAGAGACCGAAACCCACTGAGCTGAGAGTCACAGATGAACAGCACTAAACAGAACCTTCAGTCAAATTAGTCCATGCCGACCAGATATCCGAACGTAATCTAGTCTATTTTGCCAGCACCTGGGCCATATACCTCTTAACCCTTCCTATTCATAAGTATCCAGATGCCTTTAAAATGCAGTAATTGTACCAGCCTCCAACATTTTCTCTGGCAGCTTATTCCATATACGCACCACCCTCTGAGTGAAAACGTTGCTCCTTAGTTCCCTTTCGTATCTTTCCCCTCTCACCCTAAACTTATTACCCCTATTTCTGGTCGATAGTTCCCTGGCTTGTCCTTACCCTCTTTCTTGAATAGCGGCAACACGTTAACCTAACTCTAGTCTTCCGACATCTCACCTATGACATTCAACAATGCATTGATGGGCGGCATGGTGGCACAGTGGTTAGCACTGTTGCCTCACAGTGCCAGACACCTGGGTTCAATTCCCGCCTCAGGCGACTGACTATCTGGAGTTTGCACATTCTTCCAGTATATGCGCGGGTCCCCTCTGGGTGCTCCGGTTTCCTTCCACAGTCCAAAAACGTGCAGGTTAGGTGAATTGGCCATGCTAAATTGCCCGGAGTGTTAGGTGAAGGGGTGAAATGTAAGGGAATGGGTCTGGGTTGTTTGCGCTTCAGCAAGTCAGTGTGGATATGTTGGGCTGTAGGGTCTGTTTCCACACTGTAAGTAAACTAATCTAAATTATCTCTGGAAGGGGCCCAGCAATCGCTTCTCACAGAATTCTAGAGTAGACCTCATCAGTCCTGGGGATTTACTAAGCTTTACGCGTTACAAGACAGACAGCACTACCTCCTCCATAAGATGGACAGTTTCAAGATATCACCATCTATTTCCCCACATTCTATATCCTCCATGTCCTTCTCCACAGTAAACACTGATGCAAAATACTCGGTTAGTATTTCCTGTGGTTCTACACATAGGTTGTCTTGCTGATCTTTGAGGGGCCCTATTCACTCTCTAATTAGCCTTTTGTTCTTAATGTATTTATAAAAACCCTTTGGATTATCCTTAACAATTTTTGTCAAAGCTATCTCAAGTTCCCTGTTTGCCGTCCTGACGTCCCTATTTAGTGTGCCCCTACTGTCTGTAACGCTCAGGATTGTTTGGATTTTTGGATTGGAATAAATGCAAAATATTACATCTTGATAAAACAAACGCGGGCAGGCACCGATTAAAAGTAGGGCCTCGAGTAGTGAAATGGGAACACAGAGACGGAGGGTTTCAGGTCTTTGAAGCCTGTGTCACATGTAGACAGGGTGGTTCAGAAGGTGTTTAGCATGCTTTCAATCATTGCACAGACCTTTGAGTATAAGATTTGGGATATTATGTTGGAGGTTGTACAGGACGTTCTGGAGGCCTCTTCTGGAATACTGTGCCCAGTTCTGGTTGTGTTGTTTTCGGGAGGACATTATTAACTTGGAGCGGGTTTAGAAAAGATTTACCAGGATACTGGTGGGAATGAATGGTTTCAATTATAAGCAGTCGCCTGAGGCTGGATGGGCTGTGCCGTCTTTCATTCGAGTGTAGGAGGCTGAGGGGTGATCTTATCAGAGGTTTATAAAACCATAAGGGATACAGGTAACAAAAAAAGGAGTACAGGTTTAAAAAAAAAGCGAGGAGCGGACCCGGAAGCTGTTGTAGCGCAAGCTTGCCTGGGTAGGTTTTGTTTTCCCTATAAAAGCGCGCAGGAGAGGAACCCGAGGCACTACAGAGGTAGTGCCTCCCACCCGTCGTGGTAAGTAGGTAAGTGCTGCATTTTGCTTGTTCTATTCTTGGACCTAGTTTGTTTTTAAAGGTTGCTTTTAAAGGGATGGCAGTGTAGGCAGTGCAATGTTCCTCTTGCAACATGTTTGAGATGAGGGATGCCATGGTCGTCCCTGCTGATTATACTTGCAGGAAGTGCACCCATCTCCAGCTCCTCCAAGACCGTGTTAGGGAACTGGAGCTGGAGTTGGATGAACTTAGGATCATTCGGGAGGCAGAGGGTGTCATAGATCGGAGCTTTAGGGAAGTAGTAACTCCAAAGATTGCAGACAGATGGGGGACTGGGAGGAAGCAGCCAGTGCAGGGACCCCCTGCGGCCGTTCCCCTCAAGAACAAGTATACCGTTTTGGATACTTGTGGGGGGTAAGACTTACCAGGGGTAAGCAATGGGGTCCAGGCCTCTGGCATGGAGCCTGTCCCCGTTGCTCAGAAGGAAAGGGTGGAGAAGAGCAGAACAATAGTTATTGGGGACTCGATAGTTCGGGGCACAGATAGGCGGTTTTGTGGGGGCAAGAGAGACTCACGTTTGGTATGTTGCCTCCCAGGTGCAAGGGTACGTGACGTCTCTGATCGTGTTTTCCGGGTCCTTAAGGGGGAGTAGCCCGAAGTCGTGGTCCACATTGGCACCAACGACATAGGTAGGAAGAGGGCTGAGGATATTAGGCAGGCTTTCAGGGATCGTGGTTGGAAGCTGAGATAGAACAAACAGAGTTGTTGTCTCTGGTTTGTTACCCGTGCCGTGTGATAGAGAGTCGAGGAATAGGGAGAGAACAGTTAAATGCGTGGCTACAGGGATGGTGCAGGAGGGAGGGATTCTGGTATCTGGATAACTGTGGTTCTTTCAGGGGAAGGTGGGACCTCTATAAACAGGATGGTCTACACCTGAACCTGAGGGGCACCAGTATCCTTGGGGGGAGGTTTGCTAGTGCTCTTGTATACTTCAATGCAAGAAGTATACGGAACAAGGTAGGCCAACCTGCAGCGTGGGTTGGTACCTGGGATTCAGATGTTGTGGCTATTACGGAGACATGGGTAGAACAGGGACAGGATTGGCGGTTGCAGGTACCAGTGTTTAAATGTTTTAGTAGGGTCAGAGGTTCGGCTAAAAGAGGGGGAGGCGTGGTAAAGCTTGTCAAAGATAGTATTACAGCGGTGGAAAGGACGATGGATGAAGACTCGCCATCTGAGGTAGTTTGGGCTGAGGATAGGAATAGGAAAGGTGAGGTCACCCTGTTAGGAGTTTTCTACAGGCCTCCTAATAGTCCTGGAAACGTAGAAGAAAGGATTGCGAGGATGATTCAGAAGAGTAAAAATAATAGGGTGGTTGTTATGGGGGACTTAACTTTCCAGATATTGACTGGGAAAGCTATAGCTAGAGTTTGTTAGATAGGTCGGTGTTTGTCCAATGTGTGCAGGTGGGTTTCCTGAAACAATATGTACACAGGCCAACAATAGATGAGGCCATACTGGATTTGGTTCTGGGTAACGAACCAGGCCAGGTGTTAGCATTGGAGGTAGGTGAGCACTTTGGGGACAGTGACCACAATTCGGTGACTTTTACTCTAGTGATGGAGAGGGATAAGTGTGCACTGCAGGGCAAGTGTTATAACTGGGGGCAGGGAAATTATGATGTGGTGAGGCACGACTTAGGATGCGTGGCTTGGAAAAGTAGGCTTCAATGGAAGGGCGCAATTGATATGTGGAGCTTGTTCAAGGAGCAATTATTGAGTGCCCTTGATAAGTATGTACCTGTCAGGCAGGGAGGAAAGGGTCGTGTGAGGGAGCCGTGGTTTAATAAGGAATTGGAATCCCTTGTTAAAGGGAAGAGGGCGGCCTCTGTAAAGATGAGGCATGAAGGTTCAATTGGAGCGATTGAGAGCTATAAGGAGGCAGGAAGGACCTGAAGAGAGCTAAGAGCAGCAAGGAGGGTACATGAAAAGTCCTTAGTTGGTAGGATTAGGGAAAACCCTAAGGCTTTATATAGGTATGTCAGGAATAAAAGAATGACTAGGGTAGCAATAGGCCCAGTCAACAATAGTAGTGGGAAGATGCGTGTGGAGTCTGAAGAGATTGGGGAGACACTGAATGAATACTTTGCGCCAGTTTTCACTCAGGAACAGGACATTGTTGCCGATGTGAATACTGAGTCAGAATTAATTAGAATGGATGGCTTTGAGGTATGTAGGGAAGAGGTGTTGAAAATTCTGGAAAGGGTGAAAATAGATAAGTCCCCTGGGCCTGATGGCATTTATCCTAGGATTCTCTGGGAAGCAAGGGAGGAGATTGCAGAGCCATTGGCCTTGATTTCTATGTACTCGTTGTCTACAGCAATAGTGCCAGAAGACTGGAGGATAGCAAATGTGGTTTTCTTGTTCAAGAAGGGGAGTAGGGATAACCCTAGTAACTATAGGCTGGTGAGTCACACTTCTGTTGTGGGCAAAGTCTTAGAGAATTGTAAGGGATAGGATTTATGAACATCTGGATAGGAATAATGTGACCAAGGATAGTCAGCATGGTTTTGTGAAGGGCATGTTGTGCCTCACAAACCTTATTGAATTCTTTGAGAAGGTGACTAAGGAGGTGGACGAGGGTAAAGCGGTAGATGTGGTGTATATGGATTTTTGAAGGCGTTTGATTAGGTTCCCCATGGTAGGCTACTGCAAAAAATACGGAGGTATGGCATTGAGGGTGAGTTGGAGGTTTGGATTAGGAATTGGCTGGCTGGAAGAAGACAGAGGGTAGTAGTTGATGGTAAAGGCTCATCTTGGAGTGCAGTTACTAGCGCTGTTCCGTAAGGATCTGTTTTGGGACCATTGCTGTTTGTCATTTTTATAAATGACCTGGAGGAGGGGCTAGAAGGTTGGGTGAGCAAGTGTGCTGATGATACGAAAGTCGGTGGAGTTGTTGACAGTGAGGAAGGATGTGGCAGGTTACAGCGGGATATAGATAAGCTGCAGAGCTGGGCAGAAAGGAGGCAAATGAAGTTCATTGTAGGTAAGTGTGAGGTAATTCATTTTGGTAAGAGTAACAAGAGGATGGGGTACTGGGCAAATGGTCGGATACTTGGTTGTGTGGATGTGCAGAGGGATCTTGGTGTCCTTGTACACAGGTCTCTGAAAGTTGCCATCCAGGTGCATAGTCATGTGAAGAAATCATATGGCGTACTGGCTTTTATTGGTAGAGGAATTGAGTTCCGGAGTCCTGAGGTCATGTTGCAGTTGTATAAGGCTCTGGTCCGGCCGCATCTGGAGTATTGTGTGCAGTTTTGGTCGCCATACTACAGGAAGGATGTAGAGGCACTGGAATGGGTGCAGAGGAGGTTTACCAGGATGTTGCCTGGTATGGTAGGAAGATCGTATGAGAAAGGCTGAGGCACGTGGGCTGTTTTCATTCGAGAAAAGGTTTAGGGGTGACTTGATAGAGGTGTACAGGACGATTCGGGGTTTAGATAGGGTTGACCATGAGAACCTTTTTTTTACGTATGGAGTCAGCTATTACGAGGGGGCATAGCTTTAAATTAAGGGGTGGTAGGTATAGGACAGATGTTAGGGGTAGATTATTTACTTAGCGAATCGTGAGTTCATGGAAAGCCCTGCCAGTAGCAGTGGTAGACTCTCCCTCTCTTTGGGCATTTAAACGGGCATTGGATAGGCATATGGAGGATAGTGGGCTAGTGTAGGATAGGTGGGTTTGGAACGGCGCAACATCGAGACCCGAAGGCCCTGTCCTGCGCTGTATTTTTCTATGTTTTGTATTTGATGTAATGTGAATAGCACGCGTCCTTTCCAGGAGGGGGCGCGATTCAAGATGTTAAGGATTTTTTAAAAAAGGTTTTGCACAGACAGTGGTTCATATGTGGAATGAACTTCCAGAGGAAGTGGTAGCTGTGAGTACAATTACATTTTGAGGGAGGCACAGTGGCTAGCACTGCTACCTCACAGCCTGGGGCCGATTCCAGCCTGGGGCATCTGTCTCTGTGGGGCTTGTATGTTCTCGCAGTGTCTGCATGGGTTTCTTCCAGGTGTCAATTTCCTCCCATAGTCTAAGCATCTGCAGGTTACGTGAATTGGCCATAGTAAATTGCACCGAGGGTTCAGGGATGTGTACGTTGGGTGAATTAGTCAAGGGTGGATGTAGAATTCTATGAGAAAGACATTTGGGGCAGCTACATTATTGGATGTGTGTGGACCAAGGAGAGGCAGGTGAGATTAGTCCAGTTTGGAAAGATAGTAGAAATGGATTGGTTGGATCTCAGTGTCTGTTTCTGTGTTGCTTATCTGTATGACTAGCTCTCACTATCTGTTAATTGCTGTATTCTCACAACTCCATCACTGTCCCGTCATCCAGCCTTACAACTCTTCCTTATATCTAATTCCTCTCCAGCCTCAAAACCCTCACTATCTCTGCTGTCACAAACATCGCTATCTCTAACATCCTTCAAACTCACAATCCTCCTGGACTCTTCCAGCCTCATTATTCTCCTACCTCTAATCTCGAGTCTCTCCAAGCTCTGCTATGTGTGCCTTTCTTTAATTCCAGCCTTGAGGATACCTCACTTTTATTTCACCCGTGATGATGGCATTATCAGATTCTTGCGCCCAGAGTAGCAGAATTTACTCCTGAACCTCTCCGTCTCTTTCCTCCCAAAAATCGTCAAACAATCATGTCTCATCTGATCTAACATTAACTTCTCAGACCTAATTTTAAATTCGGCACCTCGTATTCCTATATTAGGCATCTCAGTCGTCTGCAGCACAGAAAACGTCCCTGCGGTCCATCAGGTCTGTCTGTGACAAAAAGAAAACAACCTCTTTACTATTCTAATCTATTTTCTAATATTTGGTCCAACATTTATCTGTAGTGGCGTCGCAAGTGTACACCCAAATACACCTTAAATGCTATTGGGATTTCTGTCTCCCACCCTTAGAATCAGTGAGGTTTAGTACAACTGTTGCTCTATGATGAAACGACCCACAGGATCACAGAGCAGCTGGGTCTGTGCAAACTAGAGGTTCCCCACACATTGGGAAGTTTGGCAGGGTCCCTAAGATGGGGCACAAGAGATTTACCAGGATGGTTCAGGAATGGGGGATTTTAGTTGCAGGGCATCAGCGTTAATAATGCACAAAAATGTTCATTTCCAATGGATGGACTCTCCATCCCAACCTCTCCCCTTGACTGGGCTGTAGTAAACATCATGTTAAACCACCAGCAGACGTATCTCCCTTTTGAGAGAGCAGCCCAATGGTCTGGTAGGACAATGCTGACTTTCCCTTTTACACAGTGATGCCGCTGTGCCTCGGGGGTGGAAAGAGAGATTGCTGAGGTTGGTGGATGGGACACCAATCAAGCACAGTGCTTTGTCCTGGAGGATGTTCACTCTCTTTAATATCATTAGGGCTGCACTGATGCAGGCAAGTGGAGACTGTCCCATCACAATCCTGATGTGTGCCTTATAGACAGCAAACAGACATTGGCGAAACACGGGTTTGGGGAAACTGTGATCGTTCTCCTTGTCGCAAAGAAAATTGAGCGGAGCTGTCATAGAGAGTTTCACAAGACATATACATCAAGATGATAAACTTCACACTCGTCAGCTCATCATAAAAGGATTTACAGGACACATATTGAAGATTTGGTGGAAGACCAACTCAGAGAATGGGATGATTCAAAGGAGAACTTTTATGCAGCAAGTGGGAATGAGCTGGAACACAATACTCTCTCACAATGTGAACATCCAGGTCCTGGTGAATTTAGTAATTCTGTCAGAGGTTGATGTTACAGTTACTAAGATGCCCATCTGAACGTCCACCTGTAGTATCCTGAAATACAAGTTTATAAAATCCGTCACTGTCAGTTCAGATTGTAAACTTACACCATCCCCTCCTCCGAGCACAAGATGACTGTTCACATTCCCCTCGTGGAGACCAGCAGTTAGTTCAGAGGGAAATGTATGTGGGTTTGTATGAGTTTCCAACTTGGGACTACATGTGACTAAACAGTGCAGATCTTTTTCACATGGGGCAGAATATTCCAAGATTCAGTGAGATGTGGAGAGCTGGATTTGCTTCCTTTTCTCTCATTCTGTGCTGCCGCTGTGCCTCATCAATAAGATATGGGGGGTGAAAGGCTCATGCAGCTTGATAGGCAAGTTATCTCTATTCTGACCAATGGGCAGCAAGCTCCTCCCAGTCATCCCACGGAGTATCCCTAAAAACATCGCAACTTTGCACACTTTAGTTAAGGAAACATATCACGTCATCAGAAGAATTTCAGATAAGATTCACTGGGATGATCCCTAGCTGGAGGGAGTATATTTTAAGAAAAGACTGGACAAGTTGGGAAACTTCTCACTGGATTTTGGAAGAATGAGAGGTGATCTCATGGAAACATATATGACAAGGTAAATACTGAGATGGTGTGTCCCACCATGGGGGAGTCTGGAACCAGATTCTGGGTCAGTCACGGAATCAAGGTTTCTGTTTCAGATTCCTCAAGTTTAAAGCAACACAGAAATGGGTATGAGGTTTCAGTGCAATGGAGCTGGGGTGAGATGGAGACAAGCAACATGTTAGAGATTGGAATTCCTCATGTTTGTGATGACTGATCAGAAGGTCACCTTGGGGTCAGATATGAGAGCAATATTCTGAAGTGTGTAGTTCTGCCTCAGGCAGTTCTCAGTGAGAGGGAGGGGCTCAGCACTGATGGGAAAGTAATTTGCAATAGCAACTGAGAGGAAAGTTGCTGGGCTGGGGAGGGGGATGTTGAGAGGGAAAGAGCTGGGGTGGGTGAGGCGGATGTTGAGAGAGGAAGTGCTGAGGTGGGGAGGGGGACATTGAGGTGGACGTTACTAGGGTGGGGACGGAGATTTTGAGAGATAAGGGTCTGGGTATGGGGAGGGGTATGTTCAGAGAGAAGGTGCTGTAGTGGTAAGGAGGGATGCTGAGAGGGAAGATTCTGGGGTGGGGAGGGGAATGGGTGAGAGGGAAATTGATCGGGTGGGAGTGTGGTATATTGTGAGGGGAGGGGCTTGGGTGGGTATGGGCTGTTCAGAGGGAAAGGTACTGGGGTTGGGGAAGGGAATGTTGAGAGGAATATTGCTGGGGTTGGGGATGGAGTTATTGAGGGCGAAGGGGCTGGGGTTGGGGAGGGGAATGTTGAGTGGTAAGCTGGTGTGGTAGGGAGGGCGATTTTGAGAGGCAAGGTGTTGTGCTGGGGAGGGGGATGTTGAGAGGGAAGGTGCTCGGGTGGGGAGGGGATGTTGAGGGGGAAAGTGCTGGGATGGGGAGGGGGAAGAGCTGGGATGAGCTTTCCTCACAAAAACATTAAACAATCATGTATCATTTTTTTTCTAATATCCCCTCCCTTACCTGGTTTCAAATGTGGCCTGACATATTCCTATATTAATTGTCTTGAATTTCTTCAGTACAGAAAAAGGCTCTGTGGTCCATTGGATCTGTGCCATAAAGGAAACTACCAGATAACTATTCTGATCCCATTTTCCAGCACTTAGCCCATAGGAGTATCTGCCTTGGCATTGCAAGAGTATATCTAAATATGTCTTAAATATTGTTGGGATTTTTGTGTCTCCCACCCTTATAGACAGTGAGGTTTAGTGCAACCGTTGCTCTACGACGACATCACCCACAGCAACACAGAGCAGCTAGGTCTGTGTAAACCAGAGATTCACCACACATTGGGAAGGATGGCAGGGTTCCTGAGAGGGGGTACAGGAGATTTACCAGGATGGTTCAAGTAATGACGTTTTTCGTTGCATGATGAGGGTTTTTTTACATGAGTCAGTGACACTGTGCCTGCACGGCTCATGGTCACGTGTTGTCCACACCAACTCACATCCTATTGGCCTTGAGCTACCATCAATCAGCCGGGCCCTGTTGTCAGGTGAGTGGTGGAATCTTCCCTCTCTCTGCCCTGGTATGAACTTCATCATTCACAGTAAATGGGGCAGTATCACAGAACACAAGGGCTGGGGGCAATTCAGATCATTGGGGCTGTACTCTCTCCCTCAGGAGATGCTGGAAATCTGTCCCAATCCCCCTCCTATTTGTCCATATCCCTCCAAATCTTTCCTCAACAAGTTAAATTCCAAACCTTTTTAAGAATAACTGCTGAATCTGCATGCATCTGCCATTCAAACTGTTCCCGATGCTCAGAACTTACCAAGTAAAATAATCTTCACATTTTCACTCTGCATGTTTTGCCAATTTTATTAGTTACCAAAAGTTGTGACAGTGTTAAATGATATATATCTCGGTCTCTCTGTAAATTAAGTATCCTGGAAACAAATCTGCTCCTGTTCGAAATCACTGCTTAACCTTTTCAGCTTGAAGGAGAATTATCAGACCTTCTGCTACCTCTCCATAAAATAAAAGGAAATCTATTTTAATTTGTTAGTTTCACAAAAAAATACTAAAATGTAATGCTGAAATATTCAACACATTTACTGCACTAGAAAATAGACAGGCAGAAAGGCTCAGAAAAGGGGTGAACTTTAAGAATGCCAAAAGATATTGACACCTGGGGTCAGCAAATGATAACACGATGCTGTAAGCCAATTAAGAACATTTGGCTAATTATCGATGTATCTGTGTGAACAGGACACCAAGTGATAACATTGACAGGCATTCCCTTGTGAAAGTAATGACAGTGTTTGAATCTGACCCTGAAACGAAAATCCGTACTATCAAATGCGTTGCAAATATCGATCAAACGCTGCTGATTATAATGGATTCTTATTAGCCCTTGCAAGCGGGGCTGTCACAGAGAGAAAAGAAATGTTTGCTTGAGTGTTCAAAAGGACACGAGAGAGGGAGAGAGACCATTTTAGTGCTGAGGCTGTTGAATCCAGTCGCATATTATCTCTTAGTGCTCATCTATTATAGATTGAAATTAATTGCACTTTGAGACTTTTTGATGATTTTGAGCAGCAATTACTGGTTATGAAATGCAAACTCTGTAAAAGGAAATATTGATAAAGCTTTAACTTACTTACTGTTTTTACAGACCTTACAGACTGCTGCACTGTCAATTCTAACTAATCAGATCTAAAAAAAACCTTCAAAAAAGCACGATCTGTTTCCCCAAACAGATTATTCTCGCTCGACTTTTGAAGAAGTCTTTGGAGATGTCTTAATTCATTTCCTCAAATTACAAGCAAAAAAGGAGATCTTTCATTTTTGACATCATTATCGGGGTAGGCGATTACCCAAAAGGTATTGTCACCTGGAGGAGTAATCTGAACACCCAGGTAATGTTCTGGGGACCTGGACTTAAATTCCACCATGGCAAATAGTGGCAATTGAATTCAATAAAATCTGTAATGAAAAGTTTAATGATTGTCATAAAACCATTGTCGATTGTTCGGAAACACCCATCTGGTTCACTAAAGTCCTTTAGGGAAGGAAACTGCTATCCTTACCTGCTCTGGCCTACGTGAGACTCCAGACCCACGGCAATGCAGCTGACTCTCATTGCCTTCCGGGTAATGAAGCATGGGCAATGAATGCTGGCCTGGTCAGTGATACCCACATTCTCTGAATACACACAAGGAAAACTGAAATCGTGGAAGGCAGCTTTGTTTTTGAAATGCTGTGCTCACAGAGGCTTTCAAATAAACAAAAAAAATCACCTTGTTCGATGGCACTATAGACCCTGCAATAATCAGAGGGAACTTGAGGAACAATGTACAGAGAGAACTCAGGTATATGGCAGAACAATACGTTTGTAATAGTAGTGAATTCAATTTTCCAAATATTGACTGGGACTACTATAGTGTGAAAGATTTAATTGGTGACGAATTTATGTTCTTCAATGAGTTCAAGAACATTTTCTTTATCAATATGTAAATGTTCCTGTCATAGAAGGAGCAAAACCTGACTTTTTTCTCGGTTAATAAGCAGGGTAAGTAATTGAAGTGAGAGCAGGGGAACACTTTGGGTGGGACGAAATTGTCGGCTCCTTGTGCAAAGATTTGTACAATCAAAAATGGCGTGTGAGTTGTCTGATGACTGGAGAGTGGCCAATGTTGTACTGTTGTCTGTGAAGGAATATTAGGAGAAGCCTGGGAACGACAGGCCTGTGAGTCTGACTTCAGTGATGGGTACGTTGCTGCAAGTGATTCTGAAGGATACGATTTACATTTATTTGGAGAGATATGGAATGATTAGTGATAGTCAGAATTGAAATAGTCGGCGAGAGAGTAATAGTGGAGGGTTGTTGTTCAGACTAAAGGCTTGTGACCAGCGGTGTTCCCCAGGGATCAGTGCTGGGTCCACTTTTATTTGCCATTTATATGAATGATTTCAATGAGAATATGGAAAGTTTGGGTTGTTAGTTTGTGGGTGACACGAAAAATGGTGTTAAAGTGGAAAACAACAAAGGTTTTGTACGATTCCAAAGAGATCTTGATCAACTGGGTGAATGGCTGAAGAGTGGCAGATGGAGTTTAATTTGAAGAAATGCAAGATATTACATTTTCATAAAACAAATAGGGCAGGAATTACACATTAAAAGTCAGGCCTTGAGAAGTGATAGAGAACAAAAAGTCTTAAGGGTTCAGGTTTTTGAAATTTGTGTCATATGTAGACAGGGTGGTGAAGAAGGTGTTTAGCACATTTGCCTTCATTTCTCAGATCTTTGAGTAAAAGAGTTGGGACGTTATTTTGAAACTGTACAGGATGTTGAGGAGGTCTCTTCTGGATTACTGTGCCCATTTCTTGTTGTGCTGTTCTAGGAGGGATATCATTAAATTGGATTAGATTCAGAAGACATTTACCAGGATGGTGATGGTGATGGTAATGGATGGTTCCAGTTATAAGGAGACACAGGGACTTATTTTCACTGGAGTGTTGGAGGTTGAGGGGTGACCTCATTAGAGGTTTATAAAATCATGAAGCGTCTAGGTAATGTGAATAGCAGGTGCCCTTTCCAGGAGGGGATGCAATTCAAGAGAAGGCTGCATAACATTATAGATGAGGGGAGAAAAGGCTTTCAAAAGATATTGGAGATTTTTTTTACACTGAGTTGGTTAATGTGTTGAATGAACTTCCAGAGGAGTGGTAGATGTGAATACAATTAAAACTGTTGGGGAGCACGGTGACTCATAGCACAGGAATTCGGTTTCAATTCCAGCCTCCAGCGACTCTCTGCGTGAAAATTGCACATTCTCCCCGTGTCTGTGTGGGTTTCCTCCCACTAGTAAATTGGCCATGCTAAATCGCCCACACTGCTCACAGATGTGTATGTTGGGTGCATTAGTGTGGGGTAAACGTAGCGGAATGGGTGTGGATGGATATGTTGGGCAAATGGCCAGTTTCCACCCTGTAGGGATTCTACGAGACAGGTACCTAATAGGAAATTCTGGATCAGTGGTGCTGGAAGAGCACAGCAATTCAGGCAGCATCCGACGAGCAGCAAAATCGACGTTTCGGGCAAAAACCCTTCATCAGGAATAAAGGCAGAGAGCCTGAAGAGTGGAGAGATAAGCTAGAGGAGGGTGGGGGTGGGGAGAATGCAGCATAGAGTACAATAGGTGAGTGGGGGAGGAGATGAAGGTGATAGGTCAGGGAGGAGAGGGTGGAGTGGATAGGTGGAAAAGGAGCTAGGCAGGTCGGACGGGTCCGGACAAGTCAAGGGAACAGTGCAGAGCTGGAAGTTTGAAACTAGGATGAGGTGGGGGAAGAGGAAATGAGAAAACTGTTGAAGTCCACATTGATGCCCTGGGGTTGAAGTGTTCCGAGGCGGAAGATGAGGCGTACTTCCTCCAGGCGTCTGGTGGTGAGGGAGCGGCGGTGAAGGAGGCCCAGGATCTCCATGTCCTCGGCAGAGTGGGAGAGGAAGTTGAAATGTTGGGCCACGGGGTGGTTTGGTTGATTGGTGCGGGTGTCTCGGAGATGTTCCCTAAAGCGCTCTGCTAGGAGGCGCCCAATTTCCCCAATGTAGAGGAGACCGCATCGGGAGCAACGGATACAATAAATGATATTAGTGGATGTGCAGGTAAAACTTTGATGGATGTGGAAGGCTCCTTCAGAGCCTTGGATAGAGGTGAGCGAGAAGGTGTGGGCACAGGATCAGAACCCCCCCCCCCCCCCCGAATTCTAATCCCCTCCAGTGTCTCAAAGCTCTGCTACATGTGCCTTTCTTTGACTCCAGCCTTCAGGGAGTCCATTTTTATTTCTCACTTGATGACGGCCCTTTCAGATTCCTGCGCCGAGCTCCAGAATTTCCTCATAAACCTCTCTCTCACTTTCCTCCCAAACACATAGACCAATCATGTGTATTCTGTTCTAATATCATCTTTTCTGACCTGGTTTCAAATGTGCCCTGTCATATTCCTACATTAAGTATCTAGAGGTTTACAGCTCTGTGGTCCATTGAGTCTGTGCCAGTAAAGAAATCTACCACCTAACTATCCTAATCCATTTTCCAATACTTGGTCCATCGCGTTATCTGTCTTGTCATCGCAAGTGTGCACCTAAATATGTCTTAAATACTATTGGCAATTCTGTGTCTCCCACCCTTCCAGAAAGTGAGGTTTAGTGCAACTGTTGCTCAATGACGACGTCACCCACAAGAACAAAGAGCAGCTGGGTCAGTGCAAACCAGAGATCGCCCACACATTGGGAAGGATGGCAGGGTCCCTGAGAGGGCGCACAGGAGATTGACCAGGATGGTTGAAGGAATGGGGGATTTTAGTGGAGTGTTTTGGATATTCTTTTTCATTATTCATTGGTATGATATAGTTGTTGCTGATACATAGATAATATCGATCTACAATAGATGGACTCTCCTTCTCAACCTTTCTCTTTGCCTGGACTGTGGTAACCTTCAGGTCATACCACCACCAGACGTCTCTCTCGAATGAGAGAGCGGTCGTACGACCAGCTAGTACAATGCTGACTTTACCTTTTCCACAGTGTCACTGTGCCTCAGGGGTGGAGAGAGAGAATGCTGAAGTTGGTGGATGGGACACCACTTAGGCACAGTGCTTTCTCCTGGAGGATGTTCACTTTCTTTAACATTGTTTGGGGTTGCAATGATGCAGGCAAGTGGAGACTGTTCCAACACAATCCTGATGTGAACCTTATAGAGACAAAGCAACATTGGGCAATAAGGGGTTTAGGGAAACAGATTGTTCTCCTTGTAGCAAAGGAACTTGATGGGAGCTGTGAGAGAGGGGTTCACAAAAGTTACACGTTATAATAATAAACCTTACACCCACCAATTCATTATACAAGGGTTAGAGGACACATTGATGGTTTGGGAAGATCTATTAAGAGAATGGGCTGATGCAGAGGAGAATTTTTATGCAGAAAACGGGTTTGAGCTGGAACACAATCCTCACAGACAATGCAAATATCCAGGCCCTGATGAATTCTGTAATTCTGTCAGGGTTTGGCACTACAATTACTGAGATTACCATCTGAATGCCTACCTGTAGTATCCTGTAATACAAGTCTATAAAGTCTGTCACTGTCAGTTCATATTAGAAACTCACACCATCCCCTCCTCCTGGCACAGGATGACTGTAAACATTACCATCGTGGAGACCAGCAGTCAATTCAGTGGGAAATCTATGTGGGTTTCTAGTAGTTTCCACCTTGGGACTTCAGGTGACTGAACAGGACAGATATTTGACACATGGGACAGAATGTTCCCAGTGTTAGTGAGATGTGGAGAGCAGGATTTGCTTCCTTTTCTTTCCTTCCGTGCTGCCACTGTGCCTCATCAATAAGACATGGGGTGTGAAAGGCTCATGTAGCTTGATAGGCAAGTTGTCTCCATTCTGACCAATGGGCAGCAAGCTCCTCCCAGTCATCCCACAGAGTAGCCCAAAAAACAACGCAACTTTGCACACTTCCCAGTGCTCCCAGTAAATGTTTAGAAGAATGGGGGTGGGGGGAGGGGAATCTCCCAGGAAAGGCATAGCTTTAAAGTTCTCAGAGGATTGTGAAGAGAGAGAGATGCACAGGAGATGTGTGCAAAAAGTTGTCAGATGGAGTATAATTTGGCAAAAAGGGAAGTTGGTCATTTTGGAGGAGACAATAAAAGAAGAGTGCTATTTAAACGGTGGAAACTGTAGAAAGCTGCACCACAAAGGGAGCTGGGTGTAATTGTGCAGGAAACACAGAAAGCTAGCACACAGTTACAACAGGTCATCAGGAAGCGGAATGGAATGTTTTGTTTCAAGGGTTTTCAGTGTGAGAGTTTGGAGTAACCTGAGAGTAACTTTATGCAGTACTGGTGAGACCACCGTATCTGGAGTAATGAGAGTAGTTTTGGTCCCTTTAGATAAGGAAGTATGTCACTTTATTGGAGGCATTTCAGGCAAGGTTCACTGGGATGATCCCTGGTTTGGAGGAATTATTTTTTTAAGCAAAGGCTGAACAAGTCGGGAATCTACTCAATTGATTCTGGAGAATGAGAGGTGATCTTGTTGAAACATATGGGATTCCTAAGGTGTTTGACAGGATAGAAACTGTGAGGATGTGTCTGAGAGTAAATACTGGGAGGGGAGTCTGGAACCAGATTCTGTGTCAGTCACTGAATCAAGGGTTCTGTTTCAGATTCGCCAAGTTTCAGGCAACACATACTCGGATAACGGTTTTCAGTAGCAATGGAGCTGGGGTGAGGTGGAGACAAGCAACGTTTTAGAGATTGGAATTCCTGGTGTTTGGGATTGTGTAGATGTCTGATCAGAAGGTCACCTTGTGGTCAGATATGACAGCAGGATTATGAAGAGTGTGGTTCTGCCTCAGATAGTTCCCAGGGAGAGGCACAGTAGTAAGGGAAAGTAATTTGAAATAGCAACTGAAGGCAATGGGTTTAACCATTGCAACATTTCATTTGAGGAAATTGTAGCGAATCGAGTAGTGGGAACAGTTTGATAACAGAGTATCAAAAGAGCAATGGAGAGGGATGATGGGGAAAGAGAGCTGGGCATTGTCAGTGTAGATGTGAATGCGAACACTGTGCTTTTGTATGATGTCACCTCCTGGCAGTATGTAGGAGAGATACAGGAGGAGCCAAGGATAGCGGTGCATCAAATACAATGAATTTAGAAAGGGAGAATGGAGATTGAACAGAATTTTCTAACGACGGTGAGGTCAAATATTAGTTATTAGCAGAATGAAAGAGAAGGACATAACCAGAAAAGACAAACACAAAAAGGAATAATTTCTGTGAATTGGCGAGGCGGAGTGATGAGGAGGAGGAAGAAACAGAGATGTAATGTTTGGAATTTAGAGAGACTAGGTTAAAAGGTCAAGATGAGCCCTGATAAGGCTTGACAAGAAACTGGAGAAAGATGTATCTTTGGGACAAAAACCAGGAACACCACGTGAGGCAGTTTGGCTCCATGGGCTAGTGGGAGGGAGAGAAGCAGCAGAGGTAACTGATCGGATTGTCTCAATCTCAGTGACGGAGAAACTCAATGTGTTCCTCGCTCTCGATGTTGGAGGGAAGGATGAAGGAGACAGGATGATGGACGATGTTTACAAAGAAACAAAACCAGGGTTAGTAATATTTAAAATGTGTGAACAAACCTGATGTATTTAACTTTTATTCAGAATATTAAAATGTACAACTGAAGTCCTGGTTCGAATCCCAGCTCGGCAGATGGTGGAATCTGAATTCAAGTAAAATATAACTGGCATTAGGAATCTCCTGATCTCCGCGGAACCATCGTCAATGGCGGAAAAAATCCTGCCAACCTGACAGTCGCCCAACAAGCTACTCACTGTATGAATCACTGCAAAGTCTCAACAAAAGAATTAAACTGGATGGACCACTCGGCATCTAACAAGGCATTAGGATATATAACCACAGAATCAGCCCTCTTGACCGTGCAACACCCTCCAGACTACCATCTGTTTTTTTTTGTGCCAAAATGTGGAGAGGTGTCTCACAGACTAGTCAAGGAACAGCCTGACATAGTCATACTCATGGAATCATCCGTTACAGACAATGACCAGACACGGTCATCACCATCCTTAGATATCGAGATTGTGGTGATGGAAAAGCACAAACAGGTCAGGCAGCATCCGAGGAGTAGGAGAATCGATGTTTTGAGCCTAAGCCCTTCATCAGCCTGACCTGCTGTACTTTTCCAGCACCACACTCTCGACTCTCATTTCCAGCATCTGCAATCTTCACTTTCTCCTGAAATCTCTGAATATGTCCTGTCCCACGAGCAGGAGAGACCAGGCAGAGGTGATGGCACAGTGGTGTAAACTGAGGAACCATTTGGCCTGGGAGTACTCAGCATTGACTTTGGACACCAGAAAGTCTCATGGCTCCTGCTGATTACCACATACCGTGCTCCCACGGCTGATGAATCAGTGCTCCTCCATGTTGAACAATACTTGGAGGAATCACTGAGGCATTAAAATGGTTTCAAACGTACTCTAGGTACAGGATTTCAATGTCCTCTACCAAGAGTAGCTCAGCAGCAGGATTACTGACTGAGTTAGTAGGGTCCTCAAGGACATAGCTGCTCAACTGGGTTTGCAGCAGGCGGTGAGGGAATTAGCAAGAGGGAAAAAGATTATAGATCTTACCATTACGAATGTACCAGCTGCAGATGCATCTGTCCATGACGTATGGGTAAGAGCGACCATCACAAAGTCCTTTTGGAGACAAAGCATCGCCTTAAATTTGAGAGTACTCTCCATTGTGTTGAGTGGTACTATCACCGTGATAATTGGGACAGACTTCGAACAGATGTAGGAACTCAAACTGGATACCTCTGAGGCACTGTGGGACATCAACAGCAGCAGAACTGTACTCCAGCACAATCTGTAATCTCATGTGTTTGTAAATCCCGCAATCACACATCACAATTGACAAAAAGGAGGGCATGCCATGAGCAGCACCAGGCAGACCTAAAAATGAATTGCCAACCTGGTGAAGCTACCAAACAGGACCATCTGCCTTTCAAACAGCATCAGCAGCAAGTGATTGAGCGAAGGGATCCCACAACCAATGGATCAGATCAGAGCTCTGCAGTTGTGTCACACCCAGTTGTGAATGGTAATGGACAATAAAACAACTCGTTGCAGGAAGCACTACAGATATCCCCACCCTTACTGATGGAGGGGTCTCACACATCCACGCAAAAGATAAGATGACAGCATTTGCAGTAATTTTCAACCAGATGCAAAATGAGATGATCCATCTCAGCCTTCTCCAGTGGTTCCTTACGTCATAGATGTGAGCTTTAAGCCAGTTCAATTTAGTTTGAGTAATATCAAGTAGTGGACAAATAGTGTAAAGGCTATGGGTCCTGCTGACATTCTGGCAATAATACTGTTAGCTTGTGCTCCAGAACTTGCCACCCACCAAGCCAAGTACCGCTCCAGCACTGGCATCGAGCGGCAATGTGGAACATTGCCCAGGGATGTTCAACACAAAATCACAGGTCAAATCCAACCCAGAAAATTTCCCTCTATCAGTCCACACTCGATTAAAAGTAAAGTGACAGAAAATATCATTAACAGGGCTATCAATGAGCAGGTGCTCAGCAACAGCCAGCTGAGCGACACTCATTTTAGGCTCCACCGGGACCTCTCATCTCCCGATTGTGTTACAGCCCTGATTCTTAACCTGACAACCAGCTGAATGCCAGAGATGGAGTGAGGTTGACAGCCCAGTCTCACTCCACGACCAGTATTTCCAGCTGATTCCACCCTCATCTCAGCTCATATACTGAAACTCTCATCCATTGTGAGTTATCTCCAGACTTAACGATCCAAACATACTCCTGGCCAGCCTCCCAAATTCAACCTCCCTATAATCTCAAGAAAATCTAAAACTGTCGCCCACGTGCTCACTTCTCCCCAAACATGTTCATCCATCCTATTCATAAGCAACATCATATTAATAAGCAACAACAATTTAAAATTCTCACTCTTGACTTTTTTCCTGGCTGTGATCATCCCTCACTCCCCGCACCACACACCCTTTGAGACCTCGACAACCCATTTTCTTCGAGACTCCCAATGATTTGTTACTTCTTTGCTTCACCTGTGTGGCTGTTTCCACATTTGCTAAAGCAACATGGTCTGGAATTCTCAATTAAAACCTCATAGGTCTGTTTTCCACCTTTAAGACATTCATCAAAACCTGCTTTTTGGTAATGCTTTTGGTCACCTGACCTAATATCTCCATCTCTGGCTTTATGTCTAAAGTTCTCAGTAATATTTTTATGAAATTATAAGCATGATAATAAAAATACAAACCGTTGTTGATTTGGACATTATCTTCAAATGTTTACTGTTGCTGAATGAATAATCTGTAATGTCTCTTACCTAGCCACATTGTGGGAGCACCTATACCATACAAACTGCAGCTAAACAAGAAAGTTAAACATCACCCTCTCCACGGGCAACAGGGCTTTGGCATTGATCACTGGTATCTGTGGAAGGAGAAACACAGTTGATGTTTCAGGGATTTGCAAAATGGATTACAGGGAATGAAAATGGTGCAGAATGTGATAGTCAGAAATGGAAGGAAAATGCACTTGCTTATTTGGAAAAAGAATTCTTGACTGTCAAAGATATTCTAGAAAAAAATAATCTGGTAATAGAGTAGCACATGGACAGTGTCTGGGCTGCAGTGAAAAACTCATTTACAAAGGGTCTATAAAAGTAATATTACAGTACTAAACAGACCAAAAATACATCCATGGTTCGAGACCGAGTAAGCTACGACGAAGTGGTCATGAGGGAGCTCAGAAGTGAATCAGAGCAGGGTGAGCTGCTATGATCACAATGACTCTCTCCCAGGGAAAGGCTGCACATGCGCATGGCTGCACCTTTCCCCCTACAAAGGTGGCGGCCGCGCACGTGTTCAGTGAATCGTTGCCCCGAATAAAGATGACAGCACCCTGAGGCAATTCCCCGTTTACTGCAAACAATGGACTGCGACGTTCAAATTTGCGTTTTTCGACGTGCACAACATGTTTGCAAAACCTCTCTGTTCATAGCAACACAGTTTTCCTCCCGTTTCCCTCTGTTTATTTCTTTCCTTAACGTATCCTTTCGCTCCATAACTTCCCGAGCATTCATTGCTGCGACTCTGCGCCACGCGCGAGGATTATCACGTGGGTTAGTCTAGTTCCGCCCCTCATTCACTTTGATTGGTTGGACGCCAAACCGCCCCGCCAGGTCCTCCAGCTCCGCCAACGTCCTTTTATTGGTCTGGTGTTGACATCAAACACCCGGCGACCCTTTGTTAGCTAGAGCATGCGCAGTGCGTCCTGCTTTTGATGAGATGTTGGTTAATGTGATGAGAGAGTTAACTGAGTGTAAGAATTCCCTTTGTGTGAGCTCTGTAGGAGATTTCCTTTATTCATGGAGGGAATACTTTCCTACTCATGACTGCATAGCTTTGAATGATGAATCAGTGCCATCTGAATCAGTACATAAACACCCCATTTTCACTCCTTTTCACAACATCTGAGATCTTTAGCACATTGTATCACGGTCTTCTTTGGAGCCAAAAAAGCATGAAATGGAGCCTCAAGGAATTGAAGCAAGAGTAGGGCATTCATCCCCATCAGCTTGTTCCCCCATTCTATAAGATCATGGCTGGTCCAACCCAGGCTTCAACACCTCTTTTATGCTTGATCCGCATTGCCCTCAACTGCTCAATATTTCAAAAAATCTATCTGCCCTCTTTTAAAATAATTTGAGATATAATCATAGATTCTCTTCAATAGTGGCAATTGAATTCAATAAAATCTGTAATGAAAAGTTTAATGATGGCCATAAAACCATTGTCGATTGCTCGGAAACACCCATCTGGTTCTCTAATATCATTTAGGGAAGGAAACTGCTATCCTTACATACTCTGGCCTACGTGAGACTCCAGACCCACAGCAATGCGGCTGACTCTCATTGCCCTCTGGGTAATGAGGCATGGGCAATGAATGCTGGTCTGGTCAGTGATACCCACATCCTCTGAATGCACACAAGGAAAACTGACAGTGCAGACACTGTCAGAGAGTGTCACAGTGTGTTTCAGAGAGTGTCACAGTATGTTTCAGAGAGAGTCAGAGAGTGTCACAGTGTGTCTCAGAGTGTGTCAGGTAGGATCAGAGAGTGTCACAGTGCATCTCAAAATCTCAGAGACGGTCCCAGTGTGCCTCAGAGAGACTTAGAGAGTGTCACAGTGTGTCACAGTTTCTCAGAGTGTCACAGTGTGTTTCAGAGAGAGTCAGAGAGTGTCACAGTCTGTCACAGTCTCACAGAGAGTGTCATAGTGTGTTTCAGAGAGAGTCAGAGAGTGTCACAGTGTGTCTTAGAGAGTGTCAGATAGGATCAGAGAGTGTCATAGTGCGTCTCAAAGCGTTAGCGAGAGTCAGAGAGTGTCACAGTGTGTCTAAGAGAGTGCCAGAGAGAGGCAGTGCGTGTTTCAGTGTGTCAGTCTGTCAGAGTGTGTCACAGTGTGCTTCAGAGAGAGGCAGAGAGTGTCACAGTGTGTGTAAGAGTCTCAGAGAGAGTCAGAGAGCGTCACCGTCTGTCAAAGAGTGTCACAGTGTGTCTCAGAGAGTCAGACAGAGTCAGAAGGTGTCACAGTCTGTCTTTGAGAGTGTCTCAGTGTGTCACAGTCTGTCAGAGAGTGTCACATTGTGCCTCAGAATGTCAGAGAGTCAGAAAGTGTCAGTCTGTCTTTGTGAGTGTCTCAGTGTGTCACAGTCTTTCAGAGAGTGTCACAGAGGGTCACAGAGAGTCTAAGAGAGGTTCACAGTGTGTCCCAGAGTGTCAGAGAGAGTCATAAAGTGTCACAGTTTTTCTCAGAGAGTGTCACAGTGTGACATAACCTGTCAGAGAATCTTACAGTGCATTGCAGAGTGTCTCAGAGAGAGTCAGAAAGTGTCACAGTGTGTCATAGTGTGTCTCAGAGTGTCAGCATTTAGCTCAGAGACGGTCACAGTCTGTGAGAGAGTGTTACAGTGGGTCTCTGAAAGCGTCAGAGAGTGTCACAGTGTGTCATACTGTGTCTCAGAGAGTGTCAGAGAGTGTCAACATTTGGCTCAGAGAAAGTCACAGTCTGTGAGAGAGTGTCACAGTGTGTCTCAGAGATGTCAGAGTGAGTCAGAGAGTGTCACAGTATGTCATACCTTGCCTCAGAGAGTGTCATAGAGAGTCAGACTGTATCCCAGTGTGTCTCCGAGAGTGTCAGATAAGATCAGAGAGTGTCACAGCGCGTCTCAGAGCGTGTCTCTGTGTGTCACAGTCTGTCAGAGAGAGTCACATTGTGTCTCAGAGAGTGACAGACAGTAACACAGTGTGTGTCAGAGATTCAGAGAATATCTGAAAGTGTCACTATCTGTCAGAGAGTGTCACAGATGTTACAGTGCGCCTCAGAGAGTTTCAGAGAGTGTCACAGTGTGTCTCAGCGTGTGTCAGAGAGTGTCACAGTGCTTTTCAGAGAGTTTCAGAGAGTGTCACAGTGTGTCTCCGAGAGTGTTGGATAGTATCAGAGAGTGTTACAGTGTGTCTCAAATTGTCAGAGAGGATCCCAGTTTGTTGCAGATAGTGTTAGAGTGTGTCACAGTTTGTCCGAGAGTTTCACAGTGTGTTTCAAAGAATGTCAGCGAATGTCACAGTGTGTGTCAGAGTGTGTCACAGCCTGACAGAGATTGTCACAGTGCGTCTCAAATTGTCAGAGAGGATCCCAGTGTATCTCTGAGAGTCTCAGACAGTGTCACAGTGTAGCACAGTCTGTCAGAGAGTGTCACAGTGTGTCTCAGAGAGTGTCAGATAGGATCAGAGTGTCACTGTGCGTCTCAAATTATCAGAGAGGGTCCCAGTGTGTCGCACAAGTGTCATAGTGTGTCACAGTCTCTCAGAGAATGTCACAGTATATTTCAGAGAGAGTCAGAAAGTGTCACAGTTTGTCTCTGAGAGTGTTGGAGTGTGTAACAGTCTGTCAGAGAAGGTTACAGTATATTTCAGAGTGAGCCAGAGAGAGAGTGAGAAAGAGTCACAGTCTGTCTTTGAGAGTGTCTCAGTGTGTCACAGTCTGTCAGAGAAGGTTACAGTATATTTCAGAGTGAGCCAGAGAAAGTAAGAATGTGTCACAGTCTGTCTTTGAAAGTGTCTCAGTGTGTCATGGACTTTCAGAGAGTGTCACAGAGGCTCAAAGTGAGTCTCAGAGAGTTTCACAGTGTGTCTCAGAGTGTTAGAGAGAGTCAGAAAGTGTCACAGTGTGTCATACTGTGCCTCAGAGAGTGTCAGGATTTGGCTTAGAGAGTGTCACAGTCTGTGAGAGAGTGTCACAGTGTGTCTCAGAGATGTCAGAGTGAGTCAGAGAGTGTCACAGTATGTCATACTGTGCCTCAGAGAGTGTCAGATAGAGTCATACTGTATAACAGTGTGTCAGAGAGTGTTACAGTGTGTTTCAGAGAGAGTCAGAGACTGTCACGGTGTGTCTCAGAGATTGTCAGATAGGATCAGAGAGTGCCACAGTGTGTCTAAGAGAGTTTCTGAGAGAGTCAGAGAGTGTCGCAGTGTGTCTTATTGAGTGTCACAGTGTGTCTCAGAGCGTCAGGTAGAGTCAGAAAGTGTCACAGTCGGTCTCAGAGTGTCACAGTGTGTCACCGTCTGTCAGAGAGGGTCACAGAGTGTTTCATATGTGCTAGAAAGTGTCACAGTATGTCACAGTGTGTCTCAGAGAGTGTCACAGTGTGTCTCAGAGAGTGTCAGAGAGTGTCGCAGTCTGTCTCAGAGAGTGTCACAGTGTGTTGGAGAGTGTCAGAGAGTGTCACAGTGTGTCTCTGCCTGTGTCATAGAGTGTCACAGTCTGTTTCAGAGAGAGTCAGAGAGTGTCACAATGTGTGACAGTCTGTCAGAGAGTGTCACATTGTGTTTCAGAGAATGTCAGAAAGTGTCACAGTGTGTCTCAGAGAGTGTCACAATCTGTCAGAGTCTCGCAGAGAGTGTTTCAGTGTGTCACAGTCTGTCAGAGAGTGTCACAGTGTGCCTCAGAGAGAGTCAGAGAGTCACAGTGTGTTTCAGTCTATCACAGCCTGTCAGAGAGTGTCACAGTGCGTCTCAGAGAGAGTCAGAGAGTGTCACAGTGTGTCTCAGTGAGTGTCACAGTGTGTCTCATAGAGTCAGAGAGAGAGAGAGTTAGAAAGTGGCACAATCTGTCTTTGGGAGTGTCTCAGTGTGATACAGTCTGTCAGAGAGTGTCACCGTGTGCCTCAGAGAGTGTCAGAGAGTGTCACAGTGTATCTATGAGGAAGATGACAGTGTGCCTCAGAGAGTCAGAAAGAGTCACAGTTTGTCTCAGAGAGTGTCACATTGTGACAGTCTGTCAGAGAATGTTACATTGTATTTCAGAGTGTGTCAGAGAGAGTCAGAAAGTGTCACAGTGTGTCGTACTGTGTCTCAGAGAGTGTCAGAGAGTGTCAGATTGTCAACATGTGTCTCAGAGAGGGTCACAGTCTGTCAGAGAATGTCACAGTGTTTCTCAGATTGTGTCAGAGAGCGTCACAGCGTATCTCAGTGTGTCAGAGAGAGTCACATTGTGTCTCAGAGAGAGTCAGAGAGTGACACAGCGTGTCTCAGAGAGTGTGAGAGAGCGTCAAAAAATGTCACCGTGTGTCTCAGAGAGTGTCACAGTGTCTCAGAAAATGTCACCGTCTGTCAGAGAGCGTCACAGTGTGTCAGAGAGTGTCTCAGTGTGTCCCAGAGAGTGTCGCAGTCTGTCAGAGTGTGTCACAGTGCGTCTCAGAGAGGGGCAGAGAGTGACATAGCGTGTTCCAGTGTGGCGGATAGAGTCACAGAGTGTCACAGAGTGTCACAGTGTGTCTCAGTGACTGTCACAGTGTGTCTCAGAGAGTCAGGTAGAGTCAGAAAGGGCCACAGTCGGTGTCAGAGTGTCACAGTGTATCTATGAGAGGATGACAGTGTGTCTCAGAAAGTCAGAGAGAGTAAAAAAGAGTCACAGCTTGTCTCAGAGAGTGTCACATTGTGACAGTCTGTCAGAGAATGTTACATTGTATTTTAGAGTGTGTCGGAGAGGGTCAGAAAGTGTCACTGTGACTGTCACAGTGTGTCTCAGAGAGTCAGGTAATGTCAGAAAGGGTCACAGTCGGTGTCAGAGAGTGTCACAGTGCGTCACCGTCTGTCAGAGAGTGTCACAGCGTGTCTCAGAGAGTGTCACTGTGTGTTGGAGAGTGTCAGAGAGTGTCACAGTGTGTCTCAGAGAGTGTCACGGTGTGTTGGAGAGTGTCAGAGAGTGTCACAGCGTGTCTCAGGGAGTGTCACAGTGTGTTGGAGAGTGTCAGAGAGTGTTACAGTGTGTCTCTGCCTGTGTCAGAGAGTTTCACAGTCTGTTTCTGAGAGTGTCACAATGTGTCACAGTCTGTCAGAGAGTGTCACAGTGTGTTTCAGAGAACGTCAGAGAGTGTCACATTCTGTTTCAGAGAGTGGCACAGTCTCTCAGAGAGTGTTTCAGTGTCTCTCTGCCTGTGTCAGAGTGTCAGAGAGTGTCACAGTGTGTCTCAGAGAGCGGCACAGTGTGTCACAGTCTCTCAGAGAGTGTAACAGTGTGTTTCAGAGAGAGTCAGAGAGTGTCACAGTGTGTCTCAGAGAAAGTCAGAGAGTGTCACGGTGTGTGTCAGTGTGTGTTACAGTGTGTCTCAAGAAGTCAGGGCAAGTCGGAAAGTGTCACAGTCTGTCTCAGAGCCTGTCACAGTGTGTCACTGTCTGTTAGAGAGTGCCACAAAGTGTTTCAGATGTGCAAGAAAGTGTCACAGTATGTCACAGAGAGTGTCAGAGAGTGTGACAATGTGTCTCAGAGAGCGTCACAGTGTGTTGGAGAGTGTCAGAGAGTGTCACAGTGTGTCTCTGCCTGTGTCGGAGAGCATCACGGTGTGTTTCAGAGAGTGTCACAGTGTGTCACAGTCTGTTAGAGTGTGTCACACTGTGTTTCAGAGAATGTCAGAGAGTGTCACAATGTGTCTCAGAGAGTGTCACAGTCTGTCACAGTCTCTCAGAGAGGGTTCCAGTGTGTCACAGTCTGTCAGAGAGTGTCACAGTGTGCCTCAGAGAGTGACAGAGAGTGTCACAGTGTGTCACAGTGTGTCTAAGAGAGGATTACAGTGTGTCTCAGAGAGTCAGAGAGAGTCAGAAAGAGTCACAGTTTGTCTCAGAGAGTGTCACAATGTGACAGTCTGTCAGAGAGTTTTACATTGTATTTCAGAGTGTGTCAGAGAGAGTCGAAAGTGTCACCATGTGTCATACCGTGTCTCAGAGAGTGTCAGAGAGTGTCAGCATTTGGCTCAGAGAGTGTCACAGTCTTTCAGAGAGTGTCACAGTGGGTCTCAGAGACTGTCAGAGTAAGTCAGAGAGTGTCACAGTATGTCATACTGTGCCTCAGAGAGAGTCAGCGTGTGTCACAGTGTGTTTCTGTGTATCACAGTCTGTCAGAGAGTGTCACAGTGTGCCTCAGAGAGTGTCACTGTGTGTTTCAGTCTATCACAGTCTGTTAGCGAGTTTCACAGTGCGCCTCAGTGAGAGTCAGAGAGTGTTCAGTGTGTCTCAGTGAGTGTCACAGTGTTTCTCAGAGAGTCGGAGAGAGTCAGAAAGTGTTAGATTGTGTCTCAGTGAGTGTCACAGTGTGTCTCATAGAGCCAGAGAGAGAGAAAGTCAGAAAGTGTCACAATCTGTCTTTGAGAGTGTCTTAGTGTGATACAGTCTGTCAGAGAGTGTCACGGTGTGCCTCAGAGATTGTCAGAGAGTGTCACAGTGTATCTAAGAGAGGATGACAGTGTGTCTCAGAGAGTCAGAGAGAGTCAGAAAGAGTCACAATTTGTCTCAGAGAGTGTCTCATTGTGACACAATCTGCCAGAGAATGTTACATTGTATTTCAGAGTGCGTCAGAGAGAGTCAGAAAGTGTCACAGTGTGTCATACTGTGTCTCAGCGAGTGTCAGAGAATGTCAGCATTTGGCTCAGAGAGGGTCACAGTCTGTCATAAAGTGTCATAGTGTTTCTCAGAGAGTGTCAGAGAGCGTCACAGTGTATCTCAGTGTGTCAGAGAGAGTTACACTGTGTCTCAGAGCGAGTCAGAGAGTGACATAGTGTGTCTCAGAGTGTGAGATAGCGTCAAACAATGTGACAGTGTGTCTCAGAGTGTGACCGAGTGTCTCAGAGAGTCAGAGAGAGTAACAGAAAATGTCACAGTGTGTCTCAGAGAGTGTCACAGTGTCTCAGAAAATGTCACCGTCTGTCAGAGAGTGTCACAGTGTGTCAGAGAGTGTCTCAGTGTGTCTCAGAGAGTGTCGCAGTCTGTCAGAGTGTGTCACAGTGTGAGTCAGAGAGGGACAGAGAGTGATACAGAGTGTTCCAATGTGGAAGATATAGTCACGGAGTGTCACAGTGTGTCTCAGCGAGTGTCACAGTGTGTCTCAGACAGAGTCAGAGAATGCCACAGAGAGTTTCAGAGAGAGTCAGAGAGTGTCACCGGGTGTGTCAGAGATTCAGGGAGAGACATAAAGTGTCACAATCTGTCAGCGAGTGCCACAGTGTGTTTCAGAGTGTCACAGTGTGTCTCCGAGATTGTCAGATAGAATAAGAGAGTGTCACAGTGCATCTCAAAGTGTCAGAGAGAGTCAGAGAGTGTTACAGTGTGTCTGAGAGAGTGTCAAAGAGTGTCACAGTGTGTGTCTAAGAGATTATCATAGAGAGTCAGAGAGTGTCACAGTGTGTCTCAGTGAGTCAGGAAGAGACAGAAAGGGTCACAGTCGGTGTCAGAGAGTGTCACAGTGTGTCACCGTCTGTCAGAGAGTGTCACAGAGTGTTTCAGATGTGGTAGAAAGTGTCACAGTATGTCAGAGTGAGTGTCAGGGAGTGTCACAGTGTGTTGGAGAGGGTCAGAGAGTGTAACAGTGTGTATCAGAGAGTGTCACAGTCTGTCACAGTCTCTCAGGGAGTGTTTCAGTGTGTCACCGTCTGTCAGAGAGTGTCACAGTGTGCCTCAGAGAGAGTCAGAGAGTGTCACATTGTGTCTCAGTGTGTGTCACAGTGTGTCTCAGAGAGTCAGGGCGAGTCAGAAAGTGTCACAGTCTATCTCAGAGAGTGTCACAGTGTGTCACAGTCTGTCAGAGAGTGTCACAGAGTGTTTCAGATGTGCTAGAAAGTGTCACAGTATGTCACAGAGAGTGTGAGAGAGTGTCACAATGTGTCTCAGAGAGCGTCACAGGGTGTTGGAGAGTGTCACATTGTGTCACAGTGTGTCTCTGCCTGTGTCAGAGAGCGTCACGGTGTGTTTCAGAGAGTGTCAGAGAGTGTCACATTGTGTCACAGTCTGTCAGAGAGTGTCACAGTGTGTTTCAGAGAATGTCAGAGATGTCTCAGTGTGTCTCAGAGAGTGTCACAGTCTGTCACAGTCTCTCAGAGAGGGTTTCAGTGTATCACAGACTGTCAGAGAGTGTCACGGTGTGTCTCAGAGAGAATCAGAGAGTGTCACAGTGTGTCTCAGAGTGCCAGAGAGAGTCAGATAGTGTTTCAGTGTGTCACCGTCTGTCAGAGAGTGTCACAGTGCGTTTCAGAGAGAGTCAGAGCGTGTCCCAATGTGTCTCAGTGAGTGTCACAGTCTGTCACAGTATCTCAGAGAGGGTTCCAGTGTGTCACAGTCTGTCAGAGAGTGTCACAGTGTGCCTCAGAGAGTGACAGAGAGTGTCACAGTGTGTCTAAGAGAGGATAACAATGTGTCTCAGAGAGTCAGAGTCAGAACGAGTCAAAGTTTGTCTCAGAGAGTGTCACAATGTGACAGTCTGTCAGAGAATGTTACATTGTATTTCAGAGTATGTCAGAGAGAGGCAGAAAGTGTCATCGTGTATCATACTGTGTCTCAGAGAGTGTCAGAGAGTGTCAGCATTTTTCTCAGAGTGTCACAGTCAGTCAGAGAGTGTCACAGTGTGTCTCAGAGAGTGTCAGAGTGAGTCATAGAGTGTCACAGGATGTCATACTGTGCCTCAGAGAGTGTCAAAGAGAGTCAGACTGTATCACAATGTATCTCAGAGAGAGTCAGAGAGCGTCACAGTGTGTCTCAGAGATTCTCAGAGAAAGTCAGAGAGTGTCACAGTATGTCTCAGTGAGTGTCACAGTGTGTCGCATAGAGTCAGAGAGAGAGAGAGAGAGTCAGAAAGTGTCACAATCTGTCTTTGAGAGTGTCTCAGTGTGATACAGTCTGTCAGAGAGTGTCACAGTGTGCCTCAGAGATTGTCAGAGAGTGTCACCGTGTATCTATGAGAGGATGACAGTGTGTAGTCAGAGAGAGTCAGAAAGTGTCACAGTTTGTCTCAGAGAGTGTCACAGTGTGTCTCAGTGAGTGTCACAGTGTGTCTCAGAGAGTCGGGGAGAGTCGGAAAGTGTCACAGTGTGTCTCAGTGAGTGTCACAGTGTGTCTCAGAGAGTCAGCGACACTCAGAAAGTGTCTCAGTCTCTCTCAGAGAGTGTCAGATAGGATCAGAGAGTGTCGCAGTGCGTTGGAGAAAGTGCAATAGAGTGTCACAGTGTGTCTCAGCGTGTGTCAGAGAGTGTCAGAGAGAGTCAGAGAGTATCACAGTGTGTCTTAGCGTGTGTCAGAGAGTGCCACAGAGAGATTCAGAGAGTGTCAAAATGTGTCTCAGAGATTCAGGGAGAGTCAGAAAGTGTCACAATCTCTCAGCGAGTGTCACAGTGTGTTTCAGAGAAAGTCAGATAGGATCAGAGAGTGTCACAGTGCATCTCAAAGTTTCAGAGAGTGTCATACAGTGTCACAGTGCGTCTTAGAGAGTGTCACAGCATGTCATTCTGTGCCTCAGAGAGTGTTAGAGAGATTCAGTGTGTGTCACGGTGTGTCTCAGAGAGAGTCAGAGAGCGTCACAGTGTGTCTCAGTGTGTGTCACAGTGTGTCTCAGAGAGTCAGGAAGCGTCAGAAAGTGTCACAGTCTGTCTCAAAGAGAGTGACAGTGTGTCATTGTCTGTCAGATAGTGTCACAGGGTGTTTCAGATGTGCTAGAAAGTGTCACAATATGTCACAGAGAGTGTCAGAGAGTGTCACAGTGTGTCTGTGCCTTTGTCAGAGAGTGTCATACTGTGCCTCAGAGAGTGTCAAAGAGAGTCAGACTGTATCACAATGTATCTCAGAGAGAGTCAGAGAGCGTCACAGTGTGTCTCAGAGATTCTCAGAGTAAGTCAGAGAGTGTCACAGTCTGTCTCAGTGAGTGTCACAATGTGTCTCATAGAGTCAGAGAGAGAAAGAGTCAGAAAGTGTCACAATATGTCTTTGAGAGTGTCTCGGTGTGATACAGTCTGTCAGAGAGTGTCACAGTGTGCCTCAGAGATTGTCAGAGAGTGTCACAGTGTATCTATGAGAGGATGACAGTGTATAGTCAGAGAGAGTCAGAAAGTGTCACAGTTTGTCTCAGAGAGTGTCACAGTGTGTCTCAGTGAGTGTCACAGTGTGTCTCAGAGAGTCGGAGAGAGGCGGAAAGTGTCACAGTGTGTCTCAGTGAGTGTCACAGTGTGTCTCAGAGAGTCAGCGACACTCAGAAAGTGTCTCAGTCTCTCTCAGAGAGTGTCAGATAGGATTAGAGAGTGTCGCAGTGTGTTGGAGAAAGTGCAATAGAGTGTCACAGTGTGTCTCAGCGTGTGTCAGTGAGTGTCAGAGAGAGTTTCAGAGAGAGTCAGAGAGTGTCACAGTGTATCTTAGCGTGTGTCAGAGAGTGCCACAGAGAGATTCAGAGAGTGTCACAATGTGTCTCAGAGATTCAGGGAGAGTCAGAAAGTGTCACAATCTCTCAGCGAGTGTCACAGTGTGTTTCAGAGAGAGCCAGATAGGATCAGAGAGTGTCACAGTGCATCTCAAAGTTTCAGAGAGTGTCATAGAGTGTCACAGTGCGTCTTAGAGAGTGTCACAGCATGTCATTCTGTGCCTCAGAGAGTGTGAGAGAGATTCAGTGTGTGTCACGGTGTGTCTCAGAGAGAGTCAGAGAGCGTCACAGTGTGTCTCAGTGTGTGTCACAGTGTGTCTCAGAGAGTCAGGGAGCGTCAGAAAGTGTCACAGTCTGTCTCAAAGAGAGTGACAGTGTGTTATTGTCTGTCAGATAGTTTCACAGGGTGTTCCAGATGTGCTAGAAAGTGTCACAATATGTCACAGAGAGTGTCAGAGAGTGTCACAGTGTGTCTCTGCCTGTGTCAGAGTGTCATAGTGTGTTTCAGAGAGAGTCAGAGAGTGTCACATTGTGTCACAGTCTGTCAGAGAGTGTCCCAGGTGTGTTTCAGAGAATGACAGAGAGTGTCACAGTGTGTCTCAGAGTGTGTCACAGTCTGTCACAGTCTCTCAGAGAGTGTTTTAGTGTGTCACAGTCTGTCAGAGAGTGTCACAGTGCGCCTCAGAGAGAATCAGAGAGTGTCACAGTATGTCTCAGTGAGTGTCACAGTGTGTCTCAGAGAGTCAGAGACAGAGAGTCAGAAAGTGTCACAATCTGTCTTTGAGAGTGTCTCAGTGTGTCACAGTCTGTGAGAGAGTGTCACAGTGTCTCTCAGAGAGTGTCAGAATGAGTCAGAGAGTGTCACAGTATGTCATACTGTGCCTCAGAGAGTGTCATGGAGAGTCAGACTGTATCACAATGTGTCTCAGGGAGTGTCCGAGAGTGTCATAGTGTGTCTCAGAGAGTGTCAGAATAAGTCAGAGAGTGTCACAGTATGTCATACTGTGCCCCAGAGAGAGTCAGAGACAGTCAGATTGTCACAGTCTATTTCAGAGAGTGTGACAGTGTGTCTCAGGGAGTCAGAGAGAGACTGAAAGTGTCACAGTGTGTCTCAGAGAGTGTTGCAGTGTCGCAGAAAATATCACCGTGTGTCAGAGAGTGTCACTGTAGGTCAGAGAGTGTCATCGTGTGTCTCAGAAATTGTCACAGTCTGTTAGAGGTGTCACAGTGTTTCTCAGAGAGTGTCAGAGAGCGTCACAGTGAATCTTAATGTGTCAGAGAGAGTCACATTGTGTCTCAGAGAGTGTCAGAGAGTGACACAGTGTGTCTCAGAGAGTGACCGAGTGTCTCAGAGAATCAGAGAGAGACAGCAAGTGTCACAGTGTGTCTCAGAGAGTGTCACAGTGTCTCAGAAAATTTCACCGTCTGTCAGAGAGTGTCTCAGTGTGTCCCAGACAGTGTCGCAGTCTGTCAGAGGGTGTCACAGTGTGTCTGAGAGAGGGACAGAGAGTGACATAGTGTGTTCCAGTGTGGCAGATAGAGTCACAGAGTGTCACAGTGTGTCTCAGAGAGTGTCACAGTGTGTCTCAGCGAGTGTCACATTGTGTCTCAGACAGTGTCAGAAAGTGCCACAGAGAGTTTCAGAGAGAGTCCAAGAGTGTCACAGTGTGTTTCAGAGATTCAGGGAGAGTCATAAAGTGTCACAATCTGTCAGCGAGTGCCACAGTCTGTTTCAGAGAGAGTCAGAGAGTGTTACAGTGTGTCTGAGAGAGTGTCAGAGAGAGAGTCAGAGAGTGTCACAGTGTGTCTAAGAGAGTTGCAGAGAGAGTCAGATAGTGTCAGTTTGTGTCTCAGTGAGTTCACAGTGTGTCTCAGAGAGCCAGGGAGAGTCAGAAAGTGTCATTGTCGGTGTCAGAGTGTCACAGTGTGTTACCGTCTGTCAGAGAGTGTCACAGAGTGTTGCAGCGAGTGTCACATTGTGTCTCAGACAGTGTCAGAAAGTGCCACAAAGAGTTTCAGAGAGAGTCCGAGAGTGTCACAGTGTGTTTCAGAGATTCAGGGAGAGTCATAAAGTGTCACAATCTGTCAGCGAGTGCCACAGTCTGTTTCAGAGAGAGTCAGAGAGTGTTACAGTGTGTCTGAGAGAGTGTCAGAGAGAGAGTCAGAGAGTGTCACAGTGTGTCTAAGAGAGTTGCAGAGAGAGTCAGATAGTGTCAGTTTGTGTCTCAGTGAGTTCACAGTGTGTCTCAGAGAGCCAGGGAGAGTCAGAAAGTGTCATTGACGGTGTCAGAGTGTCACAGTGTGTCACCGTCTGTCAGAGAGTGTCACAGAGTGTTTCAGATGTGCTAGAAAGTGTCACAGTATGTCACAGAGAGTGTCGGAGAGTGTCACAGTGTGCGTCAGAGAGTGTCACAGTGTGTTGCAGAGTATCAGACAATGTCACAGTGTGTCCCTGCCTGTGTTAGAGAATGTCACAGTGTGTTTCAGAGATTGCCAGATAGGATCAGAGAGTGCCACAGTGCATCTCAAAGTGTCAGATAGAGTCAGAGAGTGTTACAGTGTGTCTGAGAGCGTGTCAGAGAGAGTCAGAGAGTGTCACAGTGTGTCTCAGACAGCGGCACACTGTGTCACAGTCTCTCAGAGAGTGTAACAGTGTGTTTCAGAGAGAGTCAGAGAGTGCCACAGTGTGCCTCAGAGTGCCAGAGAGAGTCAGATAGTGCTTCAGTGTGTCACAGTCTGTCAGAGAGTGTCACAGTCTGTCTCAGAGAGTCAGGGAGTGTCTCCGTCTGTCAGAGAGTGTGTCACAGAATGTTTCAGATGTGCTGGAAAGTGTCACAGTATGTCACAGAGAGTGTCAGCGAGTGTCACAGTGTGTCTCAGAGAGCGTCACAGTGTGTTGGAGAGTGTCAGAGACTGTCATAGTGTGTTTTAGAGTGCCCGAGAGTGTCACATTGTGTCGCAGTGTGTCTCTGCCTGTGTCAGAGTGTGTCACAGTATTTTTCAGAGAGTGTCAGAGAGTGTCACATTGTGTCACAGTCTGTCATAGAGTGTCATAGTGTGTCTTTGCCTGTGTCAGAGAGTGTCACAGTGTGTTTCAGAGAGTGTCAGAGAGTGTCACAATGTGTCTCAGAGAGTGTCACAGTCTATCACAGTCTCTCAGAGAGTGTTTCTGTGTGTCACAGTCCGACATAAAGTGTGACAATGTGTCTCGGCCTGTGTCAGAGAATGTCACAGTATTTTTCAGAGAGTGTCAGAGAGTGTCACAATGTGTCAATATGTCAATATGTGTCTCAGAGTGTCACAGTCTGCTACAGACTCTCGGAGACTGTTTCAGTGTGTCACAGTCTGTCAGAGAGTGTCACAGTGTGTTTCAGAGAGTGTCAGAGAGTGTCACATTGTGTCACAGTCTGTCAGAGGGTGTCACAGTGTGTCTCTGCCTTTGTCAGAGCGTGTCACAGTGTGTTTCAGAGAGTGTCAGAGAGTGTCACAATGTGTCTCAGAGAGTGTCACAGTCTATCACAGTCTCTCAGAGAGTGTTTCTGTGTGTCACAGTCCGACATAAAGTGTGACAATGTGTCTCGGCCTGTGTCAGAGAATGTCACAGTGTTTTTCAGAGAGTGTCAGAGAGTGTCACAATGTGTCACAGTCTGTCAGAGAGTGTCACAGTGTGTTTCAGAGAATGTCAGAGAGTTCACAGTGTGTCTCAGAGAGTGTTACAGTCTGTCACAGTCTCTCAGAGAGTGTTTCAGTGTATCACAGACTGTCAGAGAGTGTCACAGTGTGTTTCAGTGGATGATAGCCTTTCAGAGAGTGTCAAAGTCCGCCTCAGAGAAAGTCAGAGCGTGTCACAGTGTCTCTCAGTGAATGTCACAGTGTGTCTCAGAGAGTCAGACAGAGTCAGAAAGTGTCACAGTCTGTCTCAGTGAGTGTCAGATAGGATCAGAGAGTGTCGCAGTGTGTTGGAGAAAGTGCCAGAGAGTGTCACAGTCTGTCTAAGCGTATGTCAGAGAGTGTCACAGAGAGTTTCAGAGAGAGTCAGAGAGTGTCAAAGTGTATCTCAGCGTGTGTCAGAGAGTGCCACAGAAAGTTTCAGAGAGTGCCACAGTGTGTCTCAGAGAGAGTCAGAAAGTGTAACGGTCTGTCTCAGAGAGTGTCAGATAGGATCAGAGAGTCGCAGTGTGTTTGAGAAAGTGCCAGAGAGTGTTACAGTGTATCTTAGCGTGTGTCAGAGATTGCCACAGAGAGTTTCAGAGAGAGTCAGAGAGTGTCACAGTGTGTCTCAGAAATTCAGGGAGAGTCAGAAAGTGTTACAATCTGTCAGCAAGTGTCACAATGTGTTTCAGAGAGAGTGTTACAGTGTATCACAGAGAGTATCAGATAGGATCAGAGAATGTCACAGTTAATCTCAAAATGTCAGAGAAAGTCAGAGAGTGTCACGGTGCATCTGAGAGAGTGTCATATAGAGTCAGAGAGTATCACAGTGTGTTTGAAAGTTTCAGAGAGGGAGTCGGAGTGTGTCAGATTGTGTCTCAGTGAGTGTCACAGTGTGTCTCAGAGAGTCAGAGAGAAAGAGAGTCAGAAAGTGTCGCAATCTGTCTTTGAGAGTATCTCAGTGTGACACAGTCTGTCAGAGAGTGGCACAGTGTGCCTCAGAGAGTGTCAGAAGAGTAAGAATGTGTCACAGTTTGTCTAAGAGAGGATGACAGTGTGACTCAGAGAGTCAGAGAGAGTCGGAAAGTGTCTCAGTGTGTCATACTGTGCCTCAGAGAGAGTCAGAGAGAGTCAGTATTTGGCTCAGAAAGGGCCACAGTCTGTGAGAGAGTGTCACAGTGTGTCTAATGGAGTTTCGGAGAGAGTCAGAGAGTGTCACTTTGCGTCTCAGTGAGTGTCACAGTGTCACAGAGAATTTCACCATGCATCGGAATGTATCACAGTCGGTCAGTGAGTGTTACAATATTAGATTAGATTATATTACTTACAGTGTGGAAACAGGCCCTTCGGCCCAACAAGTCCACACCGACCCGCCGAAGCGTATACCACCCAGACCCATACTCCTACGTTTACCCATTCAACTAACACTACGAGTAATTTAGCATGGCCAATTCACTTAACCTGCACATTTTTGGATTTTGAGAGGAAACCGGAGCATCCGGAGGAAACCCACGCAGCCACGGGGTGAATGTGCAAACTCCACACAGAGAGTCGCCTGAGGCGGGAGTTGAACCCGGGTCTCTGGCGCTGTGAGGCAGCAATACTAACCACTGTGCCACCGTGCCGCCCACAGTGTGTCAGGGAGTGTCACAGTCTGTCAGAGAGTGTCACATTGTGTTTCGGAGAGTGTCAGAGAGAGAGTCAGAGATAGTCACAGTGTGTCACAGTGTGTCTCAGAGTCTCAGTGAGAGACAGAGTGTGTCACAGTGTGTCACAGCCTGTTAGAGAGTGTTACAGTGCGTCTCAGAGAGTGTCACAGTGTGTCCCAGAGAGTCAGAGAGAGTCAGGAAGTGTCACAGTGTGTCTCAGAGAGTGTCACAATGTCTCAGAGAATGTCATCGTGTGTCAGGGAGTGTCACAGTCAGTCAGTGTCACAGTGTGTCAGAGAGTGTCGAAGTGTGCCTCAGGGAATCAGAGAGAGACGGAATGTGTCACAGTGTCACAGAGAGCATCACAGTATCTCAGAATATGTCACGGTGTGTCAGAGATTGTCACAGTCTGTCAGAGAGTGTCACAGTGTGTCTCAGATTGTCAGAGAGAGTCAGAGGATGTCACTGTGTGTCTAAGAGAGTGTCAGAGAGTGTCACAGTGTATCACAGTCTGTCAGTGAGTGTCACAGTATGTTTCAGAGAGAGTCAGAGAGTGTCAGAGAGTGTCACAGTGTATCACAGTCTGTCAGTGAGTGTCACAATGTGTTTCAGAGAGAGTCAGAGAGTGTCACCGTGTGTCTGAGAGAGTGTCAGAGAGCGTCAGAGAGGGTTACAGTCTGCCTCAGAGAGAGTCAGAGTGCGTCACAGTGTGTCACAGTCTGTCAGAGAATGTCACAGTTTGCCTCAGAGGGTGTCAGAGAAAGACAGAGAATGTTAGAGAGGATCATCGTGTGACTCAGAGATAGTCAGAGAGAGTCAGACAGTGTCACAGTGTGTCTAAGAGAGTGTCATAGTGTGTCACAGTCTGTCAGAGAGTGTCACAATGTGTCACAGAGAGTGTCTGAGTGGGTCAGAGAGTTCCACTGTGTGTCACAGAGAGTCTCATACTGTGTATCAGAGAATGTAACAGTGTGTCACAGTCTGTAAGAGAAGGTTACAGTGTATTTCAGAGTGTGTCAGAGAGAGTCAGAGAGTGTCACAGTGAATCGTACTGTGTCTCAGAGAGTCAGAGATGGTCAGTGTTTGTTTCAGAGAGGGTCACAGTCTGTCAGAGAGTGTTACAGTGTGTCTCAGAGAGTGACAGAGTCAGTAAGTGTCACAATGTTTCTCAGAGACTGTCAGAGAGTGTCACATTGTGTCACAGTGTGTCTCACAGAGTCAGAGAGTGTCACAGTGTGTCTCAGAGAGTCAGATAGTGTCACTGTGTGTCTAAGAGAGTGTCAGAGTGTCACAATATGCCTCAGAGATTGTCAGAGAAAGTCATTGTGTGTCATGGTCTTAGAGAGAATCATAGTGTGACTCAGAGATAGTCAGAGAGTGTCACAGTGTATCTTAAAGAGTGTTACAATGTCACAGAGAATTTCACCATGTGTCAGAGTGTGTCACAGTCGGTCAGAGAGTGGTACAGTGTGTCAGGGAGTGCCACAGTCTGTCACAGTCTGTCAGAGAGTGTCACATTGTGTCTCAAAGAGTGTCAGTGAGGGTCTGCGAATGCCACAGTGTGTCTCAAAGTCACAGAGTCACAGAGTGTCACAGTGTGTCTCAGAGAGCCAGAGGGAGACACACTCTGTCTCTCACTGAGACTCTGAGACACACTGTGACACACTGTGACTATCTCTGACTCTCTCTCTGACCGCCGTCCACACGACACCTCCAGCCTGTCCCTCACCGCCGTCCAAACACCGCCCCCAGCCTGTCGCTCACTGCCGCCCAAACTTGTCCCTCTCTGCCATCTGCTCACTGCCCCAGCCTGACCCTCACTGCTGTCCACACACCATCCCCAGGCTGACTCTCACCGCCGTCCAGCACCGCTCCAGCCTTTCCCTAACCACCGTCCACACACCACACCCAGCCTGACCCTCACCGCCACCCACACACCGTCACAACCCTGACCCCCCACCGTCATTCACGCATCGACCACAGCCTGACGGTCTCCTCCAAGAAAACACCACCACCTACCTGACACACAACGCTATTCAACACCGCCCCCAGCCTGAAACTCACCGCCGCCCACGCACCACCACCAGCCCGAACCCCACCGCCGTCCACACACCGCACCTAGCCTGATACCCACCGCCACCCAACACCACCCCCAGCCTGAACCTCACAGAAACCCACACACCAACCCCAGCCAGACCCTCACCGCAGTCCACACAACGCCCCCAACGTGAAGCTCACCACCGTCCAGACACCGTTCCCAGCCTGACACTCAACGCCATTTACACCACCCCCAGCCTGAACCTCAACGCCATCTACACACATCACCCCCAGCCTGACCTTCACTGCCGTATACACGCCGATCCCAGCCTGACCCTCACCACTGTCCATCAACCGTCCCAAGCCTGACACCACCACCATCCAACACTGCCACAAGCCTGACCCGCACGACCGCCCACACACTGCCCCTAGCTTTATCCTCACTGCTGTCCACACACCACCCACAGCATGACCCTCACCAAGAACACACAACGCCCCAAGCCAGACCCTCACCACCGCTCACACACCGCCCCGAGCCTGATGCTCACCACCGTCCAACAATGACCCAAGCCTGACGCTCACTGCTGTCCACACACCGCCCCCAGCCTGTCCATCACCGCCGTCCACACACAGCCCCCGGCCTGACCCTCAATGCCATCCACACGCAGCCCCCAGCCTGTCCCTCAATGCCATCCACATACCACCCCCAGCCTGACCCTCATTGCTGTCAACACACCGTCCCCAGGCTGAATCTCACCGCCGTCCAGCACCACCCCTGCCTGACCCTCACTACCATCAACACACCACCACCAGCCTGTCCCTCACCGCTGTCCAACACAGTCAGCAGCCTCTCCCTCATCACCATCCACACACCGCCCACAGCCTGACCCTCACAGCCATCCACACACCACCCCAGCCTGACCCTCACCGCCATCCACACACTGCCCCCAGTCTGAACCCCACCGCCGACCACACACCGCACCCAGACTGACCCTCACCGCTGTCTACACACCGGCCCCAGCCTGACACTCTCCACCGTACACACACCACGCCATCCTGACCCTCACCACCACCCACACACCGCCCCCAGAATGACCCTCACTACCGTCCACACACCGCCAACTGCCTGACCCTTACTGCCGTCCACACACCACCCCAACGCTGAACCTCAGCACTGCCCACACACCGTCCCCAGCCTGAAACTCACTGCCACCCACACACCGACTCCAGCCTGACCCTCTCCGCTGTCAACCAACTGCCCCAGTCTGACCATCACCGCCGTCAACCAACCACCAACCACCTGATGCTCACTGCTGTCCAATCACGCCCCAGCCTGAACCTCACCACCGTCCAATAATGACCCAGCCTGACCCTCACTGCCATCCATTAATGCCCCAGCCTGACCCTCACTGCTGTCCAATAACGCTCCAGCCTTACCCTCACTGCTGCCCACACACAGTCCCCTGCCTGTTCCTAACAACCACCCATACACCGACCCAGCCTAAACATCACCACCGTCCAACACCATCCCAAGCCTGTCCCACACGCCACCCCCAGCCTGACCCTCACTGCCGTCCACAAACCGTTTCCAACCTGACTCTCACTGCCGTCCCGCACCGCCCCAGTCTGACTCTCACCACCGTCCCGCACCGCCCCAGCCTGACCCACAACATGTCCACCAACCACCCCCAGCCTGACCCCACAGCCGTCCAACACTACCACAGCCTGACACTCACACCCGCTCATACACCACCCCTAGCCTGACCCTCAACAACGTCCACACACCGCCACCAGCCTGACCCGCACCACCGTCCACATACCACCCCAATTCTGACCCTCACCTCTGCCCACACACTACCCACAGCCTGACCCTCACCACCACCAACACACCCTCTCCAGCCTGACCCTTACTGCCACCCACACACCGCCACCATCCTGAACCCCACTGCCTTCCACACACCGCACCCAGCCTCACCCTCATTGCTGTCTACACACCGCCCCCCCACCTGAACCTCACCGCCATCCACATGCCGCCCCCAGCCTGACCCTCACTGCCATCCACAAACAGTCCCAAGCCTGACTCTCACCACTATCCCGCACTGCCCCAGCCTGACCCTCACCGCTGTCCACGCACCGCCCCCATCCTGATTTTCACTGCCATCTACACACCACCCCCAGCCTGACCCTCACCACCGTCCACCAAACGCCCCAGCCTGACCCCACCGCTGTCCACCAACCGCACCCAGCTTGACCCTCACCACCGTCCAACACTGCCACAAGCCTTACCCTCACCACTGCCCACAGACCACCCCTAGTCTCATGCTCACTGCCGTCCACGCACCATCCCCAGCATGACCCTCACTGAGACCACACAAAGTCCCGAGCATGACCCTCACCACCGCCCATACTCCGCCCCAAGCCTAACCCTCCCCACTACCCACACACCATCTCCAACCTGACCCTCACTGCCGTCCAACAATGACACCAGCCTGACCCTCACCACCGGCCACACACTCCCCAGCATGACCCTCATCGAGGTCGAACACACCACCCACAGCCTAACCCTCACTGCCGTCAAACAACCGCCCAGACTGAACACCCCACTGTCCAACACTGCAATAAGCTTGACCCTCGCTGCCGTCCAATACTGCCCTAGCCTGACCCTCACTGCAGTTCACACAGCGCCCCCAGCCTGAACCCCACCGCCGTCCACACACCGCACCCAGACTGATCCTCACTGGTGTCTACACACCGCCCCCAGCCTTACACTCTCCACCATCCACACATCACCCCAGCCTGACCTTCACTGCCGTATACACGCCGACCCCAGCCTGACCCTCACCACTGTCCACCAACCGTCCCCAGCCTGACACCACCACCATCCATCCCTGCCGCAAGTCTGACCCGCACGACCACCCACACACTGCCCCCAGCTTTATCCTCACTGCTGTCCACACGCCACCCACATCATGACCCTCACCAAGAACACGCAACGCCCCAAGCCAGACCCTCACCACCGCTCACACACCGCCCCGAGCCTGATGCTCACCGCCGTCTAACACTGACCCAAGCCTGACGCTCACTGCTGTCCACACACCATACCCTGCCTGACGATCATTGCTGTCCACACACCGCTCCCAGCCTGTCCATCACCGCCGTCCACACACAGCCCCCGGCCTGACCCTCACTGCCATCCACACGCAGCCCCCAGCCTCTCCCTCACCACCATCCACACACCGCCCACAGCCTGACCCTCACAGCCATCCACACACCACCCCCAGCCTGACCCTCACCGCCATCCACACACTGCCCCCAGCCTGAACCCCACCGCCGACCACACACCGCACCCAGACTGACCCTCACCGCTGTCTAAACACCGGTCCCAACCTGACACTCTTCACCGTACACACACCATGCCAGCCTGACCCTCACCACCACCCACACACCGCCCCCAGAATGACCCTCACTACCGTCCCACACCGCCACCAGCCTGACCCTTACTGCCGTCCACACACAACCCCAACGCTGACCCTCCGCACTGCCCACACACGGTCCCCAGCCTGAAACTCACTGCCACCCACACACCGTCTCCAGCCTGACACTCTCCACCGTCAACCAACCGCCCCAGTCTGACCATCAGCGCCGTCAACCAACCACCAACCACCTGATGCTCACTGCTGTCCAATAACACCCCAGCCTGAACCTCACCACCGTCCAATAATGCCCCAGCCTGACCCTCACTGCCATCCAATAATGCCCCAGCCTGATTCTCACTGCTGTCCACACACAGTCCCCTGCCTGTCCCTATCAGCCACCCACACACCGACCCTACCTAACCCTCACCACCGTCCAACACCATCCCAAGCCTGTCCCACACGCCGCCTCCAGCATGACCCTCACTGCCATCCACAAACCGTTCCCAACCTGACAATCACCGCCGTCCTGCACCGCCGCAGTCTGACCCGCACCGCCCCAGCCTGACCCACACCACTGTCTACCAACCACCCACAGCCTGACCCCACCGCTGTCCACCAACCACCCCCAGCCTGACCTCCACCGCCGTCCAACACTACCACAGCCTGACACTCACACCCGCTCATACACCACCCCTAGCCTGACCCTCAACAACGTCCACACACCGCCACCAGCCTGACCCGCACCACCGTCCACAGACCACCCCAATTCTGACCCTCACCACTGCCCACACACTACCCACAGCCTGACCCTCACCGCCACCCACACACCCTCTCCAGCCTGACCCTTACTGCCACCCACACACTGCCCCCATCCTGAACCCCACTGCCTTCCACACACCGCACCCAGCCTCACCCTCACCGCTGTCTACACACCGCCCCCAGCCTGAAACTCTCCACTCTACACAAACCACCCACAGCCTGACCCTCACCGCCGTCCAATGATGCCCCAGCCTGAGCCTCACTGCCGCCCACATACCAGCCCTAGCCTTATCCTCACAGCCGTCCACACGCAGCCCCCAGCCTGTCCCTCACTGCCATCCACACAACGACCCAGCCTGAGCCTCACCGCCGTCCAATATCATAGCAAGCCTGTCCATCACCGCCGGCCACACGCCACCCTCAGCCTAACCCTCACTGACGCCCTCACACCGCAACTAGCCTGACCCTCACCACCGTCCACACACCGCCACCAGCCTGACCCTCACTGCTATCCATACACCACCCCAAGGCTGACCCTCACCACTGCCCAAAAACCGCCCCCAGCCTGACCCTCACTGCCACCCACACACTGTCTCTAGCCTGACCCTCACTGCCGCCCGCACTTCAGCCCCAGCCTGACCCTCACCGCTGTCCACGCACCGCCCCCATCCTGACTTTCACCGCCATCTACACACCACCCCCAGCCTGACCCTCACCACCGTCCACCAAACGCCCCAGCCTGACCCCACCGCTGTCCACAAACCGCGACCAGCTTGATCCTCACCACCGTCCAACACTGCCACAGGCCTGACCCTCACCGCCGCCCACACACCACCCCTAGTCTCATTCTCACTGCCGTCCACGCACCTTCCCCAGCATGACCCTCACTGAGACCACACAAAGCCCCGAGCCTGACCCTCACCACCGCCCATACTCCGCCCCAAGCCTGACCCTCCCCACTACCCACACACCATCTCCAACCTGACCCACACTGCCGTCCAACAATGATCCCAGCCTGACCCTCACCAAAGGCCACACACTCCCCAGCCTGACCCTCATCGAGGTCGGACACACCACCCACAGCCTGACCCTCACTGCCGTCAAACAACCGCCCAGCCTGAACCCCCCACTGTCCAACACTGCCATAAGCTTGACCCTCACTGCCGTCCAATACTGCCCTAGCCTGACCCTCACTGCAGTGCATACACCGCCCCCAGCTTGAACCCCACCGCCGTCCACACACCGCACCCAGACTGACCCTGACTGGAGTCTACACACCGCCCCCAGCCTTACACTCACCACCGTCCACGCACCACCCCAGCCTGACCCTCACCGCCATCCACACACCACCCCAAGGCTGACCCTCAGCACTGCCCACACACCGTACCCAGCCTGAAACTCACTGCCACCCACACACCGTCTCCAACCTGACAATAACCGCCACCCACACACCATCTCCAGCCTGACCCTCACTGCCACCCACACACCGTCTCCCGTCTGACCCTCACCGCCGTCAACCAACCACCCACTGCCTGATCCTCACCACCGTCCAATAATGCCACAGTCTGACCCTCGTTGCTGTCCACACACGGGCCCTATCCTTATCCTCACTGCCGTCGACAGACCATCCCCAGCATGACCCTCACCGAGACCACACCACACCACGAGCCTGACCCTCACTGCAGTCCACACACCGCCCCCAGCCTGACGCTCACTGCCATCCACACACCGCACCCTGCCTGACCCTCACCGCTGTCCACATGCTGCCTCCAGCCTATCCATCACTGCCGTCCACTCACCGTCCCCAGCCTGACCCTCACTGCCATCCACACACCGTCCCCATGCTGTTCCTCACTGTCATCCGCACACAGCACCCAGCCTGACCTCACTGCTGTTCACACACCGTCCCCAGCTGATTCTCACTGCTGTTCAGCACCACCCCAGCCTGACCCACACTGCTGTCCACACACTGCCACTAGCCAGTCCCTCACCGTCGTCCACAGACCGCCACCAACCTTACCCTCACCGCTGTTCACACTCCACCCCTAGGCTGAACCTCACCACTGCCCATACACCGCCCCCAGCCTGACCCTCACCACCACCCACACACCGTCTCCTGCCTGACCCTCACTGCCGTCCAACACTGACCCCAGCCTGACCCTTACCAACTGCCCACACACCACCCCCAGCCTGACCCTCACTATCGTCAACCAACCGCCCCAGCCTGAACCCCACCGCCATCCACCAACCGTCCCCAGCCTGACCCCACCGCCGTCCAACACTGCCACAAGCCTGACCCTCACCGCCGTCCAATACCGCCCCAGCCTGACCCTCACTGCCACCCACACACTGACGCTAGCCTTTTCCACACTGCCATCCACACACTGCCCCAGCCTGACCCTCACTGCCACCCACACACTGACCCTAGCCTTATCCTAACAGCCGTTCACACACTACCCCAAGCCTGACCCTTACCACCATCCACACACAACCCCCAGCCTGTCCCTCACTGCGATCCACACACCGTACCCAACCTGATCCTCACCGCAGTCCACATGCCGACCCCAGCTTGTCCCTCACGGCCATCCAAACAGCACCCCCAGCCTGAACCTCTCTGCCGTCCACACACCGTCCCCAGACTGACTCTCATCACCGCCCACACACCATCCCCATACTGACTCTCATCACCGCCCACACACCATCCCCATACTGACTCTCATCACCGCCCACACACTGCACACAGTCTGACGCTCACTGCCATCCACAAACCGTCCCCAACCCGACTCTCACCGCCGTCACGCACCGCCCCAGCCTGACCCTCACCTCCGTCCACACAAAGCCACCAGGCCTAAACCTCACCGCCGTCCCACACCACCCCAGCCAGACCCACTGCTGTACGCCAACTGCCCTCAGCCTGACTCCCACCACTGTCCAACACTGCCACAGCTTGGCTCTCACTGCCGCCCACGCACCACCCCAAGGCTGACCCTCACCACTTCCCACACAGCGCTCCCAGCCTGACCCTCACCGCCACCCACACACCGTCTCCAGCATGACCCTCACTGCCACCTGTACACTGCCGGCAGCCTGAACCCCACAGCTGTCCACACACCACACCCAGCCTGACGCTCACCACTGTCCACACACCACCCCCAGCCTGACCCTCACCACCGTCCACACACCGTCTCCAGCCTGACCCTCACTGCCGTCCAACAATGACCCAAGCCTGACCATCACCACCGTCCACACAACCTCACCAACCTGACCCCCACCGCCATCCACCAACTGCCCCCAGTTTGACCCCCACCACTGTCCAACACTACCACAAGCCTGACCCTCACCGCCATCCAATACCGCCCCAGCCTGATCCTCACTGCTGCCCACACACTGACCCTAGCTTTATCCTCACAGCCATTCACATACTACCTTCAGCCTGAACCTAACCGCCGTCCAGCCTGTCCCTCACTGACATGCACACACCGACCCAGCCTAACACTCACTGCCATCCACAAACCATCCCCAGCCTGGCTCTCACCGCCGTGCAGCTACGCCCCAGAGTGGCCTTCACCGCCGTCCACAGTCCGCCACCAAACTGACCCTTACCGCCGTCCAACACTGTCCTGAGCCTGTCCCTCACCGCCGGCCACATACCGCCCCCCCACCTGACCGTCACCACTGTCTGCACGCCACCCCCAGCCTGTCGCTCACTGACATCCGCAAACTGCCCCCAGCCTTACCCTCTCTGCCATCCACAAACCGGCCCCAGCCTGACTCTCACCGTCATACACACACCGCCCCCAGCATGACCCTCACCGCCGTCCACACACCGTCCACAGCCTTACTGGCACCATCGTACACACTCCGCCCCAGCCTGACCCTAACCACCATCCACTCATCGCCCGAAACCATGACCACCACCGTCGTACACACGCCAACACCAGTCCGATTCTCCCCTCCGAACACACACCAACCCCTGCCTGACACCCACCGCCACCCAACACCTTCCCCAGCCTGAACCTCACAGCCACCCACACACCAGTCACAGCCTGACCCTCACCACAGTCCACACAACGCACGCAGCCTAACGCTCACCACCGTCTACATACCGCCCCTTGCATGACCCTCACCGTCATCCACACAATGCCCCCAGAATAATCCTCACCACCGTCCTGACACCGCTTCCAGCCTGTCCCTCAATGCCGACCACACACCGCCCCCAGCCTGAACTTCACCACCATCCACACACAACCCACAGCCTGACCCTCACCACCGTCCACACTCTGCCCCCAGCCTTACCGTCACCACCATCCATTCATCACCCGCAGCCTGACCCCCACCGCCGTCCACACATCACTCCGTGCCTGACCCGCACCGTCGTACACACTCCGCCCCCAGCCTGACCCTCACCACCATCCACTCATCGCCCGCAGCCTGACCCCTACTGTCATTCACACGCCGAGACCAGCCTCATCCTCCCTCCGAACACACACCAACCTCTGCCTGGCACCCACCGCCACCCAACACCGCCCCCAGCCTGAAACCCATCATCACCCAACACCGCCCTCAGCTTGGACCTCACAGCCACCCACACACCACCCCCAGCCTGACCCTCACTGCAGTCCAAACAACGCCCTCAGCCTGACGCTCAACGCCATCTACATACCGCCCCCTGCCTGACCCTCACCACCGCCCACACTCCGCCCCCAGAATGATCCTCACCACCGTCCAGACACCGCTCCCAACCTGACCCTCTATGCCATCCACACACTGCCCCCAGCCTGACCCTCAATGCCTTCTGCACACATCCCCAGCCTGACCCTCACCGCCATCTACACACCGCCCCCAACCTGACCCTCACCACTGTCCACCGACTGTCCCCAGCCTGACACCACCACCGTCCAACACTGCCACAAGCCGTACCCTCACTGCCACCCACACACCGCCGCTAGCCTTATCCTCAATACTGTCCTACACTGCCACAAGCCTGACCCTCACGGCCGCCCACACACCGCCCCTAGCTTTGTCCTCACTGCTGTATCCACACACCACCCACAGCATGACCCTCACCAAAAACACATAACACCCACAGCATGACCCTGACCACCGCCCACACTCCGCCCCCAGCCTGACACTCACTGCCGTCCATCACTGACCCAAGCCTGACCCTCACTGCTGTCCACACACCGCACCCAACCTGACCCTCACTGCCGTGCATACGCCGCCTCCATCCTATCCCTCACTGTCATCCACACACCGCCCCCAGCCTGACCGTCTCTGCCATCCACACACTGCACCCACAGCCTAACCCTCACTGCCGCTCACACACCGACCCTAGCCTTATCCTCACAGACATTCACACACCACCCGCAGCCTGACCCTCTCCACCGTCCACACACCACCCACAGCCAGCCCCTCACCGCTGTCCACTAATGACCCTAGCCTGACTCTCTCCACCGTCCACACACCACCCACAACCTGCCCCTCACCGCCGTCAACCAACCACCCCATCCTGATCTCCACTGCCGTTCACCACCACCCCCAGCCTGACCCCCACCACTGTCCAACACTGCCACAAGCCTGACCCCCACTGCCGCCCACACACCGACCCTAGCCTTATGCTCACAGATGTTCACACACCGCCACCAGCCTGACCCTCACCACTGTCCACACACCACCCCCAGCCTGACCCTCACCACCATCCACAAACCACCACCAGCCTGACCCTCACCGCCATTAACACACCATCCCCAGCCTGACCCTCACCACCGTCCACACAACACCCCAAGGCTGACCCTCACCACTGTCCATACAACGCCCCCAGTCTGACCATCACCACCACCCACACACCGTCTCCAGCCTGACCGTCACTGCCGTCCAACAATGACCCCAGCCTGACACTCACCACCGTCCACACACCACCCCCAGCCTGACCCTCATCACCGTCCACACACCACCCCCAGTCTGATCCTCACCATCGTCAAAGCACCACCCCAGCCAGACCCCCACTGCCATCTGCCAATTGTCCCCAGCTTGACCCCCACCACCGTCCAACACTGCCTCAAGCCTGACCCTCACCGCTCTCCAATACCGCCCCAGCCTGACCCTCACTTCTGCCCACACACTGACCCTAGCCTTATCCTCACAGCCATTCACACATCACCCCCATCCTGACCCTCACTGCCATGCAAACACCGCCCCCAGCCTGACCCTCACGGCAGTCCACAAGCCGACCCCAGCCTGTCCCTAACTGCCATCCACGTAGCGCCCCAAACCTGACCCTCAACATAGCCCACACACCATCCCCAGGCTGACCCTCACTGCAATCTACACAACGCCCCCAGCCTGACGCTCACCGCTGTCTACAATCCGCCCCCAGCCTGACCCTCACCGCCACCCACACACCGCCCCCAGAATGATCCTCACCACCGTCCAGACACCGCCACCAGCCTGACCCTCAACGCCGTTCGTACATTGCCCCCAGTCTGACCCTCAATGCCATCTACACACCTGCCCCATCCTGACCTTCACTGCCGTGTAAACACCGCCCCCAGCCTGACCCACACCGCTGTCCACCAACCGCCCCATTCCTGACACAACCGACGTCCAACACTGCCACAAGCCTGACCCTCACTGCCGTCCACACACCACCCACAGCATGACCCTCACCGAGAACACACAACACCCCGAGCCTGACCCTCACCACCGCCCACACACCACCCCCAGCCTGACGCTCACCGCCGTCCAATACTGACCCAAGCCTGAGCCTCACCCCCGTCCAGACACTGCACCCATCCTGATCCTCAACGCTGTCCACACGCCGCCTCCAGCCTATCCATCACCGCCTTCCCCACACTGCCCCCAAGCCTGTCCCTCACTGCCGTCCACACACCGCCACCAACCTGTTCCTCACCGCCGTCCAACACCGTCACCAGCCTATCACAACCACCATCCACACACCACCCCCAGCCTGACCCTCACCGCTGTCCAATCGCCATCACCAACCTGTCCCTCACCGCCGTTCACACAACGCCTCCAGCCTGAGCCCCACCGTGATTCGCGCATCGCACTCAGACTGACCGTCTCCTCCGAACACACACCACCCCCGCCTGAGACCTAACGCCACCCAACACCGCCCCCAGCCTGAACCTCACCGCCACCCAAACGCCACCCCCAGGCTGACCCTCACCGCATTCTACACACCACCCACAGCCTGACCCTCACCACGATCCACCAACTGCCCCCATCCTGACCCCCACCACCATCCAACACTGAGACAAGCCTGACCATAACTGCGCCCACACACCGCCCCAGCCTTATCCTCACTGCCGTCCACACACCATCCCCAGCATGACCCTCACCGAGACCACACAAAATCCAGAGCCTGACCCTCACCACTGCCCACACACAGTCTCCAACCTATCCCTCACCACTGTCCACGCACTCCCTAGCCTGACCCACATTGACGTCGAACACACCACACACAGCCTGACCCTCACCACCATCCACCAATCGCCCCAGACTGACCCCCACCACCGTCCAACACTGCCACAAGCCTGACCCTCAACATCGCCCACACACCGCCCCCAGCCTGACCCTCACTGCAGTCCAAACACCGCCCCAGCATGACACTCACCACCTCCCACACACCGACCCCAAATTGACGTACACCACCATCCACACACCGCCCCCAGCCTGACAATCACTGCTGTCCACTTTCTGCATTCAACCTGATCCCCACCGATGTCCACACACCACCCCTAGCCTGACCCTCACGGCCGTCCACACACCGCCCCGAGCCGAATACACACCGCTGTCCACACACCGCCCCGAGCCTCACCCTTACCACCGTCCACACACCGCCCCAGCCTGAACTCCACCTCCATCCACAGGCCGCCCCCCCAGCCTGTCCCTCACTGTCATCTGCACATCGCCCCCAGCCTATCACTCACTGCCGTCCAACACCGTCACCGGCCTCACCCTCACAGCCGTCTATACACCACCCCCAGCCTGACCCTCACCTTCGTCCACACACCATCACCAGCCTATCCCTCACCGCCGTCCACACACCGCCCCCAACTTGACCCGCACAATCATTCACGCATCGAGCTCAGCCTGACCGTTCCCTCCGAACACACACCACCCCCAGCCTGACACCCAACGCCACCCAACACCACCCTCAGCCTGACCCTCACCGCCGTCCACACACCCGCCCCAGCCCGAATCCCACCGCCGTCCACACACCGTACACAGACTGACCCTAACTACCGTCCACACACCGCCACCAGTCTGACCCTCACCGCCGTCCAATCACCACTCCAAGCTGACCCTCACCACTGCCCACACACCGCCCACAGCCTGACCCTCACCACCACCCACACACAGTCTCCAGCCTGAACCCCACCGCCGTCCACAGACTGCACCCAGTCTCACCCTCACCACTGTCTACACACCACCAGCAGCCTGACACTCTCCACCGTCCACACACCGCCACCAGCCTGACCCTCACCGCAGTCCACACAACACCCCAAGACTGAAAAATAACCACTGGCCATACAACGCCCCAGCCTGACCCTCACCACCACCCACACACCGTCTCCAGCCTGACCCTCACAGTCACCCACACACCGCCTCTAGCCTGACCCTCACCACAGTTCACACAACACCCCAAGGCTGACCCTCACCACTGCCCATACAACGTCCCAGCCTGACCCTCACCACCACCCACACACCAACCCCAGCCTGACCCTCACCGCCATCTACACACCGCCCCCAGCCTGACCCTCACCACCGTCCACCAACCACCCCCAGCCTGAGCCCCACCACCGTCCAACACTGCCACAAGCCTGACCCTCACCACCGCCCACACATTGCCCCTACCTTATCCTCACAGCCGTCCACACACCATCCCCAGCATGACCCTCACCGAGACCACATAAAGCCCCGAGTCTGAACCTCACCACTGCCCATACACTGCCCCCAGCCTCATGCTCACCGCTGTCTAACACTCACCCAAGCCTGATCCTCACTGCAATCCGCACACTGCCCCCAGCCTGACCCTCACCGTCATTCACACAATGACCTCGGCCTGACCGTCCCCTCTGAACAAACACCACGCTCTGCCTCACACCCAACAGCACCCAACAACGCCTCCAGCCTGACCGTCACCGCCGGCCAACAATGACCCCAGCCTGACCCTCAGCGCCGTCCACACTCCGCCCCCAGCCTGTTGTTCACTGCCATCCACACTCCGACCACATCCTGACTCTCCCCTCCGAACACACACATAGCCCCAGCCTGACCCCAACCGCCGTTCGCACTCTGCGCCCAACCTGACCCCCAATGCCGAGCACACACTGCCCCTAGCCTGACCCTCACCGCTGCTCACACACCGCCCCTAGACTGACGCTTACCGCCGCCCAACACTGACACAAGCCTGACCATCACCACCGTCCACACGCTGCCCCCATCCTGACCCTCACTGCCACCCACAAACCGTCTCCAGCCTGACCCTCACCACCATCCACACACTGCCTCCAGTCTGACCATCACCGCCGCTCACACACTGCTCCAGAATGACCCTCGCTACCGTCCACACACCACCAACTGCCTGACCCTCACCGCCATCCACACACCGCCCCCAGTCTGACCTTCACCGCCACCCTCACACCGTCTCCAGCCTGGCCCTCTCCGCCGCTCACACACCGCCCCAGAATGACCCTCACTACCGTCCACACACCACCAACTGCCTGACCCTCACTGCCATCCTCAGAACGCCCCCAGCCTGACTATCACCACTGTCCACACACCGCCCCAGCCTGACCCTCACTGCCACCCACACACCGTCTCCAGCCTGACCATCACCACCGTCCAAACACCACCCCCAGCCTGACCCTCAACATTGCCCACACTCCATCTCCACCTGACCCTCACACCGCCCAAACACCACCCGCAGCCTGACCCTCAACGTCGCCCACACACTATCCCCAGACTGACCCTCACCACTGCCCACACACCTGACCCTTAATATTGTCTGACACACACCCCAGCCTGACTTTGACTGACGTCCAAAGGTAGCACCCAGCCTGACCCTCATCACCTACCACACAACGCCCCCAGCCTGACCCTCACACACCGTCCCTAGCCTAATCCTTGCCGCCATCCTCACACAATTCCCAGCCTGTACTTCACCACCGCCCACAGTCCGGCCACGGCCTGATGCTCACCGCTGTCCAACACAGACCCATGCCTGACCCACATCACCGTCCACATGTCACCCCCAGCCTTAACCTCACCGCCCTCACACACCGCCCCAGGCCTCACGCTCCCCTCCGCCCACACACCGCCCCCAGCATGTGCTCTACACCATCCACACACCGCCCCCAGCCTGTCGCTCCACACCATCCACACACCACCCGCAGTCTGACCCTCACCACTGTGTACACATTGCCCCCAGCCTGACCCTCACCGCCGTCCATGCACTGCACCAAGAATGACCCTCACCGCCGTCCACACCTTGGCCCCAGCCTGACCCTCACAGCTATCAACACAACACCTCCAGCCTGATCCTCACCGCCGTCCACACACTGCCACCAGCCTGACCCTCACCACGATCAACAAACCATCGCCAGCCTGCCCCTCATCGCCTTCGAACACACCGCGACCATCCTGACCTTCACCGCATGCTCACACACCGCCCCATCCTGACCCTCATCACCGCCTCCAGCCTGAGCCTGACCCTCGCCCACACACCGTCCCCACACTGACCGTCACTGCCGTCCACACACCGCTTCCAGCCTGAACCCCACTGCTGTCCACACACTGCCCCCAGCCTGACCCTCACCACCGAGCAGACACTGCCTCTAGCCTGACTCTCAATGCCGCTCGCAAATCACCCACAGCCTGACCATCACCGCCGTCCACACACCACCCCCAGACTGACACTTATTGATGTCCACGACAGTGCCTCCAGTCTGACCCTCACCGCCAACCACAGACCGTCTAAAGCCTGACCCTCACCACCACCCACACGCAGCCCTCAGCCTGACGCTCACCACCATCCACACACCGCGCACAACCTGACCCTCACTACCATCCCCACACCGGCCCCATCCTGACCCTCACTGCCGTCCACACGCCGTCCCCAGCCTGACGTTCACCGCATCCACAGCCTGACCCTCACTGCCATTTGCACCCCGCCACCAGCCTGTTCCTCTCTGCCGTCCACACACCGCCGCTAGCATTATCCTCACTGCCATCCACACACCAACCCCAGCCGGCCCCTCACCGCTGACCACACACCGTACCTAGCTGACCCTCAATACCACCCACACACCGCACCCAGCCTGTCCCTCACCGCCGTCCAACATCTTCCCAGCCTGACCTTCAAGGCCATCCACACGCCGTGCCCAGCCTGACGCTCACCGCCATTGACATGCCACCCACAGCCTGACCCTCACTGCCATCTGCACACCTCTACCAGCCTGACCCTCACCACAGTACACACCCCGCCATCAGCCTGTCCAACACCTTCCCAGCCTGACCCTCACCGCCGTTCACACACCGCACCTAGCCTTATCCTCACTGCCATCCACACACTGACCACACACTGACCCTCATCGCCGTCTACCAATGACACAAGCCTGTCCCTCACCGCCATCCACACACCGCCCCCAGTCTGACGTTCAACGCCGTCCACACACCGCCCCCAGCCAATACGGCCCCAGCCTGACCCTCACTGCCACCCACACACCACCCCCAGCCTGATCCTTAATGCCATCCGCACACCGACCCCATCCTGACCCTCAGTGCCATCCACACGGCGTCCTCAGACTGACTCTCACCGCCGTCCTTCACCACCCCAGCCTGTCCCTCACCACCGTCCAGCACCGCCCCAGCCTGTCCCACACCGCCGTCCACACACCGCCACCCACACACCGCCACCAGCCTGTCCCACACCGCCGTCCAACACGTTCCCAGCATGACCCTCACCGCCATCCATACCCCATCCCCAGCTTGCCCCTCACCGCCGACCACACCCCGTCCCTATCTGATCCCATCACCGCCCACACACCGTACCCAGCCTGACCCTCACCGCTGTCCACCAATGACACCAGCCTGACACTCACCACCGTCCACACACTAACCCCAGCCTGACCGTCATCGACATCAAACATACCGCCCCCAGCCGGGCCCTCAATGCTGTCCACACGCTGCCCCCAGACTGACTCTCACCGCTGTCCACACACCACCCCCAGACTGACACTCACCACCATCCACACACCACCCCCGGACTGACACTCACTACCATCCACACACCGTCCCCAGACTGACCCTCATTGACGTCGAACACACTACCCCCAGCCTGACACTCACCACCGTCCACACACCAACCCCAGCCTGACCGTCATCGACATCAAACACACTGCCCGCTGCCTGACCCTCACCGCCATCCAACAACCGCCCCCAGCCTCATCACCATCGCCATCCACCAACTGCCCCGCCTGTACCCCACCACTGTCCAACAATGCCACAAGGCTAAACCTCACCGCCGCCCAATACCGCCGCAGCCTGACCCACACTGCCGCCCACACACTGCCCCCAGCCTGAACCTCACCGCCGTCCACACGCCACCCACAGCCTGATCCTCACTGCCATCCGCACACTGTCCCCATCCTGACCCTCAGTGCCATCCACACACCGTCCCCAGACTAACTGCCACCACCGTCCAGCACTGCCCCAGCCTGTACCTCACTACCGTCCAACACTTCCCAGCCTGACTCTCACTGCCATCCACAACCGACCCCAGCCTGACCCACACTGCCATCCACACACCGCCCCCAGCCTGACCCTCACTGCCATCCACACACCGACCCCAGCCTGACCCACGCTGCCATCCACACACCGCCCCCAGCCTGACCCTAACTGCTACCCACACAACGCCCCCAGCCTGACCCTCACTGCCATCCACACAACGCACCCAGCCTGACCCTCACTGCCATCCACACACCGACCCCAGCCTGACCCTCACTGCCATCCACACACCGACCCCAGCCTGACCCACGCTGCCATCCACACACCGCCCCCAGCCTGACCCTAACTGCCACCCACACACCGCCTCCAGCCTGACCCTCACCGCCCGAGCCTGACCCTCACTACCGTCTACACATCGACCCCAGCTTGACCCTCACCGCCATCCACCAATGACACCAGACTACCCTCATTATCGTGCATGCACACCACCTGCAGCCTGACCCTCACCACCACCCACCAACAGCCGCCAGCCTGACCCCCACTGCCGTCTAACCCTGCCACAAATCTGACTTTCACCGCAGTCCATTACCGCCCCCAGCCTGACCCCCACCTTCGTTCACACACCGACCCCAGCCTGACCATCCCCTCCGAACACACTCTGCCCACAGCCTTACCCCCACAGCAGTCCGACACCACCCAAGCCTGAAGCTCACCGCTGCCCATACACTGCCCCCAGCCTGACCCTGCCCTCCGCAAAATCACCGCCCAGCGTAACTGCCACCGCCATCCACACACCACCCCCAGTCTGACCCTCACCACCATCCACACACCATCCCCATTCTGACCCTCACCACCGTCCACACACCATCCCCAGCCTGAGCCTCACCATCGTGCACACACTGCCCCCAGCCTGACACTCACCACCGTCCACACACCACCCCCAGCCTGACCCTCACCTCCGCCCACACAACGCCCCCAGCCTGACCCTCACCATCGCCGACACTCCGTCCCCAAACTGACCCTCATCGATGTCAAACACACCACCCACATTCTCACCCTCACCGCTGTTCACCAACCGCCCCCAGCCTGACCCCCACCGCCGTCCACACATCGCCCACAGGCTGACCCTCACCATCGTCCACGAATCGCCCCCAGCATGACCCTCACCATTACACACACACCGCCTCTAGTTTGATCCTCACCACTGCCCGCACACTGCCCCCAACCTGACCCCCACCAACCGCCCTGGCCTGATCCCCACGGCATCCAAGCCTGACCCTCAATGCCACACAATACCGCCCCAGCCTGACCCTCACCGCCTGTCCACGCCCCGCCACCAACTTGTCCCTTAACGCCGTTCAACACCTTCCCAGCCTGACCCTCAATGCCGCACACGCATGCCCCTAGCCTTATCATCACCGCCTTCCACAAACCACCCCCAGCCTGTCCCTCACCGCCAACCACACACCGCACCCAGCCTGACCCTCACCACCTCCCACACACTGCCCCCAGCCTGACCCGCACTGCCATCCACACACCGCCCCCATCCTGACCCTTACTGCTCCCAGCCTGACCATCACTGCCATCCTCACACCGCACCCAGCCTGACCCTCACCACCGAACCCACACTGCCCCCTGCCTGACCCTCACTGCCATCCACACACCGCCACCATCCTGACCCTCACTGCCTCCAGCCTGATCCTCACCGCCTTGCACCAATGACCCCAGCCCAACCTTCATCACCATCCTCACACCAACCGCAGCCAGATTCCCTACCGTCTTTCACACACCAAACACAGCCAGACCTCTCCTCCAAACACACTCCGCTCACAGCCTGAACCCCACCGCCGTCCAACACAGCCCCGAGCCTTACCCTCCCCTCTGCCCACACACCGACCCGAGCGTGACCCGCTAGGCCCACACACCGCCCCCAGTCTGACCCTCCCCTCCGCCCACACACCGCCCCTAGCCTGACCCTCCCCTCCGCCCACATACCGCCCCCACCCTGACCTCCCCTCCGCCCACACACCGCACCCAGCCTGACCCTCCCCTCCGCCCACACACCGCCTATACCCTGACCCTCACCACTGCCCAAACACTGCCCCAGCCTGACCCCCAACACCGCCAACCAACCACCCTGGCCAGAACCCCACGGCGACGAAGCCTGACCCTCATCGCCACACAATACCGCCCCAGCCTGACCCTCACCGCCTGTCCACACCCCGCCACCAACCTGTCCCTGACCGCCGTTCAACACCTTCCCAGTCTGACCCACACCGCTGTACACGCACGCCCCTAGACTTATCATCACCGCCATCCACAAACCACCACCAGCCTGCCACTCACTGCCAACCACAAACCGCACCCAGCCTGACTCTCACCACCGCCCACACATTGTAAGTAGCCTGACCTACACTGCCATTCACACACTGCACCCAGCCTGCCCCTCACCGCCATCCACACATTGCACCCAGCCTGACCCTCACCACCGCCCACACACTGCCCCAGTCTGACCCTCATTGCCATCCACACACCGTCCCCAAACTGATCATCACCGCTATCCACCAACCGCCCCAGCCTGAACCCCACCACCGTCCAACACTGCCACAAGCCTGACACTCACCGCCGCCCAATACCACCTAGCCTGACCCTCACCGCCGTCCACAAACCATCCCCAGCCTGCCCCGCACCGCCAACCACACACCGCCCCAGCCTTATCATCACCGCCATCCGAACACCGCCCCCTGCTTGTCCCTCACCACCGCCCACACACCGCACCCAGCCTGACCCTCACCACCGCCCACACACCGCCCCCAGCCTGACCCCCACCATCATTCACACACCGACCCCAGCCTGACCGATCACTCTGAACACACACCGCTCACAGTCTTACCCCCACAGCAGTCAATCACCTCCCCCAGCCTGAAGCTCACCGCTGTCCACACACCGCCACTAGGCTGACCCTCACTACCATGCAACACCTTCCCCAGCCTTTCCCTCACTGCCGTCCACGTACTGCACCCAGCCTGACCCTCACTGCCGTCCACACACCGCCACAAGCCTGACACTCACCTCTGCCCACACACCGTCCCCAGACTGACCCTCACCATCGCCGACACACTGTCCCCAAACTGACCCTCATCGATGTCAAACACATCACCCACATTCTGACCCTCACCCCTGTTTACCAACCGCCCACAGCCTGACCCTCACTATCGTCCACGAATCGCCCCCAGCCTGATCCTCACCATCGCAAACACACCGCCTATACCCTGACCCTCACCGCTGCCCACACACTGCCCACAGCCTGACCCCCAACACCGCCAACCAACCGCCCCAGCCAGAACCCCACGACCACCAAGCCTGACCCTCATCGCCACACAATACTGCCCCAGCCTGACCCTCACCGCTTGTCCACACCCCGCCACCAACCTGTCCCTTAACGCCGTTCAACACCTTCCCAGCCTGACCCACACCGCTGTACACGCATGCCCCTAGCCTTATCATCACCGCCATCCACAAACCACCCCCAGCCTGACCCTCACCACCGCCCACACACTGCAAGTAGCCTGACCAACACCGCCATTCACACACTGCCCCCAGCCTGACCCTCACTGCCATCCACACACCTCCCCCAGCCTGACCCACACTGCCCCCACCCTGCCCCTCACCGCCAACCACACACCGCACCCAGCCTGACTCTCACCACTGCCCACACACTGCAAGTAGCCTGACCTACACCGCCATTCACACACTGCCCCCAGCCTGACCCTCACTGCCATCCACACACCTCCCCCAGCCTGACCCACACTGCCCCCACCCTGCCCCTCACCGCCAACCACAAACCGCACCCAACCTGACTCTCACCACCGCCCACACACTGAAAGTAGCCTGACCTACACCGCCATTCACACACTGCACCCAGCCTGACCCTCACTGCAATCCACACACCGCCCCAGCCTGACCCTCACTGCACCCACCCTGCCGCTCACCGCCATCCACAAACCGCACCCAACCTGACCCTCACCACCGCCCACACACTGCCCGCAGCCTGACCCTCACTGCCATCCACACACCGTCCCCAAACTGACCATCACCGCTGTCCACCAACCGCCCCAGCCTGAACCCCACCACCGTCCAACACTGCCACAAGCCTGACCCTCACCGCCGCCCAATACCGCCCAGCCTGACCCTCACCGCCGTCCACAAACCATCCCCAGCCTGCCCCTCACCGCCAACCACACACCGCCCCAGCCTTATCATCACCGCCATCCGAACACCGCCCCCTGATTGTCCCTCACCACCGCCCACACACCGCACCCAGCCTGACCCTCACCACCGCCCATACACCACCCACAGCCTGACCCACACCATCATTCACACACCGACCCCAGCCTGACCGATCACTCTGAACATACACCGCTCACAGTTTTACCCCCACCGCAGTCAAACACCACCCCCAGCCTGAAGCTCACCGCTGTCCACACACCACCACTAGCCTGACCCTCACTGCCATCCAACACCGTCCCCAGCCTTTCCCTCACTGCCGTCCACGTACTGCACCCAGCCTGACCCTCACTGCCGTCCACACACCGCCACAAGCCTGACACTCACCTCTGCCCACACACCGTCCCCAGACTGACCCTCACTATCGCCGACACACTGTCCCCAAACTGACCCTCATCGATGTCAAACACATCACCCACATTCTGACCCTCACCGCTGTTTAATAACCACCCACAACCTGACCTTCACCATCGTCCACGAATCGTCCGCAGCCTGACCCTCACCATTACCCACACACCGCCTATACATGACCCTCACCACTGCCCACACACTGCCCCTAGACTGACCCACACCACCGTCAACCAACCGACCCGGCCTGAACCCCAAGGCGACCAAGCCTGACCCTCATCGCCTGTCCACACCCCGCCACCAACATGTCACTTACCGCCGTTCAACTCCTTTCCAGCCTGACCCACACCGCCGCACACACACGTCCCTAGCCTTATCATCACCGCTATCCACAAACCACCCCTAGCCTGCCCCTCACCGCCAATCACACACCGCACCCAGCCTGACCCTCACCACCGCCCACTCACTGCAAGCAGCCTGACCCTCACTGCCATCCACACACCTCCCCCAGCTTGAACCACACTGCCCCCAGCCTGCCTCACTGCCATCCACACACCACCTCCAGCCTGCCCCTCACTTCCCCCAGCCTGATCCTCACTGCTATCCACACTCCGTCCCCAAACTGACCCTCACCACCGTCCACACACCGCCCCAGCCTGAACCCCACCACCGTCCAACACTGCCAAAAGCCTGACCCTCACTGTTGCCTAATACCGCCCCAGCCTGATCCTCACCACCGTCCACACACCACCACCAGCCTGAAGCTCACCGCCGCCCACACACCGCCCCCAGCCTGACGCTCACCGCCATCCACATGCCGCCGCCAGCCTGACCCTCACTGTCATCTGCACACCGCCCCCAGCCTGACCCTCACTGCCGTCCTCACGACGTTCCCAGATTGATTCTCACAGCCGTCCAGCACTGCCCCAGCATGACCCTCACCACTATCCACACACTGCCACCAGCCTTTCCCTCACCGCCGTTCAACACCTTCCCAGCCTGACCCTCACCACCACCCAATACCCCCCCAGCCTTATTATTACCGCCATCCACAAACCATTCCCAGCCTGCCCCTCACCGCAAACCACACACCGCCACTCGCCTTCTCATCACCGCCATCCACACACCACTCCCTGCTTGACCCTCACCACCGCTCACACACCGCACCCAGCTTGACCCTCACCACCGCTCACACACCGCACCCAGCCTGACCCTCACCACTGCCCACACACTGCACCCAGCCTGACCCACACCGCAGTCCACCCACTGCCCACAGCCTGATCCTCACTGCCATCCACACACTGCCTCCTGCCTGACCCTCACTGCCATCCACACACTGCCCCCTGCCTGACCCTCACTGCCATCCACACACCGCCCCCAGCCTGATCCTCACCGCCGTCCACCAATGACCACAGCCTGATCCTCATCACCGTCCACACACCAGCTGCAGCCTGACCCCTACTTTCTTTCACACACCAAACACAGCCAGACCCTCTCCTCCAAACACACTCCGCCCACAGCCTGAACCCCACCGCCGTCCAACACAGCCCCCAGCCTGAAGCTCCCCTCCGCCCACACACCACACCCAGCCTGACCCTCCCCTCCACCCACACACCACACCAGTCTAACCCTCATCAACGTCGTACACACCGCCCCCAGCCTGACCCTCACTGCCATCCACCAACTGCCCCAGCCAGACCCCCACTGCCGTCCAACACTGCCACAAAACGGACCCTCATCGCCGCCCAATACCGCCCCCAGCCTGACCCCCACCATCATTCACACGCCGACCCCAGACTGATCGACCCCTCTGAGCACACACCGCCCACAGCTTTACCCCCACCGCAGTCCAACACCCCCCCCAGCCTGAAGCTCACCGCTGTCCACACACCGCCACCAGCCTGACCCTCACTGCCATCCAAACACCGTCCCCAGCCTTTCCCTCACTGCCGCCCACGTACTGCCTCCAGCCTGACTCTCACTGCCGTCTACACTCCGCTACCAGCCTGACACTCACTGCAGTCCACACACCATCCCCAGCCTAACCCTCACCTCCACCCACACACCGCCCCCAGCCTGACCCTCACCTTCGCTGACACACCGTCCCCAAACTGACCCTCATCGATGTCAAACACACCACCCACATTCTGACCCACACCGCTGTTCACCAACCACGCCCAGCCTGATCCACACCATCGCCCACACGCCGCCTATAGCTTGACCCTCACCACTGCCCACACACTGCACCCAGCCTGACCCCCACCACCATCCACCAACCGCCCCGGCCTGAACCCCACGGCTTCCAAGCCTGACCCTCATCGCCACACAATACCGCCCCAGCCTGACCCTCACTGCCTGTCCACACCCCACCACCAACCTGTCCCTTACCTCTGTTCAACACCTTCCAAGCCTGACCCTCGCTGCCGCACGCGCACGCCCCTCGCATTATCACCACCGCCATCCGCAAACTACCCCCAGCCTGCCCCTCACCGCCAACCACACACCACACGTAGCTGAACCCTTACCACCGCCCACACACTGCAAGTAGCCTGACATTCACCGCCATTCACACACTGGCACCTGCCTGACCCTCACTGCCATCCACACACCACCCCCAGCCTGACCCTCACTGCCCCCAGCCTGCCCTCACCGCCATCCACCAATGACCCCAGTCTGACCCTCATCACCGTCCACACACCACCCGCAGCCTGACCCCTACCGTCTTTCACACACCAAACACAGCCAGACCCTCTCCTCCAAACACACTCCGCCCACAGCCGGAACCCCACCGCCGTCCAACACAGCCCCGAGCCTGAGCCTCACCACCGTGCACACACTGCCCCCAGCCTGACCCTCACCTCCGTCCACACACCACCCCGAGCCTGACCCTCACCACCGTCCACACACCACCCCCAGCCTAACACAGACCACCGTCCACACACCATCCCTAGCCTGAGCCTCACCACCATCCACACACCACCCCCAGCCTGACCCTCACCACCGTCCACACACCATCTCCAGCCTGAGCCTCACCACCGTCCACACACAACGCCCAGCCTGAGACACACCACCATCCACACACCATCCCCAGCCTGACACACACCACCGTCCACACACCATCCCCAGCCTGAGCCTCACCACCATCCACACACCACCCCCAGCCTGACCCTCACCATCCCCAGCCTGACCCTCACCACCGTCCACACACCATCCCCAGCCTGAGCCTCACCACTGTGCACACACTGCCCCCAGCCTGACACTCACCACCGTCCACACACCACACCCAGCCTGACCCTCACCACCGTCCACACACCACCCCCAGCCTGACCCTCATCGACGTCGAATACACCGCTCACAGCCTGACCCCCACCGCCGACCAAAACTGCAACAAACCTGACCCTCACTGCTGTCCAATACTGCCCCCAGCCTGACCCTCACCACTGTCCACACACCACCCCAGCCAGTCTCTCACTGCTATCCTCACACGCCCCCAGTCTGACTGTCACTGCCGTCCACACACCGTCCCCAGCCTGACTCTCATAGCCGTCCAGCACCGTCTCTGTTTCACTCTCACCGCCGTCCACACACCACCACCAGACTGTCTCACACCACCGTCCAACACCATCCCCAGCCTGACACTCACCACCGTCAACACACTGCTCCCAGCCTGACCCTCACCACTGTCCACACACCACCCCCAGCCTGACCCTCACCTCCACCCACACACCACCCACAGCCTGACCCTCACCGCCATCCACCAACCGCCCCAGCCTGTACCCCATCACAGTCCAACACTGCCACAAGCCTGAACCTCACCGCCATCCAATACTGCCCCTGCCTGACCCTCACCGCCGTCCACACACCACCCCCAGCCTGAGCCTCAACGCTGCCGACACACCGCCCCCAGCCTGATGCTCACCGCCCCCCAACACTGATACAACCCTGAACCTCATCTTCGTCTACACACCTTCCCCAGCCTGACCCTCATTGCCGTCCACACACCGAACCCAGACTTAATATCACTGCCATCCACATGCGGCCCACAGCCTGACCCTCACCGCCACCCACACACCACACCCACCCTGACCCTCACCGCCGTCCACAAACTGCACCCTGCCTGACCCTCACCGCTGTCTACACACTACCCGTAGCCTGACACTCACCTCCCTCCACGCACCACTCCCAGCCTGACCCCCACCATCGTCCACGCTCCGCCCCATCCTGACCCTTAACGCCATCCAACACTGACCCAAGCCTGACGCTCACCACCGTCCAACACAGACCCAAGCCTGACCCTCACTGCCGTCCACGCACCGCACTCAGCCTGACCAGCACCACTGTCTACACATCGCTCCTAGCCTGACCCTCACCGCCGAGCACACGTTTCCCCAGCCTGACCCTCACCACCATCCACACACCACTTCCAGCCTGACCCTCATCGACATCGAACACACTGTTCACAGCCTGACTCCAACAGCCGTCCACCAACCAACACCATCCTGATCGTCACCGCCGCCCACACACCACCCACAGCTTGACCCTCACTGCCAACCACACATCACCCCCAGTCTGACCCTCACCGCTGCCCACACACCGCCCCAGCTTGATCCTCACTGCCAACCACACACCACCCCTAGCCTGACCCTCACCACTGCCCACACACCACCCCCAGCTTGACACTCACCGCCCTCCAACACTGACCCAAACTGAACCTCATCGCTTTCGACACACCGCCCCCAGTCTGACCCCTTCAGTCGTCCACACACGACCCCCAGCCTGACCCTCACTGCCGACCACACACCACCCAAAGCCTGACCTCACTGCCGTCCACACACCGCCCCCAGCCTGACCCTCACCGCCATCTAAACACTACCCCCAGCCTGACTCTCACCGCTGTCAACACACCGCCCCCAGCCTGAACCTCGCCACAGTCCACACACGACCCCCAGCCTGACCTTCACCACTGCCCACACTCCGCCCCCAGCCTGACCCACACCACAGTCCACACACTGTCCCCAGACTGGCCCTCACATGCGGCCAAACACCCCCCCAGCCTGACCCTCACCGCCGACCACACACCGCCCCCAGACTGACCCTCACAGCCATCCACACCCCCCCCAGACTGACCCTCACAGCCGTCCACACACTGCACCCTGCCTGACCCTCACCGCTGTGCTCACGTTGCCCCCAGCATGACCCTCATCGACGTCAAACATACCATCTACATCGTCCTCCTCAGCGCCGTCCACCACCACCCCCAGCCTGACAAACACCTCCGTTCACCAACTGCCCCCAGCCTGACACCCACCTCTCTCCACACACCACTCCCTGCCTGTCCCTCACCGCCGTCCACACACCGCCCACAGCCTGACACTCACTGATGTCCACACACCTTCCCCAGCGTCACCCTCATCGATGGCGAACACTCCGCTCACAGCCTGATTCTCACCGCCATACACTAACTGCCCCCAGGCTGACCCCCACCACCATGCACCCATCACCCCCAGCCGGACCCCAACCGCCGTCAAATGCTACCACAAACCTGACCCTCACCGCCATCCACACACCGCCCCCAGCCTGACCCCTATCGCTGTCCAACATCCCCCCAGCCTGACCCCTACTGCTGTCCAACACCGCCCCCAAACTGTCCCTCACTGCTATCCTCACACGCCCCCAGCCTGACGCTCACAGCCGTCCACACCCTGTCCCCAGCCTAACTCTCACGGCCGTCCAGCACCGCCCCAGTCTGACCCTCACCGCCAACTACACACCACCCCCAGCCTGACCCTCACCGTTGTCAACACACCGCTCCCAGCCTGACCCTCACCACCATCCACACAAGGCCCCCTGCCTGACCCTCGCAACCGCCCACACACTGTCCCAAGACTGACCCTCACAGCCGTCCACGCACCCCCGACCAGCCTGACCCTCACCGCCGACCACACACTGCGCCCAGCTTGACCCTCACTGCCGTCCACACACTGCACCCTGCCTGACCCTCACTGCTGTCTACACACCGCCCCTAGCCTGACCCTCAGCGCTGTCCACACGCTGCCCCCAGCCTGACACTCATCGACGTCAAACACAACGTCCACAGCGTGACACTCACCGCCATCCACCACTGCCCCCAACCTGACAACCACCTCCGTCCACCAACTGCCCCCAGGCTGACAACCACCTCCGTACACCAACTGCCCCCAGCCTGACAACCACCTGCGTCCACCAACTGCCCCCAACCTGACCCTCACCACCGTCCACACACCACCCCCGGCCTGAGCCTCACTGACATCAACGCACCTTCCCCAGCGTGACCCACCGTGACGTCGAAGACACTGCTCACAGCCTTACTCTCACCGCCGTCCACCAACTACCCCCAGGCTGACCCCCACCACCGTCCACCCATCGACAGCAGCCGGACCCCAACCACCGTCAAACACTGCCACAAACCTGACCCTCACCGCCATCTAAACACTGCCCCCAGTCTGTCCCTCACTGCCGTCCACACACCGCCCCCAGCCTGTCCCTCACTGCCGTCCACACACCGCCCCCAGCCTGTCCCTTACTGCTATCCGCACAAGCCCCCAGCCTGACGCTCACAGCCGTCCACACACCGCTTCATGCCTGTCCCTCACTGCAGTCCACACACCGCCCCAGCCTGATGCTCACAGCCATCCACACCCCGCCCGCAGCCTGTCCCTCATTGCTATCCTCACACGCCCCCATCCTGACCTTCACCGCCATCCATACACCGCCCCCAGCCTGTCCCTCACTGCCATCCACACACTGCCCCTAAAATGTCCCTCACTGCCGTCCACACAGCCCCCAGCCTGTCCTTCACTGCTATCCTCACACGCCCCCAGCCTGTCCCTCCCTGCTATCCTCACGCGCCCCCAGCATGATGCTCACAGCCATCCACACCCCGCCCCCCATCCTGTCCCTCACTGCCGTCCACACACCGCCCCCAGCCTGTCCCTCCCTGCTAGCCTCACACGCCCCCAGCCTGTCCCTCACTGCTATCCTCACACGCGCCCAGCCTGACACTCACAGCCGTCCACACCCCGTCCCCAGTCTAAGTCTCATGGCCGTCCAGCACCGCTCCAGTCTGACCCTCACCGCCATCTACACACCACCCATATACTGAAACTCTTCGCTGCACACACACTGCACCCATTCTGACCCTCACTGCCGTCCAGACACCACCCCCAGCCTGATCCTCACCATCATCCACACACTCTCCCCAGATGGTCCATCAATGCCGACCACACATCACCCACATCCTGAACCTCATCGCTGTCTACACACCGCCTCCAGCATGACTCTCACCGCTGTCCACTCACCACCCCCAGCCTGACCCTCACTGCCGTCCACACACCGCCCATAACCTGACCCTCACCGGCGTACACACACCACCCCCGGCCTGAACCTCACCGCCGACCACACACCACCCATAGCATGAAACTCATCGCTGCCCACACACTGCGCCCAGCCTGACCCTCACCACTGCCCACACACCGCCCACAACGTGACCCTCACCACTGCACACACACTGCGGCAAGCATGACCCTCACTGTCGTCCACACACTGCACCCCGCCTGACCCTCACCGCTGTCCACACGCTGACCCAGCCTAACCCCTTCCATCGTACACATAGCGCCAGCAACTGCCCCCAGCCTGACCCTCATCGCTGCCCACACACTGCGCCCAGCCTGACCCCCACGCCATTAAACACTGACCCAGCCTGACCCTCACCGCTGTCCACACACTGCCCCCATCCTGACCCCCTCCATCGTACACATAGCGCCAGCAACTGCCCCAGCCTGACCCTCATCGCTGCCCACATACTGCGCCAAGCCTGACCCTCACTGCCGTCCTCACACCGCCTTAAGCATGACACTCAACGCCATATAATACTGACCCAGCCTGACACTCATCACCATCTGCACACTGCACCCAACCTGACCCTCATTGCCGTCCACACACTGCACCCTGCCTGACCCTCACCGCTGTCTATAGACCGCCCCTAGCCAGACCCTCACCGCTGTGCACACGCTGCCCCCAGCCTGACCCCCACCATCATCCACATAGCGCCAACAACTGCCCCCAGCCTGACCCTCACCACCGACCACACACCACCCATAACCTGAACCTCATCGCTGCCCACACACTGCACCCAGCCTGATCCTCATCACCGTCCACACACTACTCCCAGCCTGACCCCCACCATCGTCCACACACCACTCCCAGCCTGATCCTCACTGCCATCCACACACCACCCCCACCCTGACCCTCATCATTGCCCAGACACCGCGCACAGCCTGACCCTCACCACGGCCCACCCACCACCCCCAGCCTGACCCTCACCATCATCCACACACCATTCCCAGTCTGGCGCTCACCACCGCCCACACACTGTCCCCAGACTGACTCTCACTAAAGTTCACACAACGGTCCCAGCCTGATCCTCACCGCCGTCCACACACCACCCCCAGCCTGAACCTCATTGACGTTGAACACAGCGCCTCCAGCCTGACCCTCACTGCAGTCCACCGACTGCAGCCAGCCTGACCCTCACCACCGTCCACACACCACCCCAGCCTGACACTCACTGACGTCCACGCACCATCCCCAGCGTAAGCTTCATCGACGTCGATGACACTGCTCACAGCCTGACCCTCACCGCCATCCACCAACTGCCCCCAGGCTGACCCCCACCACCGTCCACCCATCTCCAGCAGCCGGACCCCAAACACCGTCAAACACTAGCACAAACCTGACCCTCACCGCCATCTACACACTGCCCCCAGCCTTACTGTAACCGCCATCAACACACCACACCCAGCCTGACCCTCACGGCCGTCCACATTCTGAAACTCATCGCTGTCCACACACTGCACCCTGCCTGACCCTCACCGCTATCTACACACCGCCCCTAGCCTGACCCTCGCCGATGTCCATACGCTGCCCCCAGCCTGACCCCCACCGCCATCCACCAACCGCCTCCAGCCTGAACCCCATAACTGTCCAATAACGCCCCAGACTGACCCTCACAGCCATCCAATACCGTCACAGCCTGACCCTCACTGCCACCCACACACCACCACCAGCCTGACCCTCACCACTGCCCAGACACCGCGCACAGCCTGACCCTCACCACGGCCCACCCGCCGCCCACAGCCTGACCCTCACCATCATCCACACACCATTCCCAGCCTGACCCTCACTGAAATCCACACAACGGTCCCAGCCTGATCCTCACCGCCGTCCACACACCACCCCCAGCCTGAACCTCATTGACGTTGAACACAGCGCCTCCAGCCTGACCCTCACTGCAGTCCACCGACTGCAGCCAGCCTGACCCTCACCACCGTCCACACACCACCCTAGCCTGACACTCACTGACGTCCACGCACCATCCCCAGCGTAAGCTTCATCGACGTCGATGACACTGCTCACAGCCTGACCCTCACTGCCATCCACCATCTGTCCCCAGGCTGACCCCCACCACCGTCCACCCATCGCCAGCAGCCGGAACCCAAACACCGTCAAACACTACACACAAACTTGACCCTCACTGCCATCTACACATTGTCCCCAGCCTGACTCTCACCGCCATCTACACACCACTCCCAGCCTGACCATCACGGCGGTACACACACCACTCATCCTGAAACTCATCGCTGCTCACACACTGCACCCTGGCTGACCCTCACCACAGTCTGCACACCGCCCCTAGCCTGACCCTCACCGCTGTCCACACGCTGCCCCCAGCCTGACCCTCATCGACATCAAACACAACGTACACAGCGTGACCCTCACCGCCGTCCACACACCACCCCCAGCCTGACACTCACCGCCGTCCACACACCACCCCCAGCCTGACACTCACTGACGTCCACGCACCATCCCCAGCGTGACCCTCATCGACACTGCTCAAAGCCTGACTCTCACTACCATACAACCATTGCCCCCAGGCTGACCCCCACCACCGTCCACACACGACACCCAGCCTGACCCCCACCACTGCTCACACACCGCCACCGACTGACCCTCACCACCGCCCACACACTGTCCCCGGACTGACACTCACTGGCGTCCACACACCACCCCCAGCCTGACACTCACCGCCGTCAACACACCACCCCCAGCCTGACACTCACTGACGTCCACGCACCATCTCCAGCGTGACCCTCATCGACATCGAAGACACTGCTCACAGCCTGACCCTCACCGCCGTCCACCAACTGCCCCCAGCCTGACCCCTACCACCGTCCAACACCAACCCCAGCCTGACCCTCACTGCCGTCCACACACCGCACCAAGCCTGACACTCACCGCCATCCACACACCACCCCAGGCCTGAACCCTGCTGCTGTCCAACACACCCCACCAGCCTGACCCCTACTGCTTCCAACATCGCCCCCAGCCTGTCCCTCACTGCCATCCACACACTGCACCAAGCCTGACCCCTACCGCCGTCCACACGTCGTGGCCAGCCTGTCCCTCACTGCTATCCTCACACACCCCCAGCCTGACCCTCACAGCCGTCCACACCCTGCCCCCAGCCTAACACACACGGCCATCCAGCACCGTCCCAGTCTGACCCTCACCGCCATCTAAACTTCGACCCCAGCCTGATCCACACCGCCATCTAAACACCACTACCAGCCTGACCCTCACCGCTGTCAACACACCAACCCCAGCCTGACGCTCACCAACTTCCACACACGACCCCCAGCCTGGCCCTCACCACTGCCCACATACCGCCCACAGCATGACCCTCACCACTGCCCACACTATCCTCAGACTGACCCTCACCACCGCCCACACACTGTCCCCAGACTGACCTTCACCGCTGTCCACACACCACCGCCAGCCTGACACGCACCACCGTCCACACACCGCCCACAGCGTGACCCTCACCACGGCCCACCCACTGCCAACCTGAACGTCACCACCATCCACATACCGCACCCAGCCTGACACTCAACCCCGTCCACACACCACCCCCAGCCTGACACGCACCACCGTCCACACACCGCCCACAGCGTGACCCTCACCACGGCCCACCCACCGCCCACAGCCTGACCCTCACCATCATCCACACACCATTCCCAGTCTGGCCCTCACCATCGCCCACACACCGTCCCCAGATTGACCCTCACTGAAGTCCACACAACGCTCCCAGCCTGATCCTCACCGCCGTCCACACACCACACCCAGTCTGAACCTCATTGACGTTGAACACTGCGCCTCCAGCCTGACCCTCACTGCAGTCCACACACCACCCGCAGCCTGAAACTCAGTGACGTCCACGCACCATCCCCAGCGTGAGGTTCATCGACGTCGAAGACACTGCTCACAGCCTGACTCCCTCCATCGTCCACATTCCGTCAGCAACTGGCCCCAGCCTGACACTCACCGCCGACCACACACCACCCATAGCCTGAACCTCATCGCTGTCAACACACTGCTCCCAGCCTGATGCACACCACCGTCTACACACCGCCTTTAGCCTGACACTCAACGCGATATAACACTGAGCCAGCCTGACTCTCACCACCGCCCGCAAACCGCACTCACCCTGACCCTCACTGCTGCCCACACACTGCACCCTGCCTGACCCTCACCGCTGTCTACACACTACCTCTAGCCTGACCCTCACTGCCGTCCATACACCACCCCAGCCTGATCCTCACCGTCATTCACACACTGTCCCCAGATTGTCCGTCAATGAGACCACATCCCACCCCCATATCCTGAACCTCATCGCTGTCTACACACAGCCCCCACTCTGACTTTCACCGCCGTCCACTCACCACCCCAGCCTCACCCTCAACGCCATCCAACACTGACCCAGCCTGACCCTCACCGCCGTCCACACACTGCACCCAGCCTGACCCTCACTGCCGTCCACACACTGCACCCTGCCTGACCCTCACTGCTGTCTGCACACCACCCCTAGCCTGACCCTCATCGACGTCAAACACACTGTCCACAGCGTGACCCTCACCGCCATCTACACACCACCCCCAGCCTGACCCTCACCACCGTCCACATACCACCCCCAGCCTGACCCTCACCACTGTGCACACACCATCCCCAGCCTGACACTGTCCGCCGTCCACAAACCACCCCCAGCCTGACACTCACTGACGTCCACGCATCACCCCCAGCATGACCCTCATTGACGTCGATCACACCTCTCACAGTCTGAACCTCACTGCCGACCACCAACTGCCCCCAGGCTGACCCCCACCACCGTCCACCCATCGCCCCCAGCCTGACCCCCACGACCGTCAAACACTACCACAAACCAGATCCTCACCGCCGTTCATATACCGCCCACAGCCGGTCCTTCACTGCCATCCACACACCGCACCAAGCCTGACCTCTACCGCCATCCACACGCCGCCCCCAACCTGTCCCTCACTGCTATCCTCACACGTCCCCAGCCCGGCTCTCACAGCTGTCCAGCACCACCCCAGTCTGCCTCTCACCGCCATCTACACACCGCCCCCTGCCTGACCTTCACCGCCGTCTACACACCACCCCCAGCCTGACCCTCAACGCTGTCCACACACCGCCCCCAGTCTGACCCTCACCACAGTCCACACACGACCCCCAGCCTGACCCTCACCACTGCGCGCACACCGCCCACAACGTGCCCCTCACCACCGCCCACATACCGTCCCCAGACTGACCCTCACCACCGACCACTCACTGTCCCCAGACTGACCCTCACTGCCAACCACACACCACCCATAACCTGACCCTCACCGCCGTCCACACACCACCCCCAGCCTGACCCTTACCGCTGACCACACACCACCCATATCCTGAAAGTCATCGCTGCCCACTCACCACCCCCAGCCTGATCCTCACCGTCTTCCACACACCATCCCCAGCCTGACGCGCGCCACCATCCACACACCACCCCCAGCCTGACCCTCACTGCCGTCCACACACCACCCACAGCCTGACCCTCATTGACATTGAACCCAGCGCCTCCAGCCTGACCCTCACTGGTGTCCACCGACCGCAGCCAGCCTGACCTTCAACACAGTCCATACACCACCTCCAGCCTGACCCTCATCAACATCGAACACACCACCCTCAGCCTGACTCTCACCGCCGTCCACCAACCGCCCCCAGCCTGACCCCCATCGCCGCCCAACACTGCCACAAGCCTGACCATCACAGCCGTCCAATACCGTCCCAGCCTGGCCCTCACAGCCGCCCAAACACCGCCCATAGCCTGACCCTCACCGCCGACCACACATCAACCCCAGCCTGACCCTCACCACGGCCCACCCATCGCCCACAGCCTGACGCTCACCACTGCCCACACACCATCCCCAAGCCTGAACCTCATTGACTTTGAACACAGTGCCTCCAGCCTGACCCTCACTGCAGTCCACCGACTGCAGCCAGCCTGATCCAAACCACCGTCCATACAACACCCCCAGCCTATCCCTCACCACGACCCAGACACCACGCCCAGCCTGACCTTAACAGGGCCCACCTATCGCCCACAGCCTGACCCTCACCATCATCCACACACCTTCCCCAGACTGACCCTCAATGCCGTCCACACACCGCTCCCAGCCTGACCCCCACCGCCGTCCACACACCGCCCCAGCCTGAACCACAACGCCATCCAACACTGACCCAAACCTTACGCTCACCACCCTCCAAAACTGACCCAAACCTGACCTTCAATGCCGTCCACACACCACCCCCAGCCTGACCCTCACCACTGTCCATGCACCGCACCCAGCCTGACCCTAACCGCCATCCATACGCTGCCAACAGCCTGACCCTCTCCGCCGTCCACATACCGCTCCTAACCTGACTCTCACCACCATCCACACACCACCCCCAGCCCGACCCTCACCACCATTCTCACACCACCTCCAGCCTGACCCTCATTGATGTCGGACACATCGGCCACAGTCTGACCCTCACCTCCGTCCAGGAACCGCCCCCAGCCTGACCCCCACCGCCGTTCAACACTGCTACAAGCCTGACTCTCACCGCCGTCCAAAACCGCCCCATCCTGACCCTGACCGCTGTCCACACACCACCTCCAGCCTTACCCTCATCGATGTCGAACACACCGGCCACTGCCTGACCCTCACTTCCGTCCAGGAACCGCCCCCAGCCTGACCCCCACTGCCGTTCAACACTGCTACAAGCCTGACTCTCACCGCCGTCCAAAACCGCCCCATCCTGACCCTGACCACTGTCCACACGCCACCCCCAGCCTGACCCTCACTGTCGTACACACACTGTACCCAACCTGATGCTCACCGCAGTCAATATGCTGCCCCCTTCCTGCCCCTCACTGCCATCCACTCACCGGCCCAAGCCTGACCCTCACCGCCTTCCACACACTACCCCCAACCTGACATATTGACGTTGAACACACAGCCCTGACCCTCACTGCTGGCCACCAACTGCCCCCAACTTGACCCACACCACCGTGCACACACTACCCTCAACCTGACCCTCATTAACGTCGAACACACCGTCCACAGCCTGACCCTCACCGCCGTCCACCAACCGCCCCTAGCCTGACACCCACCTCCATCCACACACCACCCCCAGCCTAACGCTCTCCGCCAACCACACGACGCCCCAGCCTGACCTTCATTACCACCCACTCACCACCCCAGCCTGACCTTCACCGCCGCCAACACACCGTCCCTAAATTGACTCTCACCGGCATCCAACACCGCCCCCAGCCTTACCCTCACCACCCAGAGCCTGACCCCTACCGTCATTCACACACAGACCCCAACCTGACTGTCCCCTCCGAACACACACCGTCCCCAGCATGACCCCCACCGCTGGCCAACACCGCCCCCAACCTGAATGGCACCACCGCCCACGCAGCGCCCTCATCCTGAACCTCATCGACGTCGAACACTCCATCCACAGCCTGACCCTTACCGCCATCCACACACCGTCCACAGCCTGACCCTCACTGCCATCCACACACCACCCACAGCCTGACCCTAACTGCCATCCACACATCACTCACAGCTTGACCCTCACTGCCGTCCACACGCTGCACCCAGCCTGACCCTCACTGCCGTCCACACACTGAAACAAGCCTGACCCTCACTGCCGTCCACACGCCGACCCAGCCTGACCCTCATTGCCATCCACACATCACCCCCAGCCTGACACTCACCGCCGACCACACACCACCCTCCGCTTGACCCTCATTGCCATCCACACACCGCCCACAGCCTGGCACTCACTGCCATCCACACACCGCCCCTGCCTGACCATCCCATTGCTCACTCACCGACCCCAAATTGACCCTCAGTGCCATCCAACACCGCCCCCAACCTGACCCTCACCTCTGTCCACACAACACTCCCAGCTTGACCACCACTGTCGTTCTCACACCGACCCCCAGCCTGACCCTCCCCTCCGAACACACACTACCCCAGTCTGAACCCCACCACCACCCACACACCGCCCCCAGTGTGACCCTCCCCTCTGCTCACGATACCGCCCCCAGCGTAACCCTCCCCTCCGCCCACACACGACCCCCAGCATGACACGCACTGTCGTCCACAATCTGTTCCCAGCCAAACCCCCACGGCCGTCCAAACACTGCACCCAGCCTGACCCTAAACACCGTCCACACAACGCTCCAACCCTGACCCCCACCATCGTTCACACACCGTCCCCAGCCTGATTGTCCTCTCCGAAAACACACACTACCCAGCCTGAACCCCGCTGCCGCCCACACGCCACCCGCAGCCTGAACCACACTGCCATCCACACACCGCCCTCAGGCTGACATCCACCACCAACCACACACCGCCCCCAGCCTGAACCCCACCGGCATCCACACAGCTACCTCCGCCTGACCCTCACTGCCGTACACACACCGCTCCCAGCCTGACCTCAAACACAGGTCACACACCGTCCTCAGCCTGACACTCACGCCGTCCACACAGGGCCCCCACCCTGAACGCCACCGCCGTCCACATGCTGCACCCAGCCTGACCTTCTCCGCTCCCATCCTGTCTCTATCTGCACTCAACCTGACCCTCTCCCACATAACCTGACCCTCACCGTGTCCAACACTGCCCCAGCCTGACTCTCACCACTGCCCCCAGCCTGACCCTCACTGCCGCCCACACACCATCCCCAGCCTGACACTCACTGCTGTCCACACACCACCCCCAGCCTGACCCTCACTGTCATCCACACACCGCCCACAGCCTTACCCTCTACACCATCTACACACCAACCCCAACCTGACCCTCACTGATGCCCACTCACCGGACCAGACTGACTCCACCACCGCACAACACTGCCCCCAGCCTGACCCTCACCACTGCCAATACCACCCTCAGCCTGACCCTCACAGCAGCCGCACATCGCCCCCTGCTTTACCCTCACCGCCATCAACACACCTCCCCCAGCCTTGCCCTCACCGCCTGCCACACTCCTCCCAAGCCTGGTACTCACTGCTGTCCATGCACCGCCCCAACACTGACCCTCATTGCCCTCCAACACCGCCCCCAGCATGAAACTCACAGGCCCTCCACACACCGCCCCCAGCCTGACCCCCACCACCGTCCACCACTGCACCCCCAGCCTGACCATCACCACCATTCAAAACCGCCCCTAGCCTGTCCTTCACCGCTGTCCACACACTGCCCCGAGCCTGACCCTTCCCTCTGCCATCCACACACACTGCCCCCAAGCTGATCCACCCCTCTGCCCAACACCACCCCAGCCTGACCCTCACCGCCATCCCCAGCATGACCCACACTGCCGCTCACACACCACGCCCCCAGCCTGACCCTCACCACCGCCCACACACCGCCCTCAGCCAGATCCCAACCACAGTCCACACACCGCCCCTAGCCTGGCCCTCACCCTTGTCCACACACCGCCCCCAGCCTGACCCTTCTCTCTGCCATGCACAAACATTGCCCCCAAGCTGATCCACCCCTCTGCCCACCCCCAGCCTGACACTCACCGCCATTTTACACCACCCCCAGCCTGACGCTCACTGAACCCAGCATGACCCACACTGGCGCTCGCACACCGCCCCCAGCCTGACCCTCACCACCGCCCATACACCGCCCCTAGCCTGACCCCAACCACAGACCACACACCGCCCCCACCCTGGACCCCACCGCCTTGCACTCACCGCCCCCAGCCTCATCCTCTCCTCCATCCACACACCACCCACACCCTGAAACCCACCGCCATCCACACACCGCCCTCAGCCTGACCCTCACCGCCATCCACAAGCTTCATCCAGTCTGACCCTCACTGCCCCAAGCCTGTCTCTCACCACATCCAACCTGACCCTCACCGCCTCCAACCTTACCCTCTCCCACTAAGCCTGATTCTCACCATGTCCAACACTGGCCCAGCCTGACTTTCACCACCGCCCCCAGCCTCACCCTCACCATGTCCAACACTGCCCCAGCCTGACTCTCACCACCGCCCCCTGCCTGACACTCACGGCTGTCCACACACCGCCCCAGACTGACCCCCCATCACTGCACAACCCCGATCCCAGTCTGACCCTCAACACCGTCCAATTCTGCCCCAGTCTAACCCTCACCGCTATCACACACCACCCCAACTTTGGCCTCACTACCATCCACACACCTCCCCCAGCCTGGCCCTCACAACCATCCACACACCACCCGCAACCTGACCCTCACTGCCATCCAGCCTGCCCCCCACCACCACCCAACACTGCAACCCCAGCCTGACCATCACCACCATTCAATACCGCCCCCCAGCCTGGCCCTCACCCTTGTCCACACACTGCCCCAGCTGGACTCTCACCACCGTCCACCCCCGGCCCGACCTTCACCGCCGTCTAACACCGCCCCCAGACTGACACTCACCGCCGTCCACACACCGCCCGCAGCCTGACACCCACCGCCATCCACACACCGTCCCCAGACTGACCCTCACCGCTGTCTAACACTGCCCCCAAACCGACCATCACTGCCATCCACACACCGCCCCCAGCCTGACCCTTACTGCCGTCCACACACCACCCCCAGCCTGAACCTCGCCACCATGCACACACCAACCCCAGCCTCATCCTCACCTCTGCCCACACACCGCTCCAATCCTGAATCTCACCGCTGTCCACACACCGCCCCCAGCCTGTCCCTCACCGCCATCCACACACCGCCCCGAGACTGACCCCCACCACCGTCCAACACCGCCCCAAGCGTGAAACTCACCGCATACACACACCAGCACCTGCCTGACCCTCTCAACTGCACACACATCGTCCCCAGCCTGACACTCACCGCTGTACACACGACGCCCCCAGCCTGACCCACACCTCCGTCCAACACCGCCCCAGCCTGACCCTCAATGCCTAACAACACTGCCCCAGCCTGAACCTCACTGCCACCAGCCTGATCCTCATTGCCACCAACATAACTCTCAACAGCGTTCAACACCATGCCCAGCCTGACTCTCACCGCTGTCCAAACAATGCCCACAGCCTTTCCCTCACCGCCATCCACACACCGCCCCTAGTCTAACGCAAACCACTGCCCACACACCACCCAATCCTGATACTCACCAACACGCACACCGCTCCCAGCCTGACCCTCACCTCCGTTCACACACTGCCCCCAGCCTGACCCACACCGCCGTCCAACAGCCGCCGCAGCATGAACCTCACTGTCATCCAACACCTGACCCTCACTGACGCACAAACACTGCCACAGCCTGACCCTCACTGCTGTCCACACACCATCCCCATCCTGACCCTCACCAACGCCCACTCACCGCCCCCAGACTGACCCCCACCACCGCACAACACTGCCCCCACCCTGACCCTCACCACTATCCAAACACCGCCCACACACTGACACTAATCGCTGTCCAAAACCACCTCCAGAATGAACCTCAATGCCCCTCCATACACCGCCAACAGCCTGACCCTCACCACTCGTTCAACACAGTCGCCAGCCTGCCCCTCACCACCGCCCAAATACTGTCCCCAGTCTGACCCTCAACGCCGTACAACTCTGTCCCAAGCATGAACCACACCGCCGTCCACACGCTGTCCCCACCCTGACCCTCACGCTTTCCCACAACGACCCCAGCCTGACCTCCACCAATGCACAACACCGCCCTCAGCCTGACACTCGCCACCGTTCAACTCCCTCACAGCTGTCCACGAAACACGCCAGCCAGACTCTCACCGCCATACAACACCGGCTCCAGCATGAACCACATCGCCATCTCACACTGCCCCCACCCAGTCCCTCACCGTCGTCCAATACCACCCATAGCCTGACCCTCACCGTCGCCCAATCACCGCCCCCAACCTGACCCCCACCACCGCGCACACCGCCCCCAGCCTTGCCCTCACTGCTGTCCACACACTGCCCCCAGCCTGACCGTCACCACCATCCGCACATGGACCCCAACCTGATACTCAACGCCGTCCACACAACGCCCCCAGCCTGACCCACACCGCCGTCCAACAGTGCGCCCCAGCTTGACACTTACTGCCGTCCGAACCCGCCTCCAGCCTGACCCTCACCGCCACAAAACACCGCCCCAGCCTGTCACTCAATGCCGTCCACACACCGCTCCCAGCAAGAACCTCACTGCTGTCCATACACCGCACCCAGCCTGACCCTTACTGCCGCCCACACACTATCCCAAGCCTGAATCTCACCACCATGCACACACCAACCCCAGCCTCACCCTCACCTCTGCCCACACACCGCCCCCATCCTGACACTCATCGCTGTCCACACACCGCCCCCAGCCTGTCCCTCACCGCCATCCACACACCGCCCCGAGACTGTCCCCCACCACCGTCCAACACCGCCCCCAGCGTGAACATCACCGCATACACACACCACCCCCAGCCTGACCCTATCAACTGCACACACATCGTCCCCAGCCTGACACTGACCGCTGTCCACACGACGCCCCCAGCCTGACCCACACCTCCGTCCAACACCGCCCCAGCCTGACCCTCACTGCCTTACAACACTGCCCCCACATGAACCTCACTGCCACCAGCCTGATCCTCATTGCCCCCAACATTACTCTCAACACCGTTCAACACCTTCCCCAGCCTGACCCTCACCGCTGTCCAAACAATGCCCCCAGCCTTTCCCTCACCGCCATCCACACACCGCCCCTACTCTAACCCTCACCACTGCCCACAAACCACCCAATCCTGATACTCACCACCACGCACACACCGCTCCCAACCTGACCCTCACCACCGTCCACACACTGCCCCCAGCCTGACTCTCACCACCGTCCATCACCGCCCCCAGCCTGACCCCACTGCTGTCCACACACCACTCCAGCCTGATACACACCACCATTCACACCGCTCCCAGCCTGACCCTTACTGCCGTCCACACACCACCCCCAGCCTGAACCTCGCCACCATGCACACACCAACCCCAGCCTCATCCTCACCTCTGCCCACACACCGCTCCAATCCTGAATCTCACCGCTGTCCACACACCGCCCCCAGCCTGTCCCTCACCGCCATCCACACACCGCCCCGAGACTGATCCCCACCACCGTCCAACACCGCCCCAAGCGTGAAACTCACCGCATACACACACCAGCACCTGCCTGACCCTCTCAACTGCACACACATCGTCCCCAGCCTGACACTCACCGCTGTCCACACGACGCCCCCAGCCTGACCCACACCTCCGTCCAACACCGCCCCAGCCTGACCCTCAATGCCTAACAACACTGCCCCAGCCTGAACCTCACTGCCACCAGCCTGATCCTCATTGCCACCAACATAACTCTCAACAGCGTTCAACACCATGCCCAGCCTGACTCTCACCGCTGTCCAAACAATGCCCACAGCCTTTCCCTCACCGCCATCCACACACCGCCCCTAGTCTAACGCAAACCACTGCCCACACACCACCCAATCCTGATACTCACCAACACGCACACCGCTCCCAGCCTGACCCTCACCTCCGTTCACACACTGCCCCCAGCCTGACCCCACTGCTGTCCAGACACCACTCCAGCCTGATACTCACCACCATTCACACCGCCCCCAGCCTGACCCACACCGCAGTCCAACAGCCGCCGCAGCATGAACCTCACTGTCATCCAACACCTGACCCTCACTGACGCACAAACACTGCCACAGCCTGACCCTCACTGCTGTCCACACACCATCCCCATCCTGACCCTCACCAACGCCCACTCACCGCCCCCAGACTGACCCCCACCACCGCACAACACTGCCCCCACCCTGACCCTCACCACTATCCAAACACCGCCCACACACTGACACTAATCGCTGTCCAAAACCACCTCCAGAATGAACCTCAATGCCCCTCCATACACCGCCCACAGCCTGACCCTCACCACTCGTTCAACACAGTCGCCAGCCTGCCCCTCACCACCGCCCAAATACTGTCCCCAGTCTGACCCTCAACGCCGTACAACTCTGTCCCAAGCATGAACCACACCGCCGTCCACACGCTGTCCCCACCCTGACCCTCACGCTTTCCCACAACGACCCCAGCCTGACCTCCACCAATGCACAACACCGCCCTCAGCCTGACACTCGCCACCGTTCAACTCCCTCACAGCTGTCCACAAAACACGCCAGCCAGACTCTCACCGCCATACAACACCGGCTCCAGCATGAACCACATCGCCATCTCACACTGCCCCCACCCAGTCCCTCACCGTCGTCCAACACCACCCATAGCCTGACCCTCACCGTCGCCCAATCACCGCCCCCAACCTGACCCCCACCACCGCGCACACCGCCCCCAGCCTTGCCCTCACTGCTGTCCACACACTGCCCCCAGCCTGACCGTCACCACCATCCGCACATGGACCCCAACCTGATACTCAACGCCGTCCACACAACGCCCCCAGCCTGACCCACACCGCCGTCCAACAGTGCGCCCCAGCTTGACACTTACTGCCGTCCGAATCCGCCTCCAGCCTGACCCTCACCGCCACAAAACACCGCCCCAGCCTGTCACTCAATGCCGTCCACACACCGCTCCCAGCAAGAACCTCACTGCTGTCCATACACCGCACCCAGCCTGACCCTTACTGCCGCCCACACACTATCCCAAGCCTGAATCTCACCACCATGCACACACCAACCCCAGCCTCACCCTCACCTCTGCCCACACACCGCCCCCATCCTGACACTCATCGCTGTCCACACACCGCCCCCAGCCTGTCCCTCACCGCCATCCACACACCGCCCCGAGACTGACCCCCACCACCGTCCAACACCGCCCCCAGCGTGAACTTCACCGCATACACACACCACCCCCAGCCTGACCCTATCAACTGCACACACATCGTCCCCAGCCTGACACTCACCGCTGTCCACACGACGCCCCCAGCCTGACCCACACCTCCGTCCAACACCGCCCCAGCCTGACCCTCACTGCCTTACAACACTGCCCCCACATGAACCTCACTGCCACCAGCCTGATCCTCATTGCCCCCAACATTACTCTCAACACCGTTCAACACCTTCCCCAGCCTGACCCTCACCGCTGTCCAAACAATGCCCCCAGCCTTTCCTTCACCGCCATCCACACACCGCCCCTACTCTAACCCTCACCACTGCCCACACACCACCCAATCCTGATACTCACCACCACGTACACACCGCTCCCAACCTGACCCTCACCACCGTCCACACACTGCCCCCAGCCTGACTCTCACCACCGTCCATCACCGCCCCCAGCCTGACCCCACTGCTGTCCACACACCACTCCAGCCTGATACACACCACCATTCACACCGCCCCCAGCCTGACCCTTACTACCGTCCATACACCACCCCCAGCCTGAACCTCGCCACCATGCACACACCAACCCCAGCCTCATCCTCACCTCTGCCCACACACCGCTCCAATCCTGAATCTCACCGCTGTCCACACACCGCCCCCAGCCTATCCCTCACCGCCATCCACACACCGCCCCGAGACTGACCCCCACCACCGTCCAACACCGCCCCAAGCGTGAAACTCACCGCATACACACACCAGCACCTGCCTGACCCTCTCAACTGCACACACATCGTCCCCAGCCTGACACTCACCGCTGTCCACACGACGCCCCCAGCCTGACCCACACCTCCGTCCAACACCGCCCCAGCCTGACCCTCAATGCCTAACAACACTGCCCCAGCCTGAACCTCACTGCCACCAGCCTGATCCTCATTGCCACCAACATAACTCTCAACAGCGTTCAACACCATACCCAGCCTGACTCTCACCGCTGTCCAAACAATGCCCACAGCCTTTCCCTCACCGCCATCCACACACCGCCCCTAGTCTAACGCAAACCACTGCCCACACACCACCCAATACTGATACTCACCAACACGCACACCGCTCCCAGCCTGACCCTCACCTCCGTTCACACACTGCCCCCAGCCTGACCCCACTGCTGTCCAGACACCACTCCAGCCTGATACTCACCACCATTCACACCGCCCCCAGCCTGACCCACACCGCCGTCCAACAGCCGCCGCAGCATGAACCTCACTGTCATCCAACACCTGACCCTCACTGACGCACAAACACTGCCACAGCCTGACCCTCACTGCTGTCCACACACCATCCCCATCCTGACCCTCACCAACGCCCACTCACCGCCCCCAGACTGACCCCCACCACCGCACAACACTGCCCCCACCCTGACCCTCACCACTATCCAAACACCGCCCACACACTGACACTAATCGCTGTCCAAAACCACCTCCAGAATGAACCTCAATGCCCCTCCATACACCGCCCACAGCCTGACCCTCACCACTCGTTCAACACAGTCGCCAGCCTGCCCCTCACCACCGCCCAAATACTGTCCCCAGTCTGACCCTCAACGCCGTACAACTCTGTCCCAAGCATGAACCACACCGCCGTCCACACACTGTCCCCACCCTGACCCTCACGCTTTCCCACAACGACCCCAGCCTGACCTCCACCAATGCACAACACCGCCCTCAGCCTGACACTCGCCACCGCTCAACTCCCTCACAGCTGTCCACGAAACACGCCAGCCAGACTCTCACCGCCATACAACACCGGCTCCAGCATGAACCACATCGCCATCTCACACTGCCCCCACCCAGTCCCTCACCGTCGTCCAACACCACCCATAGCCTGACCCTCACCGTCGCCCACTCACCGCCCCCAACCTGACCCCCACCACCGCGCACACCGCCCCCAGCCTTGCCCTCACTGCTGTCCACACACTGCCCCCAGCCTGACCGTCACCACCATCCGCACATGGACCCCAACCTGATACTCAACGCCGTCCACACAACGCCCCCAGCCTGACCCACACCGCCGTCCAACAGTGCGCCCCAGCTTGACACTTACTGCCGTCCGAATCCGCCTCCAGCCTGACCCTCACCGCCACAAAACACCGCCCCAGCCTGTCACTCAATGCCGTCCACACACCGCTCCCAGCAAGAACCTCACTGCTGTCCATACACCGCACCCAGCCTGACCCTTACTGCCGCCCACACACTATCCCAAGCCTGAACCTCACCACCATGCACACACCAACCCCAGCCTCACCCTCACCTCTGCCCACACACCGCCCCCATCCTGACACTCATCGCTGTCCACACACCGCCCCCAGCCTGTCCCTCACCGCCATCCACACACCGCCCCGAGACTGACCCCCACCACCGTCCAACACCGCCCCCAGCGTGAACATCACCGCATACACACACCACCCCCAGCCTGACCCTATCAACTGCACACACATCGTCCCCAGCCTGACACTCACCGCTGTCCACACGACGCCCCCAGCCTGACCCACACCTCCGTCCAACACCGCCCCAGCCTGACCCTCACTGCCTTACAACACTGCCCCCACATGAACCTCATTGCCACCAGCCTGATCCTCATTGCCCCCAACATTACTCTCAACACCGTTCAACACCTTCCCCAGCCTGACCCTCACCGCTGTCCAAACAATGCCCCCAGCCTTTCCCTCACCGCCATCCACACACCGCCACTACTCTAACCCTCACCACTGCCCACACACCACCCAATCCTGATACTCACCACCACGCACACACCGCTCCCAACCTGACCCTCACCACCGTCCACACACTGCCCCCAGCCTGACTCTCACCACCGTCCATCACCGCCCCCAGCCTGACCCCACTGCTGTCCACACACCACTCCAGCCTGATACACACCACCATTCACACCGCCCCCAGCCTGACCCACACCGCCGTTCAACAGCCGCCGCAGCATGAACCTCACTGTCATCCAACACCTAACCCTCACTGACGCACACACACTGCCACAGCCTGACCCTCACTGCAGTCCACACACCTCACCCAGCCTGAGTCTCACCGCTGTCCACACACCATCCCCATCCTGACCCTCATCAACGCCCACTCACCGCCCCCAGACTGACCCCCACCACCGCACAACACTGCCCACACCCTGACTCTAATCGCTGTCCAAAACCGCCTCCAGAATGAACCTCAATGCCCCTCCATACACCGCCCACAGCCTGACCCTCACCACTCGTTCAACACAGTCGCCAGCCTGCCCCTCATCACCGCCCACACACTGTCCCCAGTCTGACCCTCAACGCCGTACAACTCCGTCCCCAGCATGAACCACACCGCCTTCCACACACTGTCCCCACCCTGACCCTCACCGCTTTCCAACACCGCCCCCAGGCTGATCCCCACTACCGCACAACACCGCCCTCAGCCTGACACTCGCCACTGTTAAACACCATCCCCAGCCTGACCCTCACAGCCGTCCACGCAACACCCCAGCCAGACTCTCACCGCCATACAACACCGGCTCCAGCATGAACCACACCGCCATCTCACACTGCCCCCACCCTGATCCTCACCGTTGTCCAAACCACCCACAGCCTGACCCTCACCGTCGCCCATTCACCGCCCCCAGCCTGACCCCCACCACCGCACAAACCGCCCCCAGCCTTGCCCTCACTGCTGTGCACACATTGCCCCAAGCCTGACCGTCACCACCATCCGCACATGGACCCCAACCTGATACTCAACTCCGTCCACACAACGCCCCCAGCCTGACCCACACCGCCGACCAACAGTGCGCCCCAGCCTGACACTCACTGCCGTCCGAATCCGCCTCCAGCCTGACCCTCACCGCCACAAAACACCGCCCCCAGCCTGTCACTCACTGCCGTCCACACACCGCCCCCAGCAAGAACCTCACTGCCGTCCACACACCACCCCCAGCCTGACCCTTACTGCTGTCCACATACCATCCCCAGCCTGAACCTCACCGCCATGCACACACCACCCCCAGCCTCATCCTCACCTCTGCCCACACACCGCCCCCATCCTGACACTCACCGCTGTCCACACATCGCCCCCAGCCTGTCCCTCACCGCCATCCACACACCGCCCCGAGACTGCCCTCCACTACCGTCCAACACCGCCCCAAGCGTGAACCTCACCGCATACACACACCACCCCCAGCCTCACCCTCACAACTGCACACACATCGTCCCCAGCCTGATACACACCGCTGCCCACACGACGCCCCGAGCCTGACCCACGCCTCCATCCAACACCGCTCCAGCCTGACCCTCACTGCCGTCCAGCACTGCCCCCAGCATGAACCTCACTGCCACTAGCCTGATCCTCACTGTCCCCCACCTGACTCTCAACACCATTCAATACCGTCCCCAGCCTGACCCTCACCGGCGTCCGCACATTACCCCCAGCCTGACCCTCACTGCCGTACAACACCGCCCCCGGCATGAACCACACTGCCGTCCAAGCGCCACCCCCACCCTGACCCTCACCACCACCCACACAGCGCCCCCACCCTGACCCTCACCGCCATCCAACACTGCTCCCTGCCTGACCCTCACCGGCTCCCACTCACCGCACGCAGCCTAACCCCCACCACCATCCATTCACACCGCCCCCAGCCTGACCCACACCGCCGTCCAACAGCCGCCCCAGCATGAACATCACTGTCATCCAACACCTAACCCTCACTGAGACACACACACCGCCACAGCCTGATCCTCACTGCTGTCCACACACTTCACCCAGCCTGAATCTCACCGCTGCCCACACACCATCCCCATCCTGACCCTCACCAACGCCCACTCACCGCCCCCAGACTGAACCCCACCACCGCACAACACCGACCCCACCCTGACCCTCACCGCCATCCATACACCGCCCACACCCTGACACTAATCGCTGTCCGAAACTGGCCCCAGAATGAACCTCAATGCCCCACCATACACCGCCCACAGCCTAACCCTCACCATCCGTTCAACACCGTCGCCAGTCTGCCCCTCACCTCCACCCACACACTGTCCCCAGCCTGACCCTCAACGCCGTACAACTCCGGCCGCAGCATGAGCCACACCGCCATCTCACACTGCCCCCATCCTGACCCACACCACCCACAGCCTGACCCTCACTGTCGCCCACTCACCGCCCCTAGCCTGACCCCCACCACCGCACACACCGCCCCCAGCCTTGCCCTCACTGCTGTCCACACACTGCTCCCAGCCTGACCCTCACCACCACCCGCACATGGACCCCAGCCTGATTCTCAACGCTGTCCACACAACGCCCCCAGCCTGACCAACACCGCAGTCCAACAGTGCGCCCCAGCCTAACACTCACTGCCGTCCGAATCCGCCTCCAGCCTGACCCTCACCGCCACAGAACACCGCCACCAGCCTGTCACTCACTGCCGTCCACACACCGCCCCCAGCAAGAACCTCACTGCCGTCCACACACCACCCGCAGCCTGACCCTCACTGCCGTCCACACACCATCCCCAGCCTGACCCTCACTGCCGTCCACACACCATGCCCAGCCTGACCCTCACTGCTGTCCACACACCATCCCCAGCCTGACCCTTACTGCCGTCCACACATCCTGTCCAGCCTGACCCTCACTGCCGTCCACACACCGCCCCCAGGCTGACTCTCACTGCTGCCCACACACCGCCCTCAGCCTGACCCTTACTGCCATTCACTCACCGCCTCCAGACTGACCCCACCACTGCACAACACCGCCCACAGCCTGACCCTCACGAACGTTAAACACCATCCCCAGTCTGACCCTCACAACCACCCACACACCGTCCCCAGCCTGACCGTCACCCCGCCCATACACCACCCCCAGCCTGACCCTCACCACCCAAACCTGATCTTCGCCACTGCTCAACACCGTCCCCAGCCTGACCCTCACCACAACAAAACACCGCCCCCAGCCTGTCACTCACTGCCGTCCACACATCGCCCCCAGCAGGAACTTCACTGCCGCCCACACACCGCCCTCAGCCTGACCCTTACTGCCGTCCACACACCGTTAACAGCTTGATCCTCACCGACGCCCACACATTGCCCCCAACTTGATCCTTCCTGCCATCCACTCGCCTCCCTCAGATTGCCCCCACCACTGCACAACACCGCCCACAGCCTGACACTCACCACTGTTCAACACCATCCCCAGCCTGACCCTCACCACCACTCACATGCCGCCTCCTGCCTGATCCGCACCGCCGTCCACACACTGCCCCCAGCCTGACCCTCACTGCCGTCCAACAACGCCCCCAGCCTGACCCCCACCACCACAAACACCGCCTCCAGCCTGACCCTCACTGCCTTTGAACAACACCCACAGCCTGACCCCCAATACCACAAAACACCGCCCCTAGTCTGACCCTCAATGCAGTCCACACACCGCCCTTAGCATGAAACTCATCGCTGTCCACACACCGCCCGCAGCCTGTCCCTTACTGCCGTCCACACACTGCCCCCAGCCTGACTCTCACTGCCGTCCACACAGCCCCCCCATCCTGACCCTCACTGCCGTCCACACACTGCCCCCAGCCTGACCCTCACTGCCATCCACACACCACCCTCAGCCTGTCCCTTACTGCCGTCCACACACCGTCCCAGGCCTGACCATCACCGACGCCCGCTCACTGCCCCCAGACTGACCCCACCACCGCACAACACCGCCTACAGCTTGACCCCAAACACAGTCCACACATCGCCCTCAGCCTGAACCTCACCGCCGTCCACACAGGGCCCCCACCCTGAACGCCACCGCCGTCCACACGCTGCACCCAGCCTGACCTTCACCGCCCACATCCTGTCTCTCACTGCACTCAACCTGACCCTCTCCCACATAGCCTGACCCTCACCGTGTCCAACACTGCCCCAGGCTGACTCTCACCACCGCCCCCAGCCTGTCCCTCACCGCCGACCACACTCCACCCCCCGCTTGACCCTCATTGCCATCCACACACTGCCCCCAGGCTGAACCTCACTGCCATCCACACACCACCCCAGCCTGACACTCACCGCCGTCCACACACCGCCCCAACCTGACCCTCACCGCCGTCCACACACCGCCCCCAGCCTGACCCTCACTGCTGTACAACACCGTCCCAACCTTAACCCTCACTGCCGCCCACCCTCTGCCCCAGCCTGACCCTCATGGCCGCCCACACACCGCCCCAACCTGACCCTCACCGCCATCCACACACCGCTCCCAGCCTGATTCTCACTGATGCCCACTCACCCCCTCCATCCTTACCCCCATCACCGCACAACACCACCCCCAACCTGACCCTCACCACCGTACACACAACGCCCCCACCCTGACCTTCAATGTCATCCAACACCGCCCACAGCATGAACCTCACTGCACCTCCACAAACTGCCCACAGCCTGACCCCCACCACAGTCCAAAGCTACATCCAGCCTGACCATCACCAGCATTCAACACCGCCACCTGCCTGACCCTCATCGCCATCCACACACTGCCCCAGCCTGACCCTCACTGCCGTCCACACAGCACCCCCAGCCTGACCCTCACCACCGTCCACACACCGCACCCCGCCTGATCCTCACTGCCATCCACACACTGCCCCCAGCCTGACCCTCACCACTGTCCACACACTGCCCCCAGCCTGATCCTCACTGCCATCCACACACTGCCCCCAGCCTGATCCTCACCGCCGTCCAACATGAGCCTCGCCTCCCGCACTCAGCAACACACCCCACACCCAAACCCATGCCCGCTGCTCCCATCCAACACTGGTACCCCGCCACAAACCCACTCCCCATACTCTTCCAAGACCGCCCCTTCTCCCAATCCCGTCCAACACCGCCTCTCCCACAACCCTGTCCAACACCATCCCCTCCCCAACCCCGTCCAGCACCGCCCCCTCCCACAACCACGTCCATCACCCCCCTCCCCCAACCCCGTCCAACACCGCCCCTTCCCCCAACCCCGTCCAACACCGCCCCCTCCACAAACCCATCCAACACTGCCCCCTTCCCCCAACCCCGTCCAACACCGCCCCTTCCCACAACCCTGTCCAACACCGCCCCTTCCCACAACCCCGTCCAACACCGCCCCCTCCCACAACCCCGTCCAACACCGACCCCTCCCACAACCCCGTCCAACACAGCTCCCCCAATAACCCTGTCCAACACCGCCCCCTCCCCAACCCTGTCCAGCACCACACCCTCCCACAACCCTGTCCAAAACCGCCCCCTCCCCCAATCCCGTCCAACACCACCCCTCCAACAACCCTGTCCATCACCCCCCTCCCCCAACCCCGTCCAACACCGGCCCCTCCCCAAACCCATCCAACACTGCCCCCTTCCCCTACCACAACCAACACCGCCCCCTCCCCAAACCAATCCAACACTGCCCTCTTCCCCGAACCCCGTCCAACACCACACCTTCCAACAAACCAATCCAACACCGCCCCCTCCCACAATCCTGTCCAACACCACCCCTTCCCACAATCCCGTCCAACACTTCCCCCTCCCACAATCCCGTCCAACACTTCCCCATTCCACAATCCCGTCCAACACCGCCCCCTCCCACAATCCCGTCCAACACCGCCCCCTCCCACAACCCCGTCCAATACCGCCCCCTCCCCAACCCCTTCCAACACCGCCCCCTCCCACAACCCTGTCCAACTCGTCCCCCTCCCCAACCCGGTCCAACACCCCCCCTCCCACAACCCTGCCCAACTCGTCCCCCTCCCCAACCCCGTCCAACACCGCCCCCTCCCACAACCCTGTCCAACTCGTCCCCCTCCCCAACCCTGTCCAACAGCACCACCTCCCCCAACCGCGTCCAACACCTCCCCCTCCCACAACCCCGTCCAACACCGCCACCTCCCCCTATCCCGTCCAACACTGCCCACCACCCAATCCCGTCCAACACTTGCCCCTCCCCAACCCCGTCAAACACCACACCCTCCCCAACCCTGTCCAACACCATTCCCTTCCCAATCCCGTCCAACACCACCCCCTCCCCAACCACATCCAACACCGCCCTTGCCTCAACCCCCTCTCTCACACTCCCTCTCCCCTCTCTCCACCCCGTCTCTCCCCCTCTCGCTCTCCCGTCTCTCTCTTCCCCTCTCTCTCCCCCTCACTCTCTCGCCCCCTCTCTCTCTCACACACCTCTCTCGCCCCCCTCTCTCTTGCCCTCTCTCTCTCGCCCGCCTCGCTGCCCTCTCTCTCAACCCCCCTCTCTCTCTCCAACCCCCTCTCCCTCTGTCTCAACTCCATCTCTCTCTCGCCCTCACTCTCTCTCTCTCACTTGCCCCCTCTTTCGCCCCCCTTTGCCCCCATTTCGTCCCCCTCTTTTGCGCCTCTTTTCGCCCCTCTCCCTTTCGCCACACCCTCTTTCCCCCACTCTCTGTTTCACTCCCCCTCTCTTTCGCCCCACTCTTTCGCGCCCCTCTCTTTTCCCATCCCCTCTTTTGCCCCTCTCTTTCTCCCCCGTCTCTTTCGCCAATTCTTGCCCCCGCTCTCTAACTCCCTCTCTCTCGCCCCCTCTCTCTCTCACCCCCGTCTCTCTCGCCCACCTCTCTCTCTGCCCCCCTCTCTGTTGCGCCCCCATCTCTCCCGTCCAACCTAACTCTCCCTGCTCATTCACCTTCCCTGCACTTTCTCTCCCTCTCGCCCACTCTCGCTCTGTTGCTCTCTACCCACCATCTCGTCCCTCTGTCTGTCTGTCTCTTCCTCTCTCTTTCTCTCTCGGTCACTCTCTCTCTCTTTCACTCTCTCTCTCTCTTTCTCTCTCACTTTCTCTCTCTCTCTGGACCCATCTCCCCCCTTGCTCACTCTCTCTCTCTCTCAAGTCACTATCGCCTCATCTCTCACTCTCTCCCCTTCTCTCTTACTTTACCCCCGTCTCGCTTTATCCTGCCACCATCCCCTCCCTCTCTTGCCCCCTCTCTCTGTATTGCACAATTCCTCTCTTTCTCTCGCTCAGCCTCTCTCTCTCAATATCTCTCTCTCATCCGCTCTCACCCTCTCTCTCTCTACTGCTCGCCCTCTGTCTGTCCCCTCTCTCTCTCTCTCCTCATATGTCTCTCTCTCTCTCTCTCTCGCTATCTCACTCTCTCACCCCCTCTCTCTCTCTCCCACCCCAACTCTGTCAAACCCCCTCTCACGGAGCACTCTCTCCTTCTTGATCTTCCTCTCTCTCTCGTCTCTTTCGCTCTCTTGCTCTCATCCTCTCTCTTCCACTGCCCCCCTCGTCCCTTCTCGCTCACTCTCGACAACCCTTTCACAGCCTTCTCTCCTTCTCAGCCATCCTCTCTCTTTCCTCTCTCTCACCATCGCTCCATCGCTCTCTCACTCGCCCTGTCTCTTTATCTCTCCCCTATCTCTCTCTCTCTTTACCTTGCTCTCGCTGACTCTCTTCCGTCCCCCTATTCTCTCTCTCCCATTTCTTTTCTCCCTCTCTCTCTCACTCTGTCTCTCTCTCTCTGTTTCTGTCTCGCCCTTTCTTGCCCCTGCACTCTCGCTGTCACCCTTTCTCTCTCCCACCCCCACTCTGTCAAACCCCCCTCTCACGGAGTCCTCTTTCCTTCTTGTTATTCCTCTCTCTCTCGTCTCTTTCGCCCTCGCTCTCTCCCAACACAACACTCTCTCTCATCCTCTCTCTCTCTCTCACCCTAACTCTCATTCTTGCCCTTGCGCTCTCTCTCGACCCCTTTCTCTCTCCCTCGCCCCCTCTCTCTCACCCCCTCTATCTCTTTTTTGCCTCAATTTCTCTCGAACCCCGTTTCTCTCTCTCTTGCTCCTTCTGTCTCTCTTGCTCCCTCTCCCTCTCTCGCCCCTCAATCTCTCTTACCCATCTCTCTTTCTTACTCTCTTAACGCCTCCCTCTCTCGCTTCTTCTTTCTCTCAGCTCAGCTCTCCTTGCCCCCCCTTCTCTCTGTCTTGCCCTCCCCTCTCTCACTCCCTCTCTCTCACCTCTATGTCTCTCTCACCCCGTTTTTCTCTTTCTCACTCAACTCATCACTCTCTCACCCCTCTAGCTCTCTCTTGCCCAGTCTCTCTCGCCCTCACAAACTCTCTCTCACTCGCCCTCTCACTCACTCTCCTGCCTGCTTCCTTGCCCCTCTCTCTCGATCCCCCTTGTCTCTCTCTCTCGAACCCCTCTCGCTCGACCCTCTCTCTCTTGCCGCCTCTATCTCTCTCGACCTCCCGCTTTTTTGCCCCTCCCTCTATCTCTCACCCCTGCCTCTCTCTCATTCTCTCAGCCCTCATTCTCTCTCTCTCTTCCCTCTCACCTCTTCTCTCTCTCTCTCTCGCCTCCCCATCTCTTGTCCACTTTCTCTCTCCTTTTCCCTCTCTCTCTAAGACTTGCCCCCTTTCTCTCTCGCAGCCTCCCTCGTACCTCTCTGTCTCTCTTTCTCTCTCTCGTCTCTGTCTCTCATTATCTTCTACCCTGTCTCTGTCTCTCTCCCTACTTCAACTTATCTCTCTCTTGCCCCCTGCTCTCTCTCTGCTCCTTCACTCTCTCTCCACGTTCTCTCACTCTCTCCCCACCTCCCTCCGTTTCTCTCTGACTGAATCTCTCTTCCTCCTGCTCCTACCTCTCTCTCTGACACTCTCTGTCTCCCTGGTCCTTCCCTCTCCCTCTCACCCAGAGACTGGGAATTGGTAGAGGTCTGCGTGTGGGGTGTGGGGTGAGATGATAGAGAGATGTGGGAAATGGGCGGAGGGGAAAATGGGATGGAGACAGAATTGCGGGAGGGAGACAGCGACGGCAGGAGAGAGAGAAAGAGTAAGGGTGAGGGGAAGAGGGAAGAGTGGAGGCAGTTGGAGAATCTCGTGTTGGGGGTGTGAGAGGGAGAGGCGGAGCGTGAAGGAGAAACAATAGTGGAGGCAGGTGGAGAAATCGTGGTTGGGGGGTGTCTGAGAGGGGACGAGAGCGTGAAAGGGAGAGATGGTGAGAAAGAGACAGTGTGCAGAAAGTGAGGGAGAGGGGAAGAAGTGATGAGAAAGAGTAGGGGAGAGGAATTGGGGAAGTCAGGTTGGAGTGGGGGGAACAGAGGGAGTTAAACCCAGCTGCTGAGCTCAGGGCGCGGTACCTTCCCCTTTCCTGAGGACCAGGACTTGGGGCTGAGTCTGTCTCTCTCCATTTCAGCTTCTCCAACACAACGACACACAACAACATCGGTCACTCTGCTGCTCGGCACGCTTTAATCAACATTTTTATTGTTTACAAATGGAAATGATGGATACAGTCAGTGGGATGGTGCCTTTTCTCACTGGCCCCTGAGTTGTGAGAAACATTGAAATGTTTCCCTGTAACCCCCCTGTGGGATAAGGATGGACAAACCAGCGCTACCCTCAATATGATACCATAGCGACAGGCTGCCCCATCGCTGAAACACTGAACTGAAATGAGAAAATCCCGGATGGATTGATTAATGAGGGAATTTGATGGATGGATGGATTTGGGTGAAGCGATATTTCATCACATTCTTCAGCTGCTGCCTGAACTTCGTCTGGGTGACGGCATAAATCGCGGTGTTTGTGCAGCAACTGAGGAGCTGCAGCATGAAGCCCAATTCCACCACAAAGGGATGGAGATACACAGACCGATACCCAAAATCATACATCCGTCTCCATATAGAATACAGCATGAACGTTGACCATAACAGGATGAAATTGGCCGAGATCACAAACAGTAAAATGATAGATTTTTTTCGGTTTCTCATTTCTGTGTCAGACTGAGCGTCCCCATTGGTGTAAGCGCGGAGTCTCCTGCGGGCTCTGCTGGTCACTAAAATGTGTCTGACGGTGAGAACATTGAGCAGCAGAATCAGGAGAAATGGGACACACGGGGTTAGAATGTGGTGGAGGAACTCAATTGTGACCCAGACACTGGAGAATATAACACCGTCTGTTACATCACAAAACCAAGGGGTGTTCATCAGCCAATACCGAGCCTTGAGCATAAAATACCAGGATATGTCCTTTAAACAGCTCAGCACAGTCACTGCTCCCAGAATCACAGCCGCCGTTTTCTCACTGCAATATTTACTTTTCAGCTTCTGGCAACAAATGGCCACAAACCGATCAAAGGTGAAAGTGACGGTGAACCAGACAGAGCAGTCAGTGGCTGCATAAAGCAGGACGGCGTGGATATTACACACGGGGACGGAGTACAGGAAATACAACTGTTCCCGATAAACAATGGGAATGTGTCTCAGTATCAGGTCGAGGATAATGACCAGGAGATCCGCCGCTGCCATGGCCCCCAGGTAACGTCTGACACATGGAGACAATCCACAATCTTTATAAAGCAGGACGTAGATGGTCACTACGTTAACTGTGAGGAAGGAAAACAAACCCATTATCCATCAGCCTGGAGGCAAAGGAAACCGTTTGATCAGGGACCCAGTGAGATTTTCAAATGTGTCCCTGTATTCAGGGATTTATTAAAATAATTAGCGCTGGAATAACAAATGGGAAGGTCGGAATTACTGACAAAAATGGGCCATAAACCACAAGAAACCCTCCCTCCCCAAACACACAGAGACACATCCATAAGGACAGATTGTTTCTAGAACATTCCCACACACTCGCGCACTCGAGAGCAGACACAGGTCACTCCTTCCCAGTTCCTAATACGGAGGATGGAAACGTTGCTGTCCTGAAGGGTTCTCTCCCAGTTTCCTGAAGACAAACGGAGTTTGGGAATTCCTATATTTTGGTCTAAATTGTGGTCGATCCTGTGTCGTGAAGAAATGTAAACACCGGGAAAACGTATTCACCCCTTTAACTGCCTGAGGGGACTTCGGAACAGTGTCTCCTTCTCCCTGGAATGGGATCTCTTCCCTCGGGATCTTATCATTTGTTCAATTCACTGACTTGCGGCCGTTCACAAACAATGTCAGGGACAGAACGTTCCGGGGAATGTCAGTTATAAAATGTCGGGGACAGAACGTTCCGGGGAATGTCAGTTATAGAACGTCGGGGACAGAACGTTCCGGGGAATGGCAGTTATAGAATGTTGGGGACAAAACGTTCCGGGGAATATCAGTTATAGAATGTCAGGGACTGAACTCTCCAGGGAATGTCAGTTATAGAATGTCGGGGACGGAACATTCCGGGGAATGTCAGTTATAGAATGTTGGGGACAGAACGCTCTGGGGAATGTCAGTTATAGAATGTTGGGGACGGAACGTTCCGGGGAATGTCAGTTGCAGAATGTTGGGGACAGAACGCTCCGGGGAATGTCAGTTGTAGAATGTTGGGGACGGAACGTTCCGGGGAGTGACATTTATAGAAAGTTGGGGACAGAACGCTCCGGGGAATGTCAGTTACAGAATGTTGGGGATGGAACGTTCCGGGGAATGTCAGTTGTAGAATTTCAGGGACAGAACATGCCAGGGAACTCCTTGACCTGTCCATCACCTTTCCCCTTACCCACCCCACCAACATGATGTACTGTGCATGGGCACACTGTAACATTAATGGGGTGTGAGACGGAGGGTCCAATCACAGGAACGGGAATTAAAGGCATTGCCAGATCAGCTGAAAGTGTTAGATATACCACATTCTCAATCCAACGCACAGAATCAGCCCAGAAACCATCAACCCAGAGGCGATATCTGTTCACCGTGGAACACTGTGTCGACCAGGCCAGTGTACTGCTCAGTACAACCCAGCAATCTGTCCAGATTCATTCATTACACTGGTCAATGCAATCCAGTGATCTATCCAGAGTGGAGTACTGTGCAGACTACAGCAGTGCATTGATCTATAAACCCAGACCATATATCTGTCCAGCACTGGGAGCTGTGTAGACCACATCAGTGCATTGATCTATAAATCCGGACTAGATATCTGTCCAGCACTGGGAGCTGTGCAGACCACAACAGGGCACTAATGTGTGAATTTGAAACAAATATCCATCCAGCATGGGGAGCTACACAGACCATATCATTGCAGTATCTATAAACCTCAATCAGAATGACTTACCAGCACAGCGATCTGTGCAGTGATCACCCGTGAATTAATTTGCAAACCTGGAGCAGTTACCCTCCAAGTGAGTAGTACTGTGTACACCACCCCAGTGCATTGATCTGTAAACCAGGAGCAGTTACCCTCTGTTTTAAAAAATTCTCAAGGTCAGGTTCGTAGGAGAGTAGTCTGACACAGAACAAACGACCAAGAGGCGAGTCTGCTAGAATATGGGCATTTTATTCCCCGCAGCGTCGCCACAACCAACGGGTCTGGCTTATACTCACTCTACATGTTACCGGAACTGGGAGCCGTCAGTTCTCGTAGAGCGGTTGCCAACAACCCACGCTCGGCGGTTAAACGTAACCCCGGAGCAGACTCACCGAACTGGAGACTTTTCCAACTGATATACTCTTTTCCAGATATAAACATTCATGTGAACAGCAGAGCAAGGCTAAAAAACACATTCCATTCTGGTTACATACAGATAAGAAGTTTCACACGGGGAGGTGTGTAATAAGATTCACACGGGACTAAGCAACACCTCCATTCCGGTTAGATTCACACATGTATTGGGACATAATTTTTAACCGTTTCACCACATTCCACTGCTTGGCACAATACATGTGTTACATTATGATTCACACATGTATTGGGACATAATTTTACACCACATTCCACTGCTTGGCCCAATACATGTGTTACATTATGCTTAATTCAGTTCAATTCGTTTCAGTTAATTTCAGTTCAGTCAATTCAGTGTAGTTCAATTCAGCTCAGTTCAGGTCTGTTCAGTTCAATTCAATTGTGTTCAATTCAGTTCCGTCCATTTCAATTCAATTTAGCTCAGTTCCATTTTGTTCCGTTCAATTTGATTCACTTCAGTTCCACTCAGTTCAGTTCAGTTCAATCCCATTCAATTCTGTTAACTCCGCTTCAGCTTTTTGGACATGCCCACATCCTCCGCTGTACCCCAGGCAAGGGGTTCTTCGGCAGGACTGGGATCCTCTCTCAAACAAACTGCCACGTACATGCCCACATCCATGCCATCCCGGGACGGTCGGGACCTCCACAGTTTGTTCTTCTGGTTTCTTAGTCTTTTTCCAAAACATTGTTCTGTATCAAAATCTCTCCTCAATTGCGATTGATCCTGCCGACTACGCCAAATGTTTTAAAAAATTCTCAAGGTCAGGTTCGTAGGAGAGTAGTCTGACACAGAACAAACGACCAAGAGGCGAATCTGCTAGAATATGGGCATTTTATTCCCCGCAGCGTCGCCACAACCAACGGGTCTGGCTTATACTCACTCTACATGTTACCGGAACTGGGAGCCGTCAGTTCTCGTAGAGCGGTTGCCAACAACCCACGCTCGGCGGTTAAACGTAACCCCGGAGCAGACTCACCGAACTGGAGACTTTTCCAGCTGATATACTCTTTTCCAGATATAAACATTCATGTGAACAGCAGAGCAAGGCTAAAAAACACATTCCATTCTGGTTACATACAGATAAGAAGATTCACACGGGGAGGTGTGTAATAAGATTCACACGGGACTAAGCAACACCTCCATTCCGGTTAGATTCACACATGTATTGGGACATAATTTTTAACCGTTTCACCACATTCCACTGCTTGGCCCAATACATGTGTTACATTATGATTCACACATGTATTGGGACATAATTTTACACCACACCCTCCCAGCATGTAAGACTGCGTACACCACTCGAGTGCATTGATCTGCAACCCAGGAGCAGGTACACTCCCAGCATGTAGGACTGTGTACACCACCACAGTGCATTGATCTGTAAACTAGGAACAGTTACACTCACAACATGTAGGACTGTGTACACCACCCCAGTGCATTGATCTGTAAACTAGGAGCAGTTACCCTGCCAGCATGTAGGACTGTGTACTCCATCACAGTGCATTGATCTGTAAACCAGGAGCAGTTACCCTCCCAGCATGTAGGACTGTGTACCCCACCCCAGTGCATTGATCTGTAAACCAGGAGCAGTTACCCTCCCAGCATGTAGGAATGTGTACACCACCCCAGTGCATTGCTCAGTAACACTGTGTTAGATCACTGCCCAGCGTGGGGAAACTTGCAGCCCGGGCTGGAGCTGACAGGATGTGCAGCTCCTATCCATTTGCAGCTCCTTCGCTCCATTGTTGCCCTGACAAAGGGGTGCTCTGGGTGTGAACATCACTGCCAGAGAGAGATAGCGGGGGAATCAGTTTAAATATCACCACATGGGAGGTGTTTGGGAAATAGACAGAGAGGAGGAGACTGAGAGACAGTGTCCTGGAAGGATGTGATCCCAGGTTTCAGAATGCTGAAAAGTAGACACTTCGATAACATCCTGTAATATGAGCCTGTCTTCCCAGGAAAGATGGGAAAAAGTGATATTGGTGTGAGGTCAGATGATGGAGAGTTTTGGATGAGCATTTGTTCTACAACTTTGTAAATGGAGTCCGTCATGGCTGGAGGTACACATCATCACCCAGATGCCCCTGGATATTCCGTGATCCCTGACACTGATGTCATCCTTAAAAGCCCAATGGGCAACGATTGAGCTTTCTCTGTTTGGAGCTACCCTGCACAGTTTACCTCGAGCATGGCAGATAAGGGACAATTACACCACGGTTTGTCAACAGGGGCACGGAGGTCCTGGTGGATGAGCTAGTACAGAGGGGGACCATTCTCTTCCCAGAGGGGCCGACACCACCAGACCCACCGAGCATGTTCTGAGCTCACCACCCAGCTCAGTGCAGTATCTGCAGTCTGAAGAAATGCCGCAACAATACAGGACAAGCATCAATAACCTTCCCCACTCTGTCAGGATATGGGTCACCGTCTTCTCTTTGCTCCCTCACAGTCACTGTATATCTGTTACAGCACCGACTCCCGAACAAGGCTCATGGTCCACCACTCTCACTGCCTCATGCTGCACCTTCTCTCTCTGTCTCTCTGTCTCTCTCTCCCTCTCTCTCCCCCTCCCTCCACTTCACCCCCACACTAATAACACTGCATGGATACAACACTGTGGACTGACTCCCTCCGGACACCTCACCATGACTCCCTCCCCACCTACACTAACACTAACAGCAGGACCACCCACTCCCACCCTCACTCCCTCCCCCCACTTCTCCCATTTCAGGAGAAACAGCCTGGAATAGGACAGGAAGGGCCTATCCGGGTGGTGGAGTGCCCGATATCCGTTACGTCACCCCCTCCCTCTGCCATGTGTGGAGGACCCTAGTACGAGCCGGAGAGGACCAGGACGCCTCGTGTGGAGATTCTGAAACATCCACGTCCCACAGACCGAGTAAGGAGTAATGTTCAGTGAAGGGCAATTCTCACTTTAAACCCACTGGCAGCTCCGTTTCCCCCCGGCACAACTTAGAAGCCGTGGCCCTTTTGCCATCTCCCTTTTGTGTTGAACTGGTACAAATGGAATCCCCCCAGTCTCGGTGGGCAGGAGGGTGGGCTCACAACGCATCGTCACCACCACCTCCCAGGAAGGGAGCACCGAGACTCCCTCCTACACCTCCCCTGTAAACAGCTCAGATACTGAAACTAATATGTGATAGTTACTGCCCTCCCCACTTGTCCTGACATCTTCAACAATCTGTGCTCATATACTCGCAGCGCTCTCTGTTCCTGCAGCCCCTTTATAATGTCACAGCCTGCTTTAAACTGCCGTTCATTGTCTTTCCTACCAAAGTGTATAATCTCACACTGCTATGCACTGATCCCCATCTGCCAAAAACCTGAACACTCCATCAACGTGTGATTGTCCTGTTAGAGTTCCACACTCTCCTCCATAGACTTCAGAGTTCTTCCAGGTTCGGTGCCATCTACAAACATTGAGATTGTTATAGTGTCACAGTCCCCATGAAGCAACTGAAATCCTGCCCCACATACACGAGTGTGAGCAAGTGAAATACTGATATATTCCTATGGACAAAATCGAATAATGACATGCTGTCAATGGAGCAACAAAAGTCCTGACATACACCAGACGGAGCAAATGAAATATTGACAAACCACAGAGCAAAAGAAATCCGGATAGGTCTCACTTATCGATATTCATCAGGGGAGAATGTGATGAAGTTGAAAGTGTGTACTGTACCTTTAAGAGAGGGTGAATGCTGTTCTGAACTGAGAGCTTACAAGCACCTGTGATACGAGAGGATGGCAGACCGAGAAACAGAATATTGCTAAGGAGCTGGAGTCAGGTAATAAGCAGTTAAGAGAAAGAGGGTCCTAGAGTTGTGCATAGTTGATGTAAATTTTTTACTTTCAGAGTGAAAAAATAAATTGATGTTTTTATTTAAACATTGGAATTTAGCAGATCTGTCCCTCATATTTTAACAGTTTACAAGGCGAATTAAGCATTTCTTTATGTTACATTTAAGTTACCAGATGAGCTTCACGCCGTGTCCTCACCATTCCCGTGTGTGTATCTGTGTGTCTCTGTGTGGGGCAGGTCTGGCAGTCTTTGTGGTGCTTAAAGTGATGCAATGCCACCCTCTGCTGGCCTCCACACGCCACTGCACAGGCATTGGCAGAGGGTGAAAATCAGCAGGGATTCATTCAGAGAGGGTGAGGGAGAGGGCAGCTGCTCATAGCACCATCCAAACTGATGTCTTATCCATGGACTGATCTAAATGTCCTTTAAACACTGTAACTGTCCCTGCTTTCACCACTTCCTTTGGAAGTTCATTCCAAACACAAGCCAGCTTCTGTCTAACATAAGTACCTCTCATGACTTTCGTAAATCTTTTTTCCTCGCACCTTCAAAATCCCTCAGTTTTGAATCCCCAACTCTAGTGAAAAGACATCAGCCCTTCAGCTTCTCTGTAACCCTCATTATTTTATAAACCACTGTAAAGTTACTGCTTAATCTCATATTCTTCAGTGAAAAAAGACCCAGCCTATCCAGCCTCTCCTTATAGCTCCCTAGTGAATAGTCAAGGTATTTTCTAACGGTACGGGGAGTCAAAAACTAGAGGACATAGGCTTAAGGTGAGAGGGGAAGCATTTAAAAGTGACCTAAGGGGCAGCTTTTTCACCCAGAGGGTGGTGTGCCTATGGAATGAGCAGGCAGGGTGACCAGACTGGACACGGTATTCCAGAAGAGGTCTCACCAATGTCCTGTACAACCACAACATGACATCCCAATTCCGATACTCAAAGGTCTGTCTTATGAAGACATGTGTGTTAAACACCTTCTTAACCACACTATCTATATGAGATGCAAATTTTAAAGAATTAAACCTGACGGCCTAGGTTTCTGTACTACAGCACTGCCAAAGACTCTGCTTTTAATCGTATAGGTCCTGCTGTTGTGTGATTTACCAAACTCAATACCTCGCATTAATCCAAACTAAACTCCATCAGCCACCCCTCAGCCCAGTGAGTGATATTACTGTCACCTACCCCTCCCCCTTCAATTTTAAAACGCCCATCCGTCTCTAGGATGCCTACACACTCCGGCCTTGATTTTCACAAAGACCCTGAGCTTGGGTTGCCTTGTATGGTTAGGGGGAGGAGGGACAGATTGCAGACACAGTGAGTGGGGAGGAGAGGCTGGACAGTAATCAGCGGCCTGGTGTCATTTCATGGTTTTAGGAAAAGGGGAGTCGCACATGAGAGTTGGGTAAGAGTGATCGTTGTTTTGGGGTCAGAAATTAAGTCTTCCTTCGTCTCTGGTGTTCAGTAATACATATCTATTTGAGACCCTTCATTAGGCAGAGTGTGTTGGCATAATTTCTTTCCCTAATATTGCAGACTACAGATAATAGCAATTAAAGATGTTTATAGTTAATTTCGATGGCACAACACGTACACTCAATATCCTACAGTTGAGAAAAATATCTTGCATTTGTTTAATAATACAAAGTGTTGTTTGTAATTCAGTAATGGTAAACTGATTATAATAAATCCATACCAAGCTGAAAGTGGGCACTAAAATATGATCCAAAATCTGGGAATGGTAGTGTGTAGTGGGTAGTGTCCCTGTCTCTGAGCCAGAGCTCTGGATTTGATTCCAATTCCTGAACTTGTATGGTCGTGTTCGTAGCTCTGGGCTAGAAGGCCTGGATTCAAGACCTGCCTGTTGCAGAGGTATGTCCCAGCATGTCAGGACAGTCTGATGAACAAACACACAGGAGAATACTGTTATAGCTTTATGGGTATTGCTGAATGATGCTAGTGTCCCTACCTCCGGGCACAAAGGTCCAGGCGTAAAGCCCACAGAAGTGTCTCAGGATATATCTGAACAAACTGATTAAAATGGATTTCGAATTGTGACTTGATGGAGAAGGAAGAGGTGTCAGTATTGCATTTCAGAATTTAGGCCCGGGATGACTGAAAGTACAGCCATTCGTGTTGATTGGGGTCACATTGTGCAGCAGTAAAGGTTTATAAAACCAAAATGGCCATGGATAGAGTGAGTAGTCAGGGGTTTTTCCCCAGGTTAGGGGCGTCCAAAACTAGAGGGCATTGGTGGAAAGTGAGAGGGGAAAGGTTTTGAGGAGGCCTAAAGGGTACCATTTCACACAGAGGGTGGTGTGCATATGGAATGAGCTGCCAGAGCAATTGGTGGAGGCTGGTACACCTACAGCATCTGGGTACTGAGAGACCTGGTGAGCTTTTCCAGCAATTTCTGTATTTGTTTAAAAAATGCATTCAGTTTAACACAGGTATTCTGAATAATTTAAACATTTTTATTTTTTTTTAATGACGCAGGGACATAAAAACATATTTCAAATTGACCGAGACCATTTTCTGCGAAGTGTATGGCTCTGCAATGATGCACCTACATGGAATAGGGAATGTGATGGAGACAAGTTTGGACAATGTACAAGGAGACCTCACATGGTCCAGTTTGGGAGAGGATGACATTACTGTGTGATTCAATTCAGAGAGGGAGAAAATGTAATCTGTCCGAGAAGGAATGGCCTATTGCACTCTCTCTCCTTCATTGTTCCTCATCACAGCAATGTGTGCGAACTAAAAAAAACCCTCTACTGTCATCGTTACCTTTCTTATTTTTATGGAATTCCTGCAGTGTAGAAACATGCCCTTCGACCCAACAAGTCCATACCAACCTTCCCAACCCATTTCCCTATGTTTACTCCTGACTATTGCAAATAACCTAGAAATCCCTGAACACGATGGACAATTTAGCATGACCAATCCACGTAACCTACACAGTTTGTGGTAGGAAACTGGATCACCCATTAGAAGCTCACACAGACAAGGGGAGAATGTGCAAAATCCACACAGACAGTAACCCAAGGCTGGAATCGACCCCAAGTCCCTGGTGTTGTGAGGCAGCAGTGCTAACCACCGTGCTACCCTTTGGATGATCCCTAACCAGAATTCACTGGAATCTTCTCAATGCCGAAAGCAAAGGGAATTCAGCCAAATCCAAACTCTCCCAGGATGAAATCCCATTGCTGGCAGCTTGTGTGAGTACAATATCTTCAGAAACAGAATAACGTTTTGGACAATCTCACAATTTTTCCTTTGTCATGAGTTCCAATAATATTCGGACCAAGTTCTTTCAAGTTGAAATTGCAGAGAGAGAGAGTGTGTGTGTGTGTTTGTGTGTGTGTGTGTGTGTGTGTGTGTGTGTGTGTGTGTGTGTGTGTGTGTGTGTGTGTGTGTGTGTGTGTGTGTGTGTGTGTGTGTGTGTGTGTGTGTGTGTGTGTGTGTGTGTGTGTGTGTGTGTCAGTGTTTTTAGAAATGGAAATATTGATTATATATTTGCAATACCCAAACAGTTTGCCATTCATCTTTCCATCATAGTTTGAGTAACATTGCTCTGGATCATAAACGTGTTGTTTTAGCAGATTAAAGAAACTAGCCTGACTTGTTCCTAAAACTGACCCTGATCCAGTCTGATACCGATATCATCGGCCATATCGCCGACCTGGTTACATTTAACATTTGTTGTGAGCAGTGGAGGAGTGGGACTAGAAAACGAAACAGTGACCCAAAAAGCCAGGGAACTATAGCCCGATGAGCCTAATGTCAGTGGTGGGTACGTTGTTGGAGGGGATTCTGAGGGACACGATTTACATACATTTGGGAAGGCAAGGGTTGATCGGAGTAGACAACGTAGCTTTCTGCATGGGTAATCAAGTCTCATTAATTTGGTTGAGTTTTTTGAAGAAGTGACGAAGAAGATTGATGAAGGCAGTTTGGTAGACATTGTCTATATGGACTTCAGCAAGGTGTTCATTTAAAGAACAAAGACCAAAGAAAATTTACAGCCCAGGAGCAGGCCCTTCGCCCTCCAAGCCTGAGTCGATCCAAATGTACTGTCTAAATGTGTCGGTCAATTCCTAAGCATCTGTATCCCTCTGCTCTCCACCTACTCATACATCTGTCCAAACGCATCTTAAATGAATCTACCGTGCCTGCCTCCATCACATCTGCTGTAAAAGCGTTCCAAACGCCCACAACCTTCTACGTGAAGTACTTACCGCGTGTATCCCTCTTAAAGCTTCCACCTCTCACTTTGAAAGCATGACCTCTCGTTATAGAATCCTTCATCCTGGGAAAAAGCTTGTCCCTATCCACCCTGTCTATACACTTCTTGATTTTGCAAACCTCAACCAGGACCCACTGAATCTCCTTTTTTCTAGGGAAAATAAACCTAACCTACTCAGCCTATCTTCATAGCTAGTATTTCATTCCGATTGGTAGACAGATTAGTACCTTTCAGTCGCGTGGGATACAGAGGAAGCTAGTCACATTTGACCTGAAGGAAAAGGGGTATTCTTCAGACTGGAGGCTTGTGAGCAGCAGTGTGCTGCAAGAATCAGTACTGAGTCACTGCATTTCATCATTTATGTAAAGGATTTAGATGTGAATATTGGGGCTATAGTTAGTAAGTTCACAGATGACATCAGAAAGGTGGTGTAGTAGATTATCTCAGAGTACAATGAGACCACAATTAGATGGGACAAAGGGGCAAGGAGTGACAGATTAAGTTTAATTTAGATAAATACGAGGTTTTGCATTGTGTGAAGGCAAATCAAGGCAGAAATTATACACTTAATGGTAAGATCCTGGGGCGTGTTGTGAAACAAAGGGACCGACCGATGCAGGTACATTGTTCCTTGAAAGTGGAGTCGCAGGTGGACAGTGTGATGCTGAACACATTTGGCACATTTGCCTTAATCAGTCAGAGCATTGAGTATAGGGGTTGTGGTGGAATGTTGCATCTGTACAGGAAGTTGTTAAGGCCACCTTAAGAATACTGCAGAAAAGATTTACACGGATGTTCCAGGACTGGAGGTTTTAGCTTTATGGAGAGGTTGATTAGGTTGATGTGTTTCCCCCAGGAGTGTCAGAGGCTGAAGGGTGACATTATAGAGGTCTATAAAACCATCAGGGGCATGGATATTCTGAACAGCCACATTCTGCTCCCCAGGATAGGGGGGGTCCAGAACAAGAGGGCATAGGTTGAAGGCGAGAGGGAGAATGATTTAGAAGGGACATGAAGGTAAATGTTTCACACAGAGAGTGGTGCGTGCATAGAAAGTTCTGTCAGAGGAAGTAGTGAAGGCGGTTACAGTCGCACATTTAAAAGTATCTGAGAGGAGGAATATTGGCCAAATGCTGGCATATGGGACTGGATCAGATTTGATATTTGATCGGAGTGAGCAGGTTGGACTAATGGGTCTGTTTCCGTTCTGCATGACTCTCTGAATCTACAAGAGGGATGACAAAAAATTCTGAAAGGACCTTTCAAGTCGGAATTCTCTTCACTGGAGGTTTATTGTGCCTCTATGTTCATATTGATTGAAAGCTGCGTTAGGTAAATATTTGACAGAGAAGTGAGTCATGCATAATGGGACGCAGACAGGAAAGTGAAGCTGAGACCACAACCTGATCAGCCACAATCTTAGTGCCTGGGTGAGAAGGCTCAAAGTGTATAATGACCCATTCCTGTCCCTCAATCCCATGTTCCTGTGTTCCATTCAGACGCTCAAACATGCTAGACAGGAGCAGTTGGAGGCTACTTATTCCTATAACCTGGTGCACATAAACAGAGGAGACCATTCAGCCCTTCAAGACTGTCCCACACGGTGTGAGGTGATTTGGGAAGTGTAATTGGAAAATCTAGGCTGGATATGAAAGAGGCCCCACATCTCTCTTTTCTGAGCTCCCCCTCTCTGCAACTTGTGCTTCATTTGTTGGTCATGTTGTAGACCCAGATTCACTGTGAATACAACCCACATACCTCACCAAGCAATGGCTCACAAAATCCTCTGGTCTCCCTGACTGCAACATTCAAGAAAAGACCTTTCATGAAAATAACACCCACTAAATTTCGAATAACAGAATGGGAGAATATCAGAATCAGGGGAAGGTCGTTCACTCCCCAAGCCTGCCTTGCCCTTCACTAAGATCATGACTGATCTGCTCTTGGTCTCAAATCCTTTTCATACCCAATTATTCATAGCCCTCATCTCTCTGACAGGTCAATATCGATCTACCTCCTCTTCAAATACTTTCAGTCATCTTGCTCCCCAACACTCTTGAGAACAGAAATCCTGACATTCAATATCACCTGTTTGAAGAAAACACTTCGTGCTCCTATATCATGTCTTATTGATATGAACAAAAGAGGTTGACTCAAGAGTTCAGATAAAAATGACTGGCTCTGATGTCAAGGCAGTGGTTGACTTTTGTTTACACCAAGGAGCTGGACTTAATGGGAATCAGAGTAAACTCTCCAGTGTTTGGTGTCAAACATGGCACAAAGGAAGATGTTCATCATCGCAGTCCTGGGTCACCTCTGTGGGAGATCCTCAGGGTAGCTTCCTCTTCACAAAAATCTTCAGCTGCTTCATCAATGTCTCCCCGACCCACCCTCTCCACCATAAGATCAGAAGTGGGGATGGTCCCTGAAGATTCCACAATGGTCAGAACATTTTGTCCCCCCTCAGCTCCTGAACTGTTCTGTGTCCATTTGCAGCAAGACCCAGACTCCATTGGGACTTGTGCTGATAAAATGTCAGTAACATTCATGTAACAGCACTGACTGACACTGCACATTGCCACAGTAAAACAAGAGTTCATTCAGCACCTAACGCTGGTTTCACAGGAATATGAGGAAGCCATTCAGCCCATTGACACTATTGGAGAAGAATAGGGATAGCCCATTCAGTGCCTCCAACCTATTACTCAGGAAGGGAAGGAGTCTAGTGTGAAGTACCACACCAGAGCCCCTTGAAAATATTTGAAGGCAGTAGCCACGATTCTAATGTTCTCTTATTTTAATGGAAATGTCAAGTTTCTGTTCCAGATGCAATGTGACTGGTCAAACAACTCGGTGGTAAGCAAAACACTATTTACTTAAACACGAAAGATGAAACAAAACCAAAGAAAGAGGAATTTAGAATAACGTAATTATATTGGACTGCTTAACAGAATAATAGATATAGGAGCTATTACTAATGAACTATTCCAACAGAGGAAACTCCCATAAATACAGCCCTTGGCAAAAGGAAATATTCAGAAACAGAATGTCATAAACATCTCTCCAATCCAGGAATTAAAAACAGCAGCAAGAGAAAATTCAGAGAGAGTAGCAACCAGGAGGCATCCACTGAAGCTTCCAACTCTGTGGAGACCCCAACAGTTTCTGATGTTGCCGAGAAACTAAAACCCAGTGATCCTAACCTGTGAGAGCTGGCCACACCCATTCAGGCTGCATTATAACAAACCCAAGGCCTCCCTCGCTGTTTACTCGAGTGGTCTTAACTCGCCAGCTTGGTAACAATCGTTGAATCTCTCTCTTAAATTAAACCAGGACAAAATAACCTCTTAAAGCTGCAGCATTGTCACACTTGTCAGCACATCGAGCTGTCAAACAGGAACCCAGTCAGGCACTTGGCCCTGTCCAATCGGACGAGGAAGTAGCTAGTCAGTCTCTTGAGCCACTTACACGGGAACAGTAGGAGGCCATTCCCAACATAATGCACTTTCACGGGGGCAGAATGAGGTAATTTATGCTGATTCCTGATGAATGTCTTATGCCCGAATCATCGATTCTCCTGGTTCTCGGACGCTGCCTGACCTGCTGTGTCTTTCCAGCAATCCACTCTCTACTGTGATCTCCAGCATCGGCAGTCCTCACTGTCTCCTAATTGATGCTGTAACATGATGAACAAGTGGAGCAGAGGCTGCACAGGCAGACTGCTCCACTTTGTCCCTCTTGACTCCATTGCTTATAGGACTTTAACATGGTTCTCTAGCGGTGAGCAGAGAAACCATATGTCTTGTGTGAAGTCTCAAGAAGGCATCTTTCATCTACGAGAAGACAGCCTGGTGTTCTCTATGTATGGCGGAAGTGGGTGGGAATGGCTACCTGTTTCAGATGGAAGGTGTTGTGGCTGCTGTTGTGGATTCTGAGCAACCTGACTATCAGGGTTCACACGCTGACTGCACAATAACGTGAGGAGAGTTAATTAAGGCATATAAACTATTAGGAAAGTCACGTTCGACTGATGAATGGACTCTCTAAGTTCAAATAATGCTCATCTTGTTCATGTTGATCTTGTCCAGTGCACGTCCTGTTCTGTGTAACCTGTGTGCCTTACTCTGTCCAAATCTATTTCTATCCTATGATCTGTCTGGCCATGCTGCCTATGATCTGCCTCCACTGCTCATAAATAAAGGGTTTCCCTGTATTGAGGTACACGAGACAATAAATCAAATGAATCAATCCTGGGTAAAGTATGGAATTTCTCTCCCTGTCAATGTCTCTTTTGGAAATAAGTGATCGCTGCCACTCGTCTTGTTTCAGCATCACCATTTCTTCGTCTCTCACTGCTCTACAGATTAAACACTCAGCTTCTTCACTTTATTCTCATGATACCATCATCAGTGTCTGTGGTAAGGAGATCATTCCTTACAAAGGTGATCAAATCTGTACAGAATGCCCCAAATGCGCTCTCAGCAAAGCTCTACAACAGCAGAAAGATGACTTTACTTAAGTACTCGAATCATCTTACAATGAAGTACAGCATACCATTGACTGCACCCATTACTGCACACAGGGTTTGATTCGGAGCAGTCAGTGAGTAGGAGATCATGCTTCCCAAATTTCTTAGAGTCCTTTTGTGATGTGACCAATAAGTTTGACGAGGGCAGAGCGGTAAATGTAGTCTCTACGGATTTCAGTAAGGCCTTTAATAAGTTTCCACATGGCAGGCCTCTCTGGAAGGTTCCATCACGTAGAATGTTGGGGGATTTGGCCAATTAGATACACTGTTGGCTTGTTGGTAGGAAGCAGGATGCTTGTCAGACCGGAGGCTGGGCCCATAACTGTTTGTTATCTATGATTTGGTTGAGAATGTACAAGGCATGATTAGTAAGTTCGCAGATGACACTAAAATAAGTGGTATTGTGATTAGTGAGGAAGATTATCCGAAATTGCAGCAGACCCTTAATCAAGTGGGCAAGTGGGCCGAGAAATGGCAAATGGAATTTAATATAGAAGTGTGAGGTCTTGCATTTCGAAATCTCAAATCAAGGTAGGAGTTCCATGGTGCATGGGAGAGCCTTAAGGGATGTAGGGTGCAGAGAGCCCTTGGCGGTCAGGTGCATGGTTCCCTGAGAGTGGAGTCACAGATCGACAGGGCAGTGAAAAGGGCATTTGCGACACTGGCCTTCATCAGGCAAGTCATTGAGTAAAGAAGTTGGGAATTTATGTTGCAGTTACACAGGACTTTGGTAAGGCCGCACTTGGAGTATTGTGTTCAGTTTTGTCACCCTTCTTATAGGGAGGATTTATGAAATTAGAAAAAGTGCAGAAGAAATTTACAAGGACGTTGGCAGGACCCAATGGTCTGAGTTATAGGGAGAGGTTGGACAAGCTAGGTCCTTTTCTTTAGAGTGGAGGAGACTGAGGGAGTAACCTTATAAAGCTGTATAAGATCATGAGGGATATGTATAGGGTGAATGCTCTCAGTCTTTTCCAAGGTTTAGAAAATCGAGGACGAGAGGGGATCAGTTTAAGGGTAAAGGGGAAAGAGTAAAAGGGAACCTGAGGGGCCACTTCTTTACACAGAGGGCTGGTACGTGGATGAGCTGCCAGCAGATGTGGCTGAGGGGGCACATTAACAGCATTCCAAAAGCATTTGGATAAATATGTGGCTCGGAAAGGACTGGAAGTATATGGGCCAACTGCAGGGAAATCGGGTTAGCACGGATAGACATTTACAAAGTGGAGTCAAATCCTTCTGTTAATTAAAACCCAAGCCCCAGAAAAGCTTGCCTCACCTCATAATCTGTTAAAATATGAATGGCACAGATCTCCTAAATTTAACGGGCGGCACGGTGGCCCAGTGGTTAGCACTGCTGCCTCGCAGCGCCAGAGACCCGGGTTCAATTCCCACCTCAGGTGACTGACTGTGTGGAGTCTGCACGTTCTGCCCGTGTCTGCGTGGGTTTCCTCCGGGTGCTCCGGTTTCCTCCCACAGTCCAAAGATGTGCAGGCCAGGTGAATTGGCCATACTAAATTGCCCGTAGTGTTAGGTAAGGGGTAAATGTAGGGGTATGGGTGGGTTTCGCTTCGGCGGGTCGGTGTGGACTTGTTGGGCCGAAGGGCCTGTTTCCACACTGTAATGTAATGTAATGTAAAATTAGCAAGTTAATTTCTTAACTTTAATAGTGAACACTAAACAACAACTATTCACGAACCCAAGCCCCTCTTGTCTTAGCTACTTACTATCTGACTCCGACTCTGTAAAGATATGCTTATGAAACATTACAATCTCAAGACCACACAGAATCCATCTTCCCCGCTGTGTTCACTCTTTCAGATGCTGATCTCCTGGGTCATTTTGTTTTACGCAAGTAGGTTCGACATGAACATGTATCTTTGAAAGAGAGTGTTAGAAATGGTCAGTTAGCACTCCTGCTCTGCAGCAGTTACTCTGCTGTTGGATGGCAGTGGCTCTCCCTCTAGTGTTCAAAATGCTGGGTTTATATACTCCTCATGATACAATAATTCTCATAATTTGATTGCTTTCCAGGTGTGCAAACAATAATATTCACATTCTATTGGCTTCTGGTATCCTGAGCGTTATTTAAACTCTTTGGTTGTCTTTGAATTATTGTCAAAACAGCAACCAAAACTCAGGTTTCCATTTCCCAGCTAATTGTTACATGTGGAAGAGTGTGACCTTTAGCTGGCATCTGTGACTGGACTTTCTATTCAGCAAAACCCGTTCTGTCTTAAAATGACCGGACATGCTTTCGGCTTCATAACACCTCCCCACTTAAAAAAAACATGAAATGGCAGAATGAAAAGAAGGTTTCATTTCTTTTCCTCTAATTCGTAATCCCATTATTATGAATTACAAACGTATTAATCTCAGCTATACCATACATATTAATTCTGCACACATATATAACACTGAAATAAGTCAAATCGTATCTAAACTTCTTCCTTTAAATCCGCGATAACGCATCTTCTATCACATTTTAGGACCCACAGCATGTACATTATGTAAGGTCAAAGTCGGTAAGATAAGACTCAAATGAAATAGTCTCATATTCTGGTCTTTGAATATTCCAAAAAATGCGAGAGGTGTGTCGTTCTCCACAACCATCTCCGACAATTCCTTTATCATATAAACATTAAAATATTGTCAGTCCAGTGCTAAACTTAATCATTCTTTTTCAATAATGGAGATGTTGTATTTTTCTTTCTGGTGGATATTGAGTTTTTTCGACAAGTAGCCAATTGGTCATTCAATTCAATCATCATCTTCCTGTATCAATACATCTTCGACCAGTATATCCCGAGCATCAAACACAATTTTCAAAGGGTTTCAGAATATTTGGTTCAGCTAAAACTGGTGCGGTGATTAATCCTGCTTTAAAATTCTCAAATGCCTTCTGGCATTGTTCTGACCACCAGAATTCTGTGTTCTTCTTTAGTAAATCCATCAGTGGTGCCAATATGTTGCTGAAGTTTGCAACAAACTTCCGATAGAGTCCACGCAGTTCCAAAAATCGATGCACGTCTTTCTTCGAGGATGGTCGTGGAAATTCCTCAAAATCCTTCGTCTTTGTGTTCCATGGGATCAACCTTGTCCAATGTAATGTCCCAAGA